>NW_016807772.1:420362-439194 GCF_001698545.2 Rhinopithecus bieti
TTGATTGGTCTTTATGTCTATTTTGTACCAGTACCATGCTGTTTCTGTTACTGTAGCCATATAATACAGTTTGAAGTCAGGTAGTGTGATGCCTGCAGCTTTGTTCTTTGTGCTTATAATTGACTTGACTATTACAGGCTCTTTTTTGGTTTCACATGAATTTTAAAGTAGGTTATTCTAATTCTGTGTAGAATGTCAATGGCAGCTTAATGGGAATAGCATTGAATCTATAAAGCTTTTGGGGCATTATGGCCATTTTCATAATATTGATTCTTCCTATCCATGAGGAAGGAATGTTTTCCATTTGTTTTGTCCTTTCTGATTTCCTTAAGAAGTGGTTTGTAGTTCTTGAAAAGGCCTTTCCCTTCCCTTGCTAAATGTGTTCCTAGGTATTTTATTATTTTTGTAGCAACCGTGAATGGGAGTTCATTAATGATTTGGCTGTCTACTTGTCTATTGTTGGTGTATAGGAATGCTTGTGATTTTTGCCCATTGATTTTGTATCCTGAGACTTTGCAGAAGTTGCTTATCAGCTTAAGAAGATTTTGGGCTGAGACAATGGGATTTTGTAGATATAAGATTATGTCATCTGCTAACAAAGATCATTTGACTTCCTCTTTTCCTATTTGAACACCCTTTATTTCTTTCTCTTGTCTGATTGCCTTGGCCAGAACTTCCAATACTGTGTTGAACAGGAGTGGTAAGAGAGGGCATCTTTGTCTTGTGCCAATTTCCAAGGAGAATGTTTCCAGCTTTTGCCCATTTAGTATAATATTGGCAGTGGGTTTGTCATATGTGGTTCTTATTATTTTGACTTATGTTCCTCCAATAATTTGTTATTAGAGTTTTTAACATGAAAGTATGTCAATTTTTATTGAAAGCCCTTTCTTCATCTATTAAGGTAATCATGTGGTTTTTCTCTTTAGTTCTCTTTATGTGATGAATTACATTTATTGATTTGCATATGTTGAACCAACCTTGCATCCCAGAGATGAAGTCTATTTGATCATGGTGGATAAGCTTTTTGATGTGCTGCTGAATTTGGTTTGTCAGTATTTTGTTGAGAATTTTGACACTGATTTTCATGAAGGATATTGGCCTGAAGTTTCTCTCTCTCTCTCTCTCTCTCTCTCTCTCTCTCTCTCTCTCTCTCTCTCTCTCTCTCTCTCTGTCTCTCTCTCTCTCTCTCTCTCTCTCTCTCTCTCTCTCTCTCTCTCTCTGTCTCTCTCTGTATCTCTGCCAGGTTTTTGTATCAGGATTATGCTGGCCTTATAAAATGAGTTAGAGATGAGCCCCTTCTTTTCAATTTTTTTGCAATAGTTTCAGTAGGAATGACACAAGGTCTTCTTTGTATTTCTGGTAGAATTCAGCTGTGTATCTACCTGGTCTGGGGATTTTTTGTTTGGTAGGCTATTTATAACTGCCTCAATTTTAGAACTCATTATTGGTCTACTCAGGGATTCAGTTTCTTCGTTGTTCAGTCTTAGGAGGGTGAATGTAATCAGGAATGTGTTCATTTCTTCTTTTCTAGTTTATGTGCATATAGGTGTTTATAATATTCCCTGATGGTTGTTTGTATTTCTGTGGGGTCAATGGTAACATCTCCCTTATCATTCCTGTTTGTGTTTATTTGAATCTCCTCTCTTTTCTTCTTTGTTAGTCTAGCTTGCGTTTTATTTTATTAATTTTTTTGAAATATAATATCCAGGATTTTTTGATATTTTGGAGGTTTTTTTGTGCCTCTGTCTCCTTCAGTTCCACTCTGATCATGGTTATTTCTTGTCTTCTGCTAGCTTTGGGCTTTGTTTGCTCTTGATTCTCTAGTTCTTTTAATTGTGCTGATAGGTTGTTAACTTGAGATCTTTCTAGCTTTTTGATGTGGGCATTTAGTACTATAAACTTCCTTCTTAACACTGATTTAACTGCATCCCAGAGACTCTGATACACTGTATCTTTGTTCTCACTGGTTTCAAAAAAACTTCTTAATTTCTGCCTTAATTTCATTATTTACCCAAAAGTCATTCAGGGGCAGGTTGTTCAATTTCCGTGTGGTTGGCTGGTTTTGAGTGAATTTCTTAATAATGAGGTCCTATTTGTTTGTGTTGTGGTCCAAGAAACTGTTAGTTATTATTTCATTTCTTTTGCATTTGCTGAGGAATGTTTTTCTTTCGATTATGTGACCAAGTTTAGAGTAGGTGCCAATATTACAATATTTGATATCAGGGACTTGACCCTCTGCAGATTTGGGTATCTGCAGGAGGTTGTGGAACCAATTTTTGTGGATACCTATGGACAACTGTATCATTAAAATAATTTTAAAATTTTAAATATTAAAAGTGTTGATATTTTAAGGAGCTGTGTTCATTGAAGTGGAAATCTGTCTTGAACAGTATAACTTATTCTCTAAAATAGTTGGCTAAATGAAGTTTCCAACTATTAATAGTCTTTTGCTAATTCAGGTTTTGAGTCTTCTAGTGGTTAATTGATAGTTTTAACTTTTTTCCACCTGTTTAATAGTATAACTTTGGGGAATAGTAAAATGATTTAGTTATATTGATGTGTGAAGCCAGAAAAGACCCTTAGAGGTTAAGCAGCCTGGAGCATCCTCCATCTTGCTGCCATTACTCCCTCCTTTGAGCTGAACACTTGCTACTTGTTCTTTTAGTCACTGCTCTGATGCAAGTTTCTCCAGGTTCACTTAAGCCCAGTTAAGAAACTAGGCCATGTTTCCTTAATACCCAAACATATTTCTCACATTTCATTTGTCATCTCATTTAATAATCACCTATTGATGAGCTGATTTCTTCCTCCAGGCTCTGTGTTCCCTGAGGGTAGACCAGTGGCGTAATTGTCCATGTAAGTCTAATGCAATACACTGGTTAGCAAAAAACAGGTTCTCAATAGATGTTTATTATGTAAAGGCATGAATAAAACCCAGCCTTTGCCCTCAGCTATAATTTCTTTGAAAACATCCATGAAAAATTAGAATGCAGCCTATTTTGAAGAAATGGGATATCATCATGTTTATTCATTATTTTATCAACTGTTAAAATCCCCTACATTAATAAATAAAACCTAAACCACATTTGCTTTTATTTAAAAAGACATTACAGTCCATTCAATAGAGCCCTTTCAAAGAAATCTAAACTTACAGTGTGTTAGTTAGTGTTTTCTTTCTCTTTCTCTTTCTTTCTTTTTCCTTTCTTTCTCTTTCTTTCTTTCTTTCTTTCTTTCTTTCTTTCTTTCTTTCTTTCTTTCTTTCTTTCTTTCTTCCTTCCTTCCTTCCTTCCTTCCTTCCTTCCTTCCTTCCTTCCTTCCTTCCTTCCTTCCCTTTCCTTTCCTTCTTTTGTTCTTTCTTTCCTTTTTTTATAGCAATTTAATTAACAGGTGATATAGCATAAGTGCACTAGGTCCTTGAGAAAATAGTGACAGTTTTCCAATGCTGAGCGTTCATATTCTTACAATTCTTTAACTCAGGTGGTTCCAGCAGTACTTAAGAATTTGTGTTATGTATTTTTAACAAGATATGCATGGCAGTCCTAGGTTGATCTAGAAGTAATACAAATGTTTAATACTGATTATTTCCATTACTGATTACACCTAGTTACTTCTTTAAGAGATAATAAAAATTTTCATGTAAATCATTACCTCCTTAAATATTTTATCTATCTCATTAAATCTATTCTGTGCTTCTGGAAATCAAGGTAGCTTTATATTATACTTTCTCATTCTCTTATCCATATCTCTTAGCTTTTTTCTTATTTTCAATCTCCTTGCCTCTCTAGAATGAATTTTGGATAGCCTCTTCAGTTATGATTTTTCTGTTCAGGATTTCTTTCTTCAGCTTTGTCTAATGTGTTATGAAATGCAAACATAACATTCTTAACTTTAGTAATCATATTTTGAATTCCTGAAAGTACTTACTAGTCCTTATAAAAAATCTGCTTTCATCTTTTTAATGATTCCTTATTCTCTGTTTTAGTCTTTCATTTTTGCTTTATAAATATTTGTGCAATATATATGTGTGTGTGTATGTAATTATACATATCTATGTGTGTGCATATATATATATATATATATATAGTGTAACTGTTTTTACTTGAGATTCCAACACTACTACTTATTTTATCTACTGATTTTTACTCATGTTTTTTCTTTATTTGATTCATTTTCTCACTTGTTGCTAACTTGCTGTTAAATATATGTTTGCATTTTAGAACAACTTAAAATTTGCAAAAGCATGGTGAAGATAGTACAGAGGGTTCTCATATACTGCACACCAATTTCCCCTACTATTAATCTATTACATGAGTATGATACATTTGCCAAAACTAATAAACCAGCATTAATACCTTATTATTAACTAAAGTCCATACTTTATTCAGATTTCCTCAACATTTCCCTAATGCCCTTTTTCTATTCTAGGATACCATATTACATTTAGTAGTAGGATCTCTTTAGGCTTCTCTTAGCTGTAAGAGTTTCTCAGAATCTCCTTTTTCAAAACTTTGACATTTCTTAGGCCTACCGGTCAGGTGCTTTGGGATTGTCTGATGTTTTTCTCATGAATAGACTGAAGTTAATGGCTTTTTGGGGGAGGAAGACCACAGAGTTAAAGTGACCTTCTCAACACATCATCTCAAAGGCACCTACTGAAAACATGACTTGACATTGTTGATGACTGAGGCAGTGTTTGTCATGTTTCTCCACTGTAAAGTTTCACCTTCTTTTACACTTTCTAATAAAGTTTTTGAAAAGAAATCACTGTATCCAGTGCACACTCTACACATGGGAAATTATCCTTGAGACCAGAGTAGCTAGAATAAATTATTGGGAATTCCTCTACATGATAAATTTGTCTATTTCCCTTGTTTATTTATTTATTCCATCATGTATTTATACCAGTAAGGATTCATAGATATTTATTTTATACTTTATGATATAATTAAATACTTCTTTCTTCATTTTATTACTTAAGTTGTTCCAACATTGGCCAATGGGAGTTTTTTCAATTGGCTCTTGTGTACTTTTGTCATAATCCACCATTGTGTTTTGTTTTTACTGCTGTCATTTGTTAATTTTCTTACTTCCTTTTCTGAGCATCTCCCTTACCATAAGATGCTCCAGGTTCATTTTGTATATTTCTTACACCAGCCTTAAAATAACTTATTTCTCTAAGGAACTCTGCTTCCTTTCATTGGAAAATTGTGTTAGAAATCAAGATTTGGGCACTATGCCCTCATTGGAGTGCCATTGCCTCTAGGCCTCTTAGCTCACAAAGAAATATATTTGTATGCCACATGTACATAAACATGTATTTATAAATATTTCAATATCTTTCTATCTGTATTTACACTAAGCTAAACATAAGTTCTTACTGATGTCTCTAACTCTAATCCATTATTACATGGATCCTTCCAGCTTTCGTTCCGTAATTATCTGTCATGTCTAATTCCAGCAGTGACAAACCTGGTTCCCACCATCTGATAACTATTTATTTAGTTGTTCAATTTTAGGGGAAAACTATGCCTCAGCTTCTGTTTGCCTGATGGCAGGACACAAACCCTTTCTTATTAGAGACAGCACTTGCTTTTCGGCCCAGAGAAGGCACCAGCAGGCATCCGAGGAATCTGGGAACAAATTTTACTACCTTCCCACATATTCTCAACTTTTAAAGGACTGGAACTCCTCTCTCCTTTGACTATGCTAAGATTGATTGCCCTTTGTTAAAATACTGTTTAAGCAAGGCCCCTACGCCGCTCCCTTGAGAGAGATACTTTTGAACTACAGTCTCTCCCATGTAACGGGTACAGCAGGCGTCAATAAACTTCTATTCTTCGTCTTGCTAATCTGACTTTTGTTTTCTGGAGTGTCTCAACTAAGAACTTCTGAACCTTGAGAAAAGAAATTACATGTTTTCCCTTTCAGTGGTGTTACAGAGATATGTATGTTACACCTTTTAGAATTGTCCCAAAGCTCTTGGATGTTTTACACTATATATATATACATATATATATATATATATTCTTTATTCTCTTTGCATTTCAGTTTGAGAAGTTTCTATTGACCTGTCTTCAAACCCACTTATCCTTGTTTCTTCTGTGTCAAGTCCTCTAATGAACCCATCAAAGGAGTTATTCTTTTCTTTTAGTGTCTTTTATTTCTATTATTTCTTTCATATTATTTCTTAGAGTTTCCACCTATCCTCTTACATTAATCTGTTCTTACATGTTATATATTTTTTCTATTAGAACACTTAATATCTTAATCATACTTACTTTACATTTCCTGTCTAACAATTTCAATAACTGTGTTGTATCTCAGTTTGGTTCTGATCATTGCTTTGTCTCTCAGGCTCTATTTTTCTTCTTTTGGCGAGGGGGCATACCTTGTGATCTTTTTGTTTATTTAAGGCCAGATATGTCATATCAGGTAATAGAAATGGATATAAATAATCCTTCAGTTTGAGGGTTCATGTTAATTCGTTAGGAGCTGACCTGTGTTTAGTGTTTGCTGTAGTTAGAGGTGCCAAGACTGAAAATTACCTCAGGTCTTCACTTTTGTCTCCCCTCATGACTTCAGGCTTCTTAATTTCTTCTCAGAAAGAGTCTATGTCTCACAACTATTTTCTGTATGTAATACATATACTGCTATAGCAGAGTCCTATTGGTGTGATTTACTAAGTTATGTTTGTTGGAGGCAGCATTCTACAATCTTCTAATTAAATCTCAGTCACTTAATGGGCCTGGCTCTCAAGGCTATGACCTTCACAGGTATTTCTATAGTGGTATAATATTTTGTCCCTGTCCTCTACTTCCTTCCTTTCCTTAGTATTTTCAATATATTTCTTTAAGTCTCTGACCCCTATTGACTCTTTGCCCTACTTGGTAGAGACACAAAGAGTTGAGTGGGGCTAGAATTGGATAAATGTCCTTCCCTTACATGGGATAGAGCTCAGGCAGTTTGTTTCCCTGAAGAGTAGTTCTTTGTTATGGAGAAGGTTCTGGGTATACTTCACAAGGGTTATTCTTCCCTTCCCCCTGGCAGGGTCCCAAAGAGCTCATTCTAGGATCTTCACTATGAAAACCTGGTAGGTTTCCTGGAGTTAAAGCCTCTGCTTCAACCCCAGGGACTGAAGCCTCCAAGAGTCTCCCACCACACTGTTCCATACTCAGCTTCCAACAATTTGGCAAAATTGCTGTTTAAGTTTTGCTGCCAGTTAATGGCTCTAGAAACTTCTTTTTATTTTTTATTAATAAGGGTATATAGTAGGTGTAAGCCGATCTTACCTGTAACTTTGTGAATGCACCTGTCTCCAGATTTTGGTGTGGCAGTTTGCCCTGTGACCTCTGTCCTCTAATGTGTTTAAGAAGTAATTGATGGATTTTAAGTAAGGATAGCTTTTCCTTCTTGTAAGAATGGAAAGTATGACTTCCAAACTTTTTATATGTGGGAGCTGAAATCAGAAGGCTAGTTTACTTTTATTTCCTCCTGCGTTACTGGCCTGTTTCATAGTGAGAGCAGAATTAAACCCAATAGATCTTCTACCAGTATCTGATTCAAGTGTTGCTGATACATGCCTGTTACCACCACGTTCTGCTGCTAAAGTCACTGCACATCATTTTAGGTGCTAAAAATTTAGTTCTATTAACTTATGCATATTAACTTTGTAAAACCCACTAAAACCAAACAGTTTTTTTAAAATAAAATAAATAACTAGAAAAGAAATTATGTATCATTGTGTTATTTGTGGGAAGGTACGTATACCTGACAAAGAAAATATGACAGAACAAGTATTCTGTTTTTTAACTTTTATTTTCTCAACCACCAAATGAAAATCTGTATGAATATACTTTAACTACTAGTAAGAAAAAACCTGTTTCAACTGAAAATTGAAGGAAATGTCAAACATCAAACTTCTCTCTTCTGATAGGGTAACTTCATTCAAAAATTTTTATCAAGAATAACTGCACTGTCTCTCCCAATTCCATCTACACCTTTTAAAAAATGAAAATTAGGGCCAGGCATGGTAGCTAATGCTTGTAATCACAGCACTTTGGGAGGCCGAGGCAGGAGGATCACCTGAGGTCAGAAGTTCAAGACAAGCCTGGCCAACATGGCGAAACCTCATCTCTACTAAAAATACAAAATTCAGCCAGGCGTGGTTGTACGCACCTGTAATCCCAGCTACCCAGAAGGCTGAGACTGGAGAATCGCTGGAACTGGGGGGGCGGAGGCTGCAGTGAGCCAACATTGCGTCACTGCACTCCAATCTGGGTGACAGAGCAAGACTCCGTCTCAAAAAAAACAAAAAAGAAAGAAAATTAGAAACATAGAAGTTACTGTTTGTAGAATGGCTTCAATGATAACTATAAGCCAGACATTTAATAATCTAGAGTCCACTATACTCTAATTTTGTGCTAATAGTTTTAGACATATTAGATAAACTCAGTGACTGTTTTTTAATCTTCATTTTACAGATAAGAATATTAAAGCATAAAGCAAGAATGTGCCTGGCATCACAAAATTATTAAAGTAAAAGCAATGTACTTTCAGTGTATGACATTGATTCTATTATAATATCAATGTTTATAATATTATATATATTCTTATGATTATTAGGTATAACATATCTGTTTATACTAATAGGGTTTTCAGATTTAGCAATCAAAATACAGAAACATTTATTTGAAATTTAAATTCAGTTAAATTTAAATTGTATATAAACAACGTATTTTTTAGTATGTATCAAATATTGCATGGGACATACTTATACTAAAAATTATTTGTTCTTTGTATAAAATTCAAATTTAACTGAATTTTCATTATTTTTTCTGGCAGCCCTATGTGTACATTATTGTTTATCTCCATGTTACAGGTGAGAAAACTGAAGCAGAAAGTGTCACAGAACTATTAATGGAAAGGTGCATTAAGGGGACATTTATTCTATTTGTCAGACAATCAAAACCAGAACCATGGAGAAATTACATAATGTCACTCTTCTCCTCCTGATTAAACTTGCTAAAGAGGAAATAGCTGCACCTTCATAGTTCTTCAGTCCATCTGAATTTTTTCAGGGCTACCGACAGTCCTTAGCTCCACCACTAGGAGCTGCTCTCTCTGCCTGAGGGTTCACCAGAATCACTGGAGTTTGCCAACCAGACATTCCTGGCCAACCGAGAAGTGCCAGGAAGATAACACCCCTACGAGCAACCACTAGCCAATGGGAGAGAGAACAGGGGAGATAAAGCCCAGGCTCTCCATCCTACTAGAAGGTCATCAGCAGAATTGAGCCCAATGACAATCTTCACCTTCATATCCTCTGTTCTTCCTTCCCTGTTTCACTTCCCCATATCCTCACTTGTGCCAATACCTGTATCCAAATCCATGTTGCAAATACTGCTTTTACAGAAATCCAAACCAAGGGATTGGTCTGGCAACTAAAATAAGTGGGAGAGACTTGAAAAGGCTGTTTTCCAATTGACATTTCTACTTCACTGAGATCTTGAAGAGTTGAAAGACTCACATTGCTCTCTTCATCGGGAAGTATGGTTTATAGCAAAGCACCTTCGGAAAGAGCAAGAACACTGGTCTCCCAGAAATCACATATTAGGAGTTTAGGTTTCAAGCAATACAATTGATAGAAAATCAGGGTCATCCTCAGCACCCTTGTCAGCCTCACCTTTTGTGTTTTCATTACCACTTTCTTCCCCAGGCCACAAACAACCCTGCCCTCTCTACTGTTCTGATTTTCCTTATAACAGATTCAATCTTTAGTTTCAATGAAATATTGATGTGTTCTCCTAGAAGGGCAGCCCAAACATTCACACTTTCTTTGAATTATGTGGCCGTTTCCTGCAGGCCACTGTAAAGTCACAGCACTCTCAGAATGACCTCTTATATGCCTCCTTCAGGAAAGCAGTTAATGGGCCTTCCAATTTCATGGGGCTGTTACTTTTATTGATATTCATCCTGCAAGCCAAAGAAAGTTACATGATCTCACTAATGACACAGTCACCCCGTGAGATTGTGCAGGATATAAATATTCATTAGGACTAAGCTTGCGTCTTCCTGAAAGTTGACTAGATAAGGTCAGTACGAATTCATGTTGGAAATGTGTTCAGAACCAAATAATGAATCCATTTGTCATAATGATTAACATGGAGAGAGCAATTTATAAAGGAGAAAATGTTTCTTTTATCAAATTTTATTTGCTTATAGTTTGTTCTGCCTCTACCAGTCAGTCACATAAGTCATTTGTATGATAATTAACAAAAATGCACAGTTTTACGCACAAGGAATTTTATACTTTCTCATAACTTATAATCCATTAAGGTTTTTGATAAATTTATTTGTCATTTGGAAATCTCAACTCCCTTAAAAATTGTTAGGGGAGAAATGGTATCGTCATTTAAAATCTTCCATTTTCAAAGATGTTAAGGAATTATTTTATATAGTCTTGTTGGTATTTAATGAGGAAAAGACGTTACTGAAATGCTGTATCCAGTAGCATGAAAACATCTAATTAATAAACCAATATTGAAAACTATATACTTTTTAATGAAAGAAATGTTTTGTTTTGTTTTTGAGATAGAGTCTTGTTCTGTTGCCCAGGGTAGAGAGCAAATGGCACAGTCTCCACTCACTGCAACCTCCGCCTCTCGGGTTCAAGTGATTATCCTGCCTCAGCCCCCCAAGTAGCTGGGATTACAGGCACATGCCACCAAGTCTGGCTAATTTTTGTATTTTTAGTAGAGACGGGGTTTCACCATGTTGGCCAGGCTGGACCCGAACTCCTGACCTCCAGTGATTTGCCTGCCTTGGCCTCCCAAAGTGCTGGGATTACAGGCATGAGAAATGTTCTTCTGTTTGAACCATTTATACATTTCTGTTTTAACATTTTTTAAAACAGTTTTAAAAGTCTAAAGTTTTTTAAGTTTATTAAATATACCTAGCTTTATGCTTAAAACAGTTCTCTACCTCTCTCTTTTTCCCTTGTCTAAGAAAAAAAAATGCATCTGACAATAATGAATACTGAATTATTTTAAATGATTCTGTATTTTGTCATTAGGTGCACTATGCCTAACCAAACCATTTTGAGAATCTGAAATATGTGTTTGAGAATCTGAAATATGTGTCAAAAGTTAACCCTGTTTCAAGAAAAAAAAAATGTATTTGGATGAAATAAGTGTGTTCAGCTTATTTTAAAGAGGGCTATGATTTCTGAGCTCAGACCCAGAAGACTCATACAGAATCAAGACTTTTACCTATCACATGCAGAATCAAATGGAAATTGTAATGAGGAACAAAGAAAATTCCCAAATGACAGATATTTACCATTTACATTATGGTCCCAGAACTTATTTTTCATCTTAAAGCACCTGGGTTTCACCATCCCTCAGGGTAACCCTAGGGACATTATGTTCCTCATTCCCTGCAGAATACCTGAGCAATTTTCTGGAAGAAAATCAACAAGGCTGTGTCAACTCTGAATATCTCAGACAGGTCTCAGTTTATTTAGAAAGTTTATTTTGCAAAGTTGAGGACGTGCACCTGTGGCACAGCTTCAGGAAGTCCTGACAACATGTGTCCAAGGTGGTCAGAGCACAGTTTAGTTGCATACCTTTTAGGGAGACATGAGATATCACTCAATATATATATAATGTACATTGATTCAGTCCAGAAAGGTGGGTCAACTCGAAGCAGGGACGGGGCTTCCAGGTCACAGGTAGGTGAGAGACAGAGGGTTGCATTCTGGCTAACCTTTTGAGTTTCTGGCTAGCATTCTGAGTTTCTGACTAGCCTTTCCAAAGGAGGCAATCAAATGTGCATTTATCTCAGTGAGCAGAGGGGTGACTTTGAACAGAATGGGAGGAAGGTTTCCCCTAAACAGCTCCCAGAGTGAATTTTCCCTTTAGCTTAGTGATTTGGGAGCCCCAAGATTTATTTTCCATTCACAGCTGACTTCAGCTGCTCTTCACCCGAAACTGTATTCACTAATTATTTTTCACACCCGGTTGCATATGCAGGAAGATGAAAACCTCTATTTTTAATAACACAAAATTTAGTTACTTTCCTGTACTCTAAAGTACACAAGGTGCTTGCAATACACGTTAATATGGATATTAATTACCCTGTTAGTCACATAACCTTCATGACACTGTAAAAGCTGTTTTATTTTTTCCCCATTCAAATCAGTAAATCAATGAGTTACTATTGAATCATGTAGACACTGCCATTTTATCAGGGAATTTTGCCCTATCTTCTGAATCATTAGTGGTCTAACCTTCATTCAGTGTTACATCTGCAACACCTCTACAATTAGACTGGTTCTAATTAGCCACCTGACAGCTATATTATACAACTGCACTAAAAGAAGGCATAAAATTATATAGGTTGTTGCTTTGACAGGTGATGGAGGATCCAAAGGAGGGCAGTTTGTGGATTTCCTGGGAAGAACCACAAGAAGAGGTAATGAAAAAGATCCATCTTTTAAGCCCAAGAAAAAGAATTTGTAGTGCATAAAACCAGAAAAAATAAGATAGTTTCCACAAAATAAAATAATTAATTTCCTCCTTCCTATTTCTGGAGCTGATGCAAAGGACCTTTCCTTCAGTGGTGTGCTGGGGCCAGTATGTACCAGCTGTGGGAATCCAACTGCAAATCACTTCCCAGCTCAATGTTCAGTGATGCAGCGATGTCACATTGGTAGGGGGAAAGTCAACATGGTTGAAGTATTTAGTGATGGGAGCATGGCAGAAATTGTAAAATGCTACAAAAGATCAGGACCTTATCTCCAGAGAGCTGATTGCTTCAAATTTATCAACACACCTTTGCTTTCATTAAAGGATTTATCTGATGAGTTAACTTCTGAGGAAATGTTGGCAGGGTGCCCTGGCACCATTGTTGAACATGCAGATTTTTGGCAGCTGATGCCTCTCAAACCAGGTATCACTTGGGCTGGTTACTGATGATGAGTGTTCTTCGAGGGAAAGTTCTAACCACACCATTACTTCACCCATTCAGGAATTGTATTCCATTTGTCGGAATTCAACCTGTCTCTTCCACTGTAACTACGTCAAGCAATAGCAAAGCAGCCATTTGAAATGCACAGTGTCAACAATTTGTTTTTCTGAATGTATAGATAACTGTTTGTTTTGGCAAAGTATAGACCAGGGAGGAATGTATTGTGCTCACACTTATGTACCATTTTTTCCTTAAAGAATGTTTTGCCTTCTTTCTTTTATGGATCTGAAATGCTTATAAATGAAAACTGTGAATGGCAGGATTTAATTGTATCTAGGAAGTTTAGAAACATGTCCATACATCATAAATAGATTGTCAAAAGAATGTCTAAAGATAACATGTGTCTAAAGGCAACTTCATTCAGCGTTAACTGTAATTTACCCAGTTCACTTTAGGTCTGACCTAAAAAAACAGGAAACATTTGTTTAAAGCAATACTCATGGCACATGGCCTAAGTTATAATTAAGGAGAGAAAGGGAAAGATATGTTTTTTAAAAAGACTATATCAGATGACTTTTAAAATCACAGCAAAATTGAGGAGAAAATACAATTCCCCCAAATTTCTTTCCCCAAACCCAAGTAGCCTCTGCCACTATCAACTTGCTACACGAGGGTGAGATATTTGTTAAAATGGATGAACCTGCGCTGACACATCGTTTATTACACAAAGTCTATAGTTTATATCAGAGTTCATTCTTGGTGTTGTGCATTCTGTGGGTTTTGACAAGTGTACAATGACATGTATCCACCCTTGCGTAACCATAGAGAATAGTTTCCCTGCACTAAAAATCCCCTCTGCTCTGCCTATTCATCCTTCTCTTCCCACCACCATTGGCAACCACTGAATCATTTAGTATCCTCATAGTTTTGCCCTTTCCATAATGTCATATAGTTAAAATCATACAGTATGAGGTCTTTTATGATTGGCTCCTTTCACCTAGTAACCTGCCTTTTAAGTTTCCTTCATGTCTTTTTATGGATTGATAGACCATTCCTTTTTAGCACTGAATAGTATTCCATTGTCTGGATGTACCACAGTTTATCCATTCACTGTTAAAGTTCATCTTGGTTGTTTCCAGGCTTGAGCAATTATGAAGAAAGCTGCTGTAAATATTCATGCACAGGTTTCTGTGTAGATACAAGTTTTCAATTCAGTGGAAAAAAAATTTTAAATAAATGACATCATGGAAAACGGGAGGTGTATGGCAGCCGTACTCATGAGAGCACATTAATGTCCTATGTAAAAAGATTCTCCCTGAACATCTTTGATCTAGACTACACAAATTGATTCTGAATAGTTCTATGTGCCTTCTTATATGTGATACAATTGCTGCACAGAGCCCTGATCTTGAAAAATGTATTACTTACATTCAGTCTCTCTGTTGGTTTTTAGGACATAGCAAGTTTTTATTGTCTGAGAAACATGGAATTTTCCAATCCCTCTGCTGGAACACTATCCCCTTGACTCTTTCCATAGCTGCCACTGATTTCCAGGTCTCATCTTAAACATCTCATTTTCAGAGAAGCCATCCCTATGGACCCCTTAGGAAGCAGTGTGCCCCCATACACCCCATTATTATTTATGAGAGTTTCCTGACAACTTCTTCATAGTAGTAAATTGGACCTAGTTAAAAAAATGAATAAAATACATCATTTTTGAAACACAGATTTAAATTCTGCCCAAAGGCTTACCTCAAATGAGGTTGGAGCCAATGCAGCCACAAAAAACTACTCAAAGGCCAATATATGAATATGTTAAGACAAAGTTGACATGCATCCTATATTCATCAGGACAGCTGTGCAATTTATTGAAATGTTGAAATATTCCCGTACTGGTTAGTAAACAGCTGTTGCCCGGAGCCCCTCTCTTTGGAGTCCCTAGGTCCTTGAATGTTATAGCCTCCTTAGGGACCTGCTTGGCCTTTCCTGTGATCCTGCAGTTAAAGAATTACTAGTTTAATCCTTAGGGACCTTGATCCAGCTTAAAAAGCAATATCCTTTCAGATTGATGGGTTCCAATACCTTTCACTTTTCTAAAGTCTCTCCTTCTGGGTTCCATCATTGGTTCTCCCTCCTCAGAACCACTGAGGGCTATCCTATGCCCTACCCACACCCCTGGTTCACCTTCAAGGCACTTCAAATTCTTCCAGCTGGCAACACCCAACTTGCCAGCTAGAGTTTCCCGGTGGCCAATGTCATGCCCACCATTGACATGCCAGCCCTCCTCCTGTGTGATCTCCCTGCCAAAGTAATCCTGCCTGTCACATGGACCCATGGCTCTGCACACTGGCAGCAAACTGTATAGGTCAAACAGTAGGAATACATAGCACGTTAAGCATAGCAGTCACATAGGAGGGAACTTTCTCCCCAGCAGAGATTACTCATTATTTAGCAGATGATTTGGATCCTCCTCTTTAACCTAGAAAAGGCACAATTCAGGGCCAGTAAGAAATTGCCGATAATGGTGGTTCCCATACTTTACTGCATACTTAGAATCACCTGGGTAGCTTTTATAAATTCCAGTTTTCAAGTCATACTCCAGATGTTTTGAATAATAATGTTTGGGAATGGGAGTAAGCCATAGGTATTTTTTAAAGATCTCTAGGTGATTTCACTGTGCTGCCACATCAAATATGCCTCCTTAATTGGCTTAACCTTTGAAGTTTGATCTTTCACTGCATCATTGAGGGTTCACTCACGCAAAAAATATTTACTAAGTGGCATGTGTGTGATTTCCTATTTAGTTACAGCTTTAAAGAAATATAGAAGACCAAAGCAAATTGCTGAGTTTTTTTTTCTTTCTAGTAGGAAGTCAACAAAGTCTGATGTTGAGAACTCTAGAAACGTTACTATAAGCTTATTATGTAGGTATACAATGGGAGACATTTAAAAGTTTAATAATAGGCTTTATAGACAAAGAAATATGACAGAAGAAGGCTATCTTTCATTATGAATCTCATAATACTCAGATTATTAACTCATGTACATTCTCAATTATTTGATTCTTTTCATTTTTTTAAAATCTGTTGTTTCCTTATAGACACCTATCTTGAGTAAATTTGGGCTATCTCACAAATGGCCCCAGTTCTGAGCATCCTCAGGAAAACCTCACACTACCATAAAAAACATAAAGATAAAATTGTCCAGGGTAGTAATGGGATAGTAGCTTTTTTGATGATGATCTCATACTTATGTTAATCTACTTCAATATACATATATTTCCTGAAATAAAGATTGAGATGAGGTTCCTAACAAGTATAAATATATTTATGAGAAAAGGAGAAAAAAAAAGTTTAAAATGGCAATTCTGGCAAAGGCTGAGGATGGCGCCTCTAAGACTTCTTGATACATGGAACTATTGACTGGTTCCTACTTGGTGTGGTCCATGAACATGGTGCAGGTAACCTAGGATGTGGGTCAAATTTGAATTTAGGTCTCAGTTTTCCAAGATGTAGAGTAGTAACATCTGTTTTGGAAGAGTGGGCTATATTAGGGCTTTCTAGAGAGAGCTAATAGGATTTATTGGTTTATTATAAGGGATTTATTCTAAGGAATTGGCTCACATAATTATGGAGGCTGAGAAGTCCCATACTCTGCCATCTGCAACCTGGAGACCCAGGAAAGTTTATGGTGTAGTTCAAAGACCTGAGAGCTGGAGAACCGGTGGTATAAATTCTAGTTCAAGTCTGAAAACCTGAAAACCCGGGGCACTAAGGGCAGGGGAAGATTGATTTTTCAGCTCTGTGAACCAAAATTATCTGAGATGGGTCTCAATCACTTAAGAAAGTTTATTTTTCGAGGTTAAAGACGCACTCATGGTACAGCCTCAGGAGGACCTGCTAACATGTGCCCAAGGTGGTTAGGGTAGAGCCTGGTTTCATATGCTTTAGGAAGACATGACACAGTCAATCAATATGTATAAGATGTAGTTGGTTCAGGCTTTGGGTTGGACAACTCAAAGCAGGGACTTCCAGGTCATAGGTAGATAAGAAACAAATGTTTACATTCTTTTGAATCTTTCACAGGCCTTTCACTGAATACACGATTTACATGTGAGAGGCGGGTAGAGGAATAATCACTTATCCCTTCATCTGGCTCAGTGACTCTACATTTTTACATTCACAATAGGGCAGAAGAAGCAACTAGACATGCATTTGTCTCAGATGGGCAGAGGGATGGCTTTGAGTTCTGTCCTTTGTCCCACAACTGTGAAGATAAGCTATCAATTTACATTGCCAGAGTGAAATTCAACAGAACTGTTTGAGGGTAAAGATCTTGAGGCTCACAAGGAAATTCCTTGTGGGCAAATTGTGAGGGAGATATGTGGCTTTTTAAAAAAATCTTTGTAGCCATTTTATTTAGCAATAAAATGGGAGGCAGGCTTGTCTGACACAGTTCCCACCTTGACTTTCCCCTTTTTGGTTTAGTGATTTGGGGATCCTGAGATTTATTTTCCTTTCACACCTCAAATAGGCAGAGAGTGAAATCAATTTTCTTCCACCTTTTTGTTTGACTTGGGCCCTCAACAGACTGGTTGATGCTCACACACATTGGGGAGGACCATTTTCTTTACTCTGTCCACCTATTCAAATACTTATGCTAATCTCCTCCAAATACATGCTCATAGATGCACCTGGAAATAATGTTTAACCAGATGTGTGGACAACCTATCACCCAGTCAAGTTGATATATAAAACTAATCATCACAGTGACAGTAGCAATAAGGTTTAAAAATCAGTATCTGAATAAATAATAATAACCAATACTTATATAGCACCCACTGTGTACCACTGTAATTGCTTAATGACTATTGAGTCATTTAATTTTCACAACAATTATAGGTGGTAGATACAATTGTTATTGTCATTTTTAGCCTAGAAAACTAAGTGTCAGAAAGATTTAATAATTTTCTCAAGATCACACAGCTGGAAGGAGTAGAACTGCAACCAGAACCCATGCATTACAAAACAACTTCCTGTCCTTATAACCACTTCACTGCACTGGCTTTTGAATAACCAGGGCTTCACTTTTCAAAGTTTGTTGTTTAATGGATAAAATAGAATTGAAATGGTTTCAGAGCCTAGAAACAATCATGAAACAGGGTAACCCAGGGTACTTTGTTAAGAGGTAGACAACACTTCTTAAAAATTCAATAGTAGTGAAGCATTAGAATGGCTTATACCTACTTCTCAGGTAGCCCAGGAAAAGAAATTCAGAAAACTAGGCTGAGAATACAGATCGCTTTGATTTGGGGAAAAGATGGAACCTAGACCAGGGAAAGGTTGGTAGAAAGAAGCCAAACAAAGAAACACACAAACAGCTCAATCATAAAAGAACAAAAAACTATTAAGAAAATGAACAAAAGACCCAAACAGATATTTCTCAAAAGAAGACATATGAATATGAAAAATATTGAATACTATCATCAGAAAAAATGCAAATTAAAACCACAATTGGATATCACTTCACACTTGTTACAGTAACTATTATCAAAAAGATGAAATATGATAAGTGTTGGCAAGGATGCAGAGGAAAGAGAACCCTTGTACACTGTGGGAATGCAAACTGGTGCAGCCATTTTGGAAACAGTAAGGTGGCTCCTGAAAAAATTACAATTAGAACCACTATATGATCCAAAAATCCCACCCTGGGTATATATCCAAAGGATATAAAATCAGTATGTTGAAGAGATATCTGCACTCCCATATTTACTGCATGATTCACAGTAGCTGTATTCATCAGGGTTCTCTTAGAGGGACAGAACTAATAGGAATATATATATATATATATATATATATATATATAT
>NW_016807772.1:439404-461370 GCF_001698545.2 Rhinopithecus bieti
TATATATATATATATATATGAGTTTATTAAGTATTAACTATTGTGGGACAAGGTCCCACAATAGGTTGTCTGCAGTCTGAGCAAGGGGAGCCAGTTTGAGCCTCAAAATTGAAGAACTTGGAGTCTGATGTTTGAGGACAGGAAGCATCCAGCATGGGAGAAAGATGTAGGCTGGGAGGCTAGGACTGTCGCACTCCTTCGCATTTTTCTGCTTGCTTTATATTCGCTGGCGGCTGATTAAATGGTGCCCACCTGATTAAGGGTGGATCTGCCTTCCCCAGCCCACTGACTCAAATGTTAATCTCCTTTGGCAACACCCTCATAGACACACCCAGGATCAATATTGCATCCTTCAATCCAATCAAGTTGACATACAGTATTAACCATCACAGTAGCCAAGTTATGGAATCAGCGTAAGTGTCCATTGACTGATGAATGGATAAAGAAAATGTAGTATGTATACATAATGGAATACCATTCAGCTTTTATACAGAAAGAAATTATGTCATTTGCAACAACATAGATGAACTTGGAAGAAATTGTGTTAAATGAAATACGCCAGGCAGAGAAAGGCAAATACCTCATGGTCTCACTTGTAGGTGGAATCTAAAAACAGTCAAAGTCAAACTCAGAGATACAGAGAACAAAATGGTTGTAACCAGTGACTGCAATTGGGAGGAGTAGGGAGATTTTGGTCAAAGAATACAAAGTTTTAGTTAGACAGGAGGAATAAGTTCAAGGGATTTCTTGTGTATCATGGAGACTACAGTTAATAATAATACATCATATACTTGAAAATTGCTAAGAGCAGATTTTAACTGGCCTCACCAGAAAAAAATAAGTATATGAAGTAATGTATACGTTAAGTACTTTGATTTAGCTATTCCACAATATATACAATTTATACAAAGCATTTCCATAAATAGATACAACCCTTTCTTGTCAATCAAAAAATAAGTGAAAAAAATAAATCCAACTAAATCGATGATATTAACATAATGTTCTAAATTAAGCAAAGCTGAATTCTCTATCTACTCATGATAATTGCCAACCATGTTTATTTGTAAAATAGACTATACTATGATAATTCCTCATAACATAAGAAGTTGATGCATTTACAAAAACTTATCTGAGATATTTTATTGACTTGACTGGGTCTTACAAATATGGATTAAGTATACGGATAAAAAAGAATTTGTAAAATTTGGAAAAACAATGTCTCAAAGCATAGTGATACTTTAACACAATGGAATTTTTGGCCATGGGATAATTATAACTCACTTCTGGCAATGTGAACTGACTTTAGATTATTTGTGTTAAAATGTATCAATCATCTTATACATAAATAACAGAGCTATTAATAATAATTTTGAACATTTTCCCCACTTGACCTTTTACCAAATCAGCTCCATAACAGACAAATCAATTAATATGTGTTTCCATTATTTTTTTCTTACATTACACTTGGCTGTTGACTTTAACGAGGCAGAGAAATTGTTGAGGGACTGCCTTGGTTTTGGGGAAGGCGTGGCAGTGAATACTGTGCCTATTGTGCAGATTACACTCCTCACAAACATCCCTGGGAGGTCAGTATTTTAAGCCCTGTTTTATAGGCTATCTCATTATGGCCAAGGGGCATAGCTAACTAAACTTAGGATCACCATCCAGTCTGGCAGTAGAGCTACAGAAAGGGCTTCCAGGGAGTGGACCATTCAGAGTTGTTCTGCAGATTACACTGTGAAACAAGTGTCTCTGGTTCATGATGTATGAGACCCTTCTACGCTAATTCTACAAATTCAAGAGAGAAACAAACAAAACACTTCCCTTTCCTATTAAAGCTTGTAGTCTTTCAGATTCCCAGGCCATAGTTAGATTTGGGAAGCATTGTTCACTGCCTGGGGAGAGGGTACTATCAATGGTACTACTATCAATGGTAGAGGGGCTGGAATTCAGAACCCAACTTCAGATCCAGCAGATGAATCATTGAACAAATTCAGAAAAGTGAATCTTGAATCTTAAATAGTGAGGGTCCCACCTAACACATCAAGCTTAAGCCACAAGAAATATTCCAAGCCCCACCATTTGATAGACCTGAGTCTACCTGTAAAAGCCAGGTCTAGGTTCACAGTGTTTATTTTCCTACCATGGAGCCTTGCTTGTATCACATTGTGTTTTAATTTTATGCTGACTAGTCCATCTCCACTACCAGACAATACAAAAAGATGGGGATTGAGTCTTTTATTTCTGTATTCTCACCATTGGGTAGAATGTCTGGTAAAAGTAGGACTCATCATGAGTTTGGTGAATGAATGAATAAACATGTATAGCGTTGGCCAAAATAAACTGCAAATTTTAAAGGATATGAACTTCAAATTATAAGACCTTACACTACAGTTTTGCAGGATGTAGCAGGCAAAAGTGACTGATAAATAAGTTCATTTATTATTACACTACACCCAGACCATGAGAAAGCAGGCTTAGCTATATTCATGTACACATAGAATAGTATAGGACAATAATGACCTGTACCTATATTTATACCTTTATGCCTATACCTAAATCTCTACCTATTTGTTTCTGTGTCATCTGAATGAATACATAGCTAGATGGATAGATAGATGATAGATAGATAGATAGATAGATAGATAGATAGATAGATAGATGATAGATACAGGCATGAGGACCAATTTGAAAATATAAGCACTTTATGAGCCACACGTTTTTACATTGTAATCATTTGGTTTCTACAAAAAATTGACACCAGAGAGGGTCAGCAACAACACATGTCATACTCTTCGTTCCAGCAATTAGAGTGCTGTGGTTGTTAAGATATCAATTATAAAATATTTTACTAAAACACAAACACTTTTTTCTTTTTGAGCAAGATGATTGATTATTCACGAATAGTTTCAAACCACTTGTGAATAAAAATGAGCATCATTTCCAATTCATCAAAACTATAGGACTTCATAACACTCAAAACAATAAATCACACATCTAACAGCAAACTGACCCCTAATAACCTTTGTTATCTAGTTTCTAACGTTTCCCAGAGTGTGACATTGAACTCTCATGAGGTAAGATGCTCTACTTTCTAGCCGTCTGTGGCAAAATATAACAGAGTAACATTAATTTCTGAGTATGATTTTTGAGATGAAAGGTGAGTGGTAAATTTTGCAATTATCTTTTGAAAGGTAAGTAAAATATACTTTGCTCTTTAGAAAAGGTTTCATTTCTACACATACATTATAAACCATATATCAAGTGATTTTACGAGGAAAAACGTAAGATCAAGATTACATATTAATACAAGAGGAATGTGGGTGAAGTCTTAGACTTGGACCCTGGAAAGATGATGAAACAAGAGAGAGCTCTTTTTGGAGACTCTCCTGCCTCTCACTGTCCATCCCCTAGCTTCTAGAGCTTCTCCCCACTCTGGGAGCATTCATAGTACTCCCCAGACCCTAGTCCAATCTCACGCATCAAGGTCAAGTAACTCCACCTGCCTAATGTATTCTAAATCTGATTTCAGATTGAAAGGTAAGACAGCTGTTCCAGATGACTACTTCTTAAATGTGCCCTGAACATGCTAACATGTAAGTGGCCAAGAAACAATATCATGTTTCTCACTGGCATTCTTATATTCAATAAAATAGGTCATTATATTATATATGACATCTAATTTGTAAAAATATACACTTTCCCCGTGGGACTCAGTGTGACTATTTGCATCTTGAATGTGAAAAAACCTGTGTCCCATGAAAATTTCTGTATGCTTTAAGTGGCTCTCACTCCAATGTAGATAGATATAGGCAGAGGAGCAGATCTAGATACAGGTATAGGAATAGGTTATCATTACTGTACACCATATTATATAAGGAATTCTCTTCTCCCTACTCTTTTTTGGAAACAAAGCTCTCCGTTTCACAGGCTAGCTGCACTCAACTTGTAGTTATCAGAAAACACTGTTAGTAATTTATTTTAAAAGCAACTTCAGGAAGAAATAGATGTTGTGAATGAAGGAATTTAGACGCAGCATGAAGAATAAAATCAATCGTTTAGTCTGACAGGCAGTCGTGGGCAGCTATTTGGGTTATAGGGCAAATATCTTGCTGTTTAAACCAAACCTCATGCTACATGCGTGAGCACTGGAGTATTACATAAGTGTTTAACCAGTGCCAAAATTCTATCATTCTTAGCTGTCTACCCACTCTAGGTAGGGCTGATCCTCAAACTCTGAAAGATTGAAAAGGATAAGATCTTGTTACCATTTTTCTTGTATGTTTTAAAATAGCAAGCCACTCACTTATAAATGTGAAGAAGAGATTGCATTTGCCAAACATGTAGTTGTAATTGAGATTTTCATTGTGTACCTCTTTGTGAAAATGCAGATGGATTAGCATTCATGGTCACTGAGCTCTGTTTCCATGGATATAGCTTCAGTCATGCCAACCAAGGACAGATTGTGTACTTTATTACTTTGTTTCAAGTATTACTCAAATATTTAAAAAGTATCCCAGCACTATATGACATTATATATTAATGTAGTGGTGATATTTTGGTAATATTTCATTGACTTTAAATGATTTTAAGGTTCCAATGGCGATTTTTAAAAAGTATGCACCTACATTGTAATACTGAAAGCCTATTGGTTTAACTAGGCATGCTAGCTTGGCCTCCAGGGAACACCTGAAGAAGCCAGAATTAAGTGAACTTGCAGTTCCATTAACATCCAAAGAAGAGTTAGCCTGGTAACAAGATGTTTCATTTACTGCAATTCCAAAAAGCTGTAGAAAAGGCCATGGAGGACTACAGCTAGGAGAAAATTCACTGGTCAGATAAATATGAAAATTATTTCAGTCTTCCCTACTAGACTAGTAAGTTTTCAAAACTATGTTTTATAGTCTCGTATTTCTCACAACCCAGTTTTTTAAAAAATTGATTAGTACCTAATACACAATTGTAAATTTAATGTCATGTATCTGTTGTTGGTCTTTTAATTAGAACCTGGTACCAATAGAGTTTTAAATAATGACAGTGATGAGCACTGAACAAATACCGAATATGCATATTATTTTCAGGAGTGTGTTGAGGCATCCCAAGTGGCATAAAAAATAATGTGTGCATAGCTTGTAACCGTGAAAGTGTATATATGAGGATAAATTAATTCAATTCAACAAGTAATTTAATGCAATGCACTATGGACTCATTGGAGGGAAAAACAGTCAAAAAACTTTACTCATGGATCTTATATCCCAGCAAGGGAGACCATCAATAAATAATAGATATGATAAACAATTGCGTGGTGTGTTAGAAGGTTACAAATGTTATGGAACATATGAAAAAGTAGAGGGTAAAGGGTAATCTTGAATGGTAGTGGTGTGGGCTCTTGCCAAGTTGCAGTATTAAAAACGATCAAAGTCTGCCTCATTGACAAGGTGAGATTTAAATAAAAGCTTTAGGAGTTGAGAGAGTTGGCCAAGCAGGTGCTGGGAGAAGAACTTTCCAGGCAGAAGCAACACCTAGAGCAAAAGTCCAAAGGTGAGAGTGTGCCTGATGTGTTCAAGGAAGACCAGGGACATAAACGTAGCTCTCCAGGGTACTGCAAGCAGGGAAGAGTTGTAGAAAATAAGGTCAGAGAGGTAATGAGGAAGCACGCTCAGTCATACACAGCCTGACACATGGTGATTGTATGAACTTTAGCTTCTGCTGAGTACAGTGAAGAGCCTTTGCAGATTTCTGAGCAGAGAAACAGTCTACTCAGATGTAAGTTTTAAATGGATCATTCTACCTTTGTATAGAGTACAGACTATAGAGAGAAGAGGATAAATGCAGGTGACCAATTAGGAGAAGGTTGCAGTAATCCAGGGACAACAGATAGGGGCTCAGATCAGGGTAAGAGGTGCTTAAAAGTAGTTAAACTCTGAATATTGTTTGAAGGTAGAGAAAAAGAATTCTTGATGGATTTAATAAGGAAAATGTGAGAAAGGGGGGAATGGAGGATGACTTTGGCCTGTGCAACTCAAAGGATGGAATTTCCTCAACTGAAATGAGAAAAACTGAGTGGAGAAGGTTCCAGGAGGAAGATCAGTTCAGTTTTGAATGTTTAGTCTATCTAGGATACATTCAAGCAGAAATGTTAGACAGTTGTGTATATGAATCTGAAGTTCAAGTACAAAGGTCTGGAGTGGAGATTTAAATTTGGGAGTCACCAGCATATATAGATGGTATTCAAAGCCACTGGCTTGGATGATTCCAACAAGAGAGTTCATGTGTCGACCAAAGACTGAGCCTTGGGCAATACAACTTTAAGTCATGACGAAGAGGGAGATTAACCGGAAAGGAGCACCCAATGAGCTAGAAGGAAAGCAAATGATGTGCGTGGTTTTTTCAAAAGCTAAGAGAAGAAAGTGCATCAAAGCAGAGGTAGAAATCAGTTTGGTCAAAATCTATGATAGGTCAAGTTAAATGAAGGTGAAAAAAAATGACCATTGGATTTAGTGACACAGAACTAGTTCACTGGCAAATTTAAATATTCAACCTTGCAATAGTATCACTACTTTCTGAACATGGCCATTTTGCTTTTCAGGAGTGTGTTGAGGCATCCCAAGTGGCATAAAAAATAATGTGTGGGTAGCCCCCATCCAAGGTTTATGTGCTTGACTTTCTTTTATTTTTCCTTATAACTGTCCTTTTCTTTGGTGTTTATGGGTGAATATTGACTTTCTCTTAAATCTTTTAACTCCTCATATTTTATATGCTTTCTCAGCACATGCTTCTGAATTACATATTTAAATTTTAATTTCTTTTCACATTTGTAATATAGAGCAATGTTTGGATTCAGCTATTAACTTTTATCCATCTCTTAGTCTATATTGATTTTTTATTGGTTTTTCCAAATTACCTCACATTCACGCTTTATTTTAGCAGCCACATTTTATAAAGTTATCTAGCATTATTTAACTTTCATATCTAGTAAGTAGCATAGTAAGTGAATTGCAACTGTAATTGACAATAAACATCTATTTTATTTCCCAATTTTTTTGTTAATTCAATAACACAGTTGTATTCTACCTAGTGCATTCATTGAATCTTGCCAAAGAAAAGTCTAAATCACACCAATATTTTGTTTCTAACCCCTCCTCATCAATAACCTCTAGATTATATGCATTTTCCATTATTTTTATTTGTATTGCAAATTACGGTAATCTTACTTTTGTTACTTTTATTTCTGGAGATTCTTTTGTTACTGTTTACCAACTCTGACTTTCATTCTGGCTGACCTTTGTAATTTCTTATTTATTCAGATTTGTGCCATCTTGCTGTTGTAGGTACTTTTATACATCCTAGAATTGCATTCTGGTTTACTTAGTGTTCTCAAGGCAATAAATGTCATGTCTTGATGTGAAAATATAACTGTTAATATAAAATGAGTGTACATTAGAGACTGCAATCAGTAGCAGGATAGAGGGAATATAAATTGATAGTTAAGAATATTGAAAAGGAAGTTAAAAGGGGAAAATTTATTAGCTTCCTAGTAATAAAACTCTAGAAAGGTCAATACAAAGACTTTCCATCTATGCAAGTCCAAAGTACTATAGATCTAAGTCATAGCGCTACAGAATTGACACATCCTTCCCATTTAAATAGTAAAAACATGCCCAACATACATACACTTAAACATCATTAAACAAGAATAAGCCAAGGAGCATATTAATAGTCATCTTCATCTCTTCCTGTAATACTTGCTCTGCTTATATGCACAGACATTTTGAGTTCTGATAGACCATTTATTTAGATAGATTCAATTAGCAAGTTACGCAAGGTAGTAAAACTGATATAAAAAAATGAACATCGTTGAACACTTCACTAAACAGAATGTCTTCACACAGTTTTTATTTTCCCACTAAATAGTAAGTTATGTAGTAGACTCTTATGGTAATAATTTCTGTATTCTAAAATGTCAACAAAAGAAAAATATCCCTCAGAATTTACTTATGCTTCAGAGATCTTTCAAAGGATTTAAAACAATTTAGGAAGTCATTCTTTAAAACAGAAAACAAAGCGACAATATGAAATTGTACCTATGTAATTCTCTATGACTCAAAACTCAAAAGTGTTCTTTCCATGGTAGAAACTCACAAGGTAGATAGAAAAACCAGCTATTTCATGTGTATGTTGTTTTCAGTTGTCATCACATTCTTGATGAATTTGCTGGAGATCTACAATGACCCCAGTTACCATGAAATGATAAATTAAGTGTGAAAGTGTGTCAAGTACTCGTATAAGATACTCTAATTTCTTCAGAATTTACAAAATGTTCTCTAAAATTATCAAGGTAGCAAAATGCAGCGATCATTGAGTCACGAGACATAAATTCTCTTCATAGCTGGTTCAACTAGCTGATTGTTCCAACGAGTGTTGCTCTGCCTCCCCATTATCCATTCACCCTTATCCTGAGAGTCACCTCCTGATTTCACTATCGAGAAAGATGCCTCAACTCTGAATTTTATAATTGTTATGCTTTATGTGGCAGATGGATGAATATACAAACCTACTTAAGAAAAGTGGGAATTTATTTGTTTTATCTAGAGGCTTTGTTCAGGCAATCTTTCACCCAGAGTTCCAAAAATGGGAAAAAAGACCTAGCTTCTATATCAATTTTTTAGTTACTTTTATTCTTGTGTTGTCTATAGTTGATTTCCAACTGGTAACCTAAAAACCTTAATCAAACATACAAACCAAAATAAAAAAAACAAAAATGTACAGACATGATATGAATAGCAACTGAATTAGTTTCCTGTGGCTGCCATAACAAATGACAACAATCTTGGAGGCTTAAAAGAACAGAAATTTATTCTCTCACAATTTTTAAATCTACAAATCTAAAATCAAGGTGTCAGCAGGGCCATGCTTCCTCTGAAGGCTCTAGGGAAGGATCTTTTCCTGCTTCTTCCAGCTTCTCCTTTTCCCATAAAGATACGGGTCATTTGATTGAAGGTCCACTCTATTCCAGTAAAACCTCATCTCAAATCTTACCTAATTATATCTGCAAAGACCCTACTTCAAAATAAGGTCACATTCTGAGGGTCTGGGTGGGCATGAATTTTGGGGGAACATTATTCAATCCACTATAGAGATAAATAACAATAAGCACCAATTACATTGTGTGACCCTGGGTGCCTCATTAGATCTCTTTCGATGTTAGTGTTCTTTTCCTGTAAAATATTTCAAATGGGCCAAACAAAGGAATCTTTAAGATTTATTCTATCCTTGCCTTCAATGAATCCTAGGATTCAAGGACAATTGCCTTCAACAAATCCTAGGATCAAAGGACAATGTCATCCAAGTATTCAGGCTATGAGCACACAAAGTGGGCTTTTCTAGTCAGACATGTACTTATCTACAAGGTGCACATATTATGAGTTTGGCTTTGCAGGGCATTTTTTCATTCTGGAGACATGAAAGATTTCTTATCAAGTCTAGTTGAATTTGGGTAATGTGTAACTCCTGACCATTTTTCAGTGATGTTCTTGGCCATGATATTCAGAAGACTGTTATATGTGTATGTGTATGTGTGTGTGTATATATATGTGTGTGTGTGTGTGTATATATATATTTTTTTTTTTTTTCCTTGAGACGGAATCTCACTCTGTCACCCGGGCTGGAGTGTAGTGGCACAATCTCAGCTCACTGCAAGCTCCACCTTCCGGGTTCATGCCATTCTCCTGCCTCAGCCTCCCAAGTAGCTGGAACTACAGGTGCCCGCCACCACGTCCGGTTAATTTTTTGTACTCTTAGTAGAGATGGGGCTTCACCGTGTTAGCCAGGATGGTCTCGATTTCCTGACATCATGATCCACCCTCCTCAGCCTCCCAAAGTGCTGGGATTACAGGTGTGAGCCACCGCACCTGGCCTGTATTTTCTTTTCCAAAGATTTTTTAAGATCATTTGCTCCTGTCTTCTCCCTGTTATGGATTATAGTTTTTTAAATAGCATGATGATCACTTAGCAACTAAAGAATTCCACACGGGTTTATGAGATGAATCTGTTTACCAGATATATTAATCTAACTTGAAAACATTTTTTAGTACTTTATTTACAGGAAGCTTTTTAACCTAAATTTTGTTGGAATGAATCTGGCCATTTCAAGTCTTTGTTTAAATCTGTTTTATAACTAAAGTAATGTTAATGAGATGGTGGTCTTTTCCTTCAAATAGAATGATAGGCATTTGCAAGATTGTTAGAGATCAACTTGGTTGGTGATTTTTCTCTTTTGAGAACACAGACATGAGTCTGGCTCCTGTAATCCCAGCTACTAGGGAGGCTGACGTAGGAGGCTCACTTGAACCCGGGAGGTGGAGATTGCAGTGAGCCAAGATCATGACACTGCACTCCAGCCTGGGGGACAGAGCAAGACTGTCTCAAAAAAAAAAAAAGAAGAAGAAAAAAAAGAAATGTAAAATTGCAAAATGATAGTCACTATGGAAGGCAGTCCAACAGCTCCTCAAAAAAGTAAACATAGAATTACCATATGGATCCAGTAATTCCATTACTGGGTGTATACCAAAAAGAACTGAAAGCAAAGAATCAAGTATATATTTGTACAACTATGTTTATAGCAGCATTATTCACAATAGCCAAAAAGTGGAGGCAACCTAAGTGTCCATTGACAGGTCAATAAATAAACAAATGTATGATATACGTACAGTGGAACTTTAATCAGCCTTTAAAAAGGACATTTTGATACATGTCACAACATACATAAACCTCGAAGACATTATGCTAAGTGAAATAAGTCAATCACAAATTGACAAATATTTATTATTCCAACTGTACGAGGTCTCTAGAATAATCAAATTTATAGAAACAGAAAGTAGAATGATGGTTGTAATGGGCTAGAGAAATGGGAAAATGGGGAGTTAGTATTTCATGGGTACAGAGTTTCACTATGGGAAGAAGAAAAATCCTGGAGATGGATAGTGGTGATGGTTGCACAACCATGTGAACATGCTTAATGACACTGAACTGTATACCTAAAAACTGTTACAATTCTAAACATTATGTGATATATATTTTACCATGAAAGGGTAGACAATGTTTTCTACCATTAATTATTACACTAGATTCAGAGATCATACCTAATTATTGTGTTAGGTTATATGAGATCAAGAGAAAAATGTTTCATCCTGAATGTCAAACTATGATCTGTTAATATTGAATTTCTAGAGTATGAAGTCCTTTTAATGAAGCTCAGCTTATAAAATATGATTTGACCAAACATAATGCCTCCACAGTGATAGCATGTACTGATTGTGTAGCAGGTACATTAGACATGATGGATCAGTGTTTCTCAGATCTGGCTGCACGTTAGCCTCATTTGACGTACTTTAAAAAATACCAAAAGGTATGATGGATATGGCAGTGGCTCTACAGTCATTTTGTTGAATCTCACACATTTTTCCCCTTAAACTTGGAGGGAATTTTGTAGACTCCAGTTTTCAGGGAGTCCAAGGCAACTTTTTGATTTTTGGATGGTGTTAGGGTGTTCTGGAAACTATGAACACTCAAATTAACCCCAAATCTGACTTCCAGGACAAAGCCCCATACTAATGTTGGCAGTAGAATCCAAATCAAGAACAGAAACAATAGTTGGAAAAAGGAGAAGGAGGAGGAGGACAAGAAGGAGGAGAAAGAAAAGAAAAAAGCAAATTCTGAAGTCATACTTTTTAACTTGTTATAACTATAGAAAATGAAGATTAGCGTATGAAACTTTGAGCACTATCCTGGCTATCCCACCTCTGCTGTATATGGCACACCACCTTAAAGTACAAGAAAATCGCCTTGCTTTAAAATGAGTAACAGAAAAATATGGTGATTAAATTCCATATAAGGTTATTATATGAAAAAAGAAAATGTACTGAAAAAATTTTCCTCTGGTAATGTACTAAAAACACTTGTCAACAATTGCTAATTACTACCTAAAAATAAGCCAAACTTGAGAAAAAAATATAGGAACTCTTTATAATGACATAAATCATGATTATAGAAGTAAAATTTTTAATTGGACCAAATGAATAGAATTGTCAAAGTACAGGAAGGAACTAAAAATAAAATAATCATTTCAAAAATAAAGACTAAACTAAGAGAAAAAAAGAGATAATAGAAAAGTAGAATAGTCACATATTATGAGATTGTATTAAAGTATGGTTCAACTGTATTCTAAGAGAAATTGACTTTTTACAAACAGGCAATTAGGCTAAAAGTGAGAACATGTTTGATGAGATATCCTGTTAATGCTAATTATTTTTTAAAAGCCTGACATATCTATATTAATATCAGACAAAGTAGATTTCAGAGCAAAGGGTTAAAAAGAGCTAGTTATTCAAGAGGACCTAGGAATTCTAAACATTTATGCATTTAATAATAAAACTTTAAAATATATGTTGCATTCAGTGGAGAAATGGAAAAACTGTTTCTAAAGTCAACAATAACTGGAGATTTTAATACTCCATCTCTCAATAACTCATAGTGTAAGTAGACAAAAAATAATTAAGAAGATTGAAGATTTGAACATCACTACCAACCAACTTGACTTAACTGACATTTATGGAATGCTCCAAGCAAGAACTGTAGAGCACATTTTCAAGAATAATCAAGTTTATAGAAATAGAAAGTAGAATGATGGTTGTAATGCGCTAGAGAAACGGGAAAATGGGGAGTTAGTATTTCATGGGTACAGAGTTTTACTATGGGAAGACGAAAAATCCTGGAGATGGATGATGGTGATGGTTGCACAACAATGTGGACATACTTAATGACATTGAACTGTACACTTAGAAATGGTTAAAATTGTAAATATTAAGCATGAAATGAGCATTAACTAAGACAGGCCATATTCTAGAGCATTAAAAAAGTTACAATAAATTTTAAATGGTATAATTCATATGAATTATTTTCTCTGACTATAATAGAATTAAATTAGGATTCTAGAATAATATTTAGAAAATCCCTCAAATATTTTGAAACTAAATGTACGTCTTAGTATTTTATGCATCAAAGAAGAAATCATAAATGAAATAAAATAAGAAAGCATATTCATCTGAATGAAAATTAAAACATTTCAAAATCTTTGAGAAGCAGCTAAGGTAGTATTTAAATGGAAATTCATAGCCCTGAGTGTCAATAGTATAAAAGAAGATAAATTGCAAGCCAATGGCCTCAGGTTCTACTTAAGAAAAAGAGAAACAAATTAAAGCTGAAATAACATAAGGAAATACTAAACATTGGGGTACAAATCAATAAAATATAAAGCAGGAAAACAATGAAGAAAAAATAAAATCAAGAGCTGGTTCTCTGAGACAATCAATGAACTGTTAAACCTCTAGCCAGATTTATTAGGAAAAAAATAGAAAAGACACAAATTTCTTATGACAGGAATGAGAGAGGTGGTATAATTATGACAGCTTCTGCTGACATTTAAAAAACTAAGAGAATTCTATTAGCAAATTATGTAAAATATGTGAGAACTCAGAAGAAATATATAAATTTCTTAAAAGACACAAACTGATGAAGGTCATGTAACAAGAAATAATAACCTGAATAATTAGATATCTATTAGGGAAATTGAATTTTAAACCTCCCCAGAAAGAAAATTCAAGGCCCACATGTCTTTACTGAGGAATTTGACCAAACATTTAATGGAGAAATAATACTAATTCTATTCAAATGCTTCTAAAAAAATTTAAGAGGGAATTCATATCAACTCATTTTACAAGGCCAGCATAACCCTGCTACCAAGTGAAGACATTCTAAGAAATTACAGACCAATATTCCTCAACATGGAAGAAAACTTTCTTGTTTCATTAGTCCTGAGAGTTTATTTGAAGTAAGTCACAACAAAAAAATAATAAACATTTGTGTTGTCTTGGTTTTACTTTCAACCTGAAGTGTCTCAAGCAAAAAAAACCATGAGAGAGAATAAAGCTGGATACATACAGGACATGGAAACTAGTGTTCTCCTTTACATCTTTCCCTTTCTTTCAATATCTTTTTCTCTCTTTATTTTAACTATTATTTTAAGTTCAAGGATCCATGTGCAGGATGTGCAGGTTTGTTACATAGGTAAACTTGTGTCATGGGGGTTCATTGTACAGGTTACTTCACCACACAGGTATTAAGCCTAGTACCCATTAGTTATTTTTCCTAATGCTCTCCCTCCTCCCACCTTCCACCCTCCAGTAGGCCCCAGTGTGTGTTGCTCCCCTCTATGTGTCCATGTGTTCTCATTGCTTAGCTCCCAGTTCTAAGTAAGAACATGTGGCATTTGGTTTTCTGTTCCTCCATTAGTTTGTTAAGGATAATGTCCTTCAGCTCCATCCACGTCCCTGCAAAGACATGATCTTGTTTTTCTTTATGGCTGTATAGTATTCCATGGTGTATATGTACCACATCTTCTTTATCCAGTCCATCATTGATGGGCATTTAGGTTGATTCCCTGTCTTTACTACTTTGAATAGTGCTGCAATGAACATAGACGTGCATGTGTCTGGAAGTTGAATCCCACAATATAGAAAAAGGTAACAAAAATAAAAGTGGGGTCTATCCCAGGAATGCAAGTTTAGTTGAAGATGCAAGGATCAATTAATGTAATTCATTATAATAATGGACTGAAGAAAAAAATATAATATCTTACCAATACATGCAGAAAAGTAGTTGAAATATCCCTGATTTAAGTTAAAACTGAAAACTCTCAGCAAGTTTAAAATACAAGGGAACTTCCCTAACCTAACAAAAGGCATGTGGGTAAAACCTACAGTTGGTACACTACAGTTGGTATAGTGAAAAATTGAATACTTCCCCCTAAGTTCAGGAACCAGAAAAGGATACCCACTTTCATTATTTCTATTCAACATTGTGTCAGATGTCCTAGCCAATGCACAAAGCCAAGTACAATAAATAAAAGGCTTCCATATTGAAAACTAAGAAGAAAAACTATGTTTATTCACAAATAACATGAGCATCTGTGTTGAAAAGTCAACTGAATAATAAAAGTCACTAGAACTAATAAGAGTTTGTCAGAGTCTAAAGATCTGAAACTAATATATTAAAATTAATTGTATTTGTCTTATACCTGCATAAATCTCAGAAATTGAAACTTAAAAAATAATTATTTAAACTAGCATCATAGAATGTAAAATACTTAGGAATAAATCTGATGAAAATGTGTAAGATCTATACAGTGAAAATTGCAATACATTGTTAAGAGAGATTAAATAAGACCTAAATCAGTGGAAAGATACATCAGTTCCGTGAGTTGGAAGAACTGTAATATGTCAGTTGTGTGTACATTAACCACACATTCAATGCAAACCAAGGCAAAATCCAAGTAGACTGTTTGGTACATATTGAAAACCTGAATCCAAAACTGGTATAGAAATCCAAATGTCCTCATGCAGCCAAAACAACTTTGAAAAAGAAAAAGAAATTGGAAAGACTGCTAGTAAGAACAACAACATGGAAAAATGTCAAAGTGAAAGAAACTAGAAACAAATGACTACATGTTATAAGATTTTGTTTATTTAACAGACTTTTAAAAAAACAGAAACTATAGTCATATAAAGCAGATCAGTGGTTGCCTGGGTCTTGGCATTTGGAGGAGAGAATTAATTGCAAAGGGGCACAAATGTATGTTTAAAATTTTACATACAATAATGGTGATGGTGGTTACACCACTGTCTATATTTGTCAAAGCTCATCAAATTATATATTTAAACTAGTGAATTTTATTATACAGTAAAGTGAAAATCTCTGTGGGGGAAACCATACAGAAACATACACTTACATGTTGGTGGTAAGATTTCGGGACTGTTCAATCACTGTGGAGAGAAGGTTAGTAATATCTAGTAAAATCACACATGCATATGTTCTCTGACTCAGAGTTTCTCCTTTTAGGAACCTATTCCAATGATACATTGACAAAAATATGAAACGGTGTAGACACAAAGCTCTTCATTGCAACAGTCCTTTAATAGTATCTTATACCAGAAATCAAAGAATAATGAATAAACAAAGAATAATACAGCCATAACAAAAAGACACAACAAAAAGCAGTCCATCCAGGTGGGTCATACTGGCCAAAGATGGAACAATCCGAGCATCAATCAAAATGATGACTGCAGTGATTTGAAAACTATCAGCTTTGTTAAACTCCATGAGGTCAAAATGATACTTGAAATGTAGCTAACTGGTCATCTCAGAGAGATGCTAAGGAGCCAACTCATTATTCTGAAAACTGATAAATTAAAGAAAAAGTATAGCATATTTCTCCCTAGTTCTGAATATACTATAACTTGAGGTAATTGAATAGTTGTGGAAAATTATTTTAGAAAAATTATCCCTAGGAAATACAGAAAAGTATGATGGAATTATAACATCGCTAGTTTAAACCCCTCCTAAAAAATACATTTATTCAATTATTACTGTGGTTGCTAAAATAATCAGGTGGAGCCAGGCACAGTGGCAGGTGCTGGTCATCCCAGTTACTCTGGAAGCTGAGGCAGGAGGATCACTTGAGTCCAGGAGTTCAAATCCAACCGAGACAATACAGTAAGACCCTCATCTCTAAAAAGCGAAAATGAAATTATTAGGGGAAATTCTGGCGCAGGTTACAGCAATGGATAGACCATAGTGAAAACACCTAAATCCACTGATCAATCCGAGCAGTATTAAAATAAGCAATCTGACACTGTGGGTCTCCTGTTATGATGCAGTAGGAGTATTTAGCATCACCTACAAAATATCCCTGCCAAATGTCAAACCTAAATCTGCTCAAGCCAATAGGTCTTACAAACTTTCACAAGACAGTAAGAGAAATAGTAAATTATGTCAAACAAAACCACAGAGAAGTGGTCAGAAAACTAAGAATGGGATAAATTCTACAGAAAATGGTCAATTTTTAACAACAACAACAACAACAAAACAAAATGCCTAGAGAGAAAGGATGATAATAGGTTAAAAAGCGAAAGAAAACTTGAATTTCAAGTTACAGTAGTTTGGAGCAGACCATTGCTCTTGCTGAGAAAAATCAAAACATTTGGATCACTCTCTGTCTCTTTTTTTTTTTATGTTTAAAACATCAGAGAACTGCTAAAGTAAGCCAGACTAGAAGAAACAATGGTAGAGAAGTCAGAACACATGTTTCAGCCATTAATTCCCTGGGGAAATGTAATGATTCTGCGCATACAGAAAGAGCCTTAGAATCTAGGTTACGCCCAGGCAAAGAGATACTGCGGAGATAAGAGAAACCAGCAGAGCATTTAACAGTTTTGTCAGGCTAGAGAGACAAAATTGCAGACATAAAGGGCCAGGATCCAGGCAGGCAGTGGGTGAAGAATTAAACCTGAAACATGGCAAGTTTTCCTTTGAAGACATTTGGTGCATTCTAAATATGTACATGGTAGGAAATGAGAAGTTAAGCAGAAAATCTCTGAAAAGCAGAGTAGGTTTTCCAACAATCTCAGTCACATAGGAATTACAGTTTAAAACCTACTAGAGGGAGGGGGTCCCAACAAACACCACTGAACCCCAGTTGGAAACCTGGGAGGCCTTTATACTACAATCAAGGGTGACTAAGAGGTTGAAAAAAAAAAAACCACCCAAACTGAAACCCAGTATTGACTCATCTCACACTTTGAATTAATGTGATCAAGCCCACATTGTCAGCCAAGCAGAGAAAAGACTAAATTCTTTCTGGAAGAAAATAACATCCTCTGGAGTCTATAACATTACTAGGCTCACCAGAAGAAAAGAGCGTGTAAATAGAAGTCAAGAAAAATGACAGGATAGAAATACATCAACAAGTGATCCCAACATTGGAGTTATTAGTAAATTACTTTAAAATAACCTTGATTGATATCTTTAAGAAAAGATACATAAATTTACCAGAGCTTTTGGAATCTATTTTAAAAAAGACAAGGGTAAATTCTAAAACTAAAAAATAATAGTAACTAACATTAGGAACTCAATACGTGGTCTGAGCAGATTAGACACAGAAGATGAAATTCTGAAACTAGAAGACAGAGCAATAGAAAACAGGTGACATGATTTTTTTGTTGTTGTTGTTCTTGTTGTTTTGATAGAGACAGGGTTTCTGTACGTTGCCCAGGCTGGTCTTGAACTTATGGACTCAAGCAATACTCCCACTTTGGCCTCCCAAAGTGTTGGAATTACAGGCGTGATCCACCGAACCTGGTCCAGAAAACAGGCGACATGAAAGAGGAAACAGCTAACAGAAAATAGAGAAAACCATCAAATGGGTACAAGACAAAGTGAAATGGCAAAATATAAATTTTCTTAGAACCACAGAAACAGACAACAGAAAGAAGTGCAAAAGCAAAACATCATCCAACTGTGATACATACAAGGATGGATTTAGGCACATCGTAGTAAAACTACTTAAAACCAAGGACAAAAAGGGAAATATTAAATTTACTCAGAAAAAGGAAGAAATGTTAACTACAAAGAAATAACAATAAGAATGAGCTATTACTCTCAACAGAAATTAGGAAAGTTAAAGCACAATTATATAACTACTAAAAGAAAATGATGGCCACCTTAGAATTCTATCCCCAGTGAGAATAGTATGACTTTTTATTTTATTTGCTTATTTCTTTTGAGACAGAGTATTGCGTCGTCACCCAGGCTAGAGTGCAGTGGCACGTTCTCGTCTCATTGCAACCTCCACCTCCCGGGTTCAAGTGATTCTCCTGCGTCAGCTTCCTGAGTAGTCTGGGATTACAGGAGTGCGCCACCACGCCAGGCTAATTTTTGTATTTTTCTTTGGTAGAGACGGGGTTTCCCCATGTACTTTTTAAAGTAGAGACAGGGTTTCCCCATGTTGGCCATGCTGGTCTCAAACACTTGACCTCAGGTGATCCGCCTGCCTAGGCCTCCCAAAGATTACAGGTGTAGGCCATCACACCCAGCCAAAAATAGCATTTTTTAAACTGTAAAATAAAGGCATGACACTTTCTGACAAATACTGAGGTAATTTGTTGCCAGCAGACCTTTACTAAATAAAAGGTAGTGTTCAACCAGAAGAAAATGATCCTATACAGAAACACATATGTGTGGAAAAGAATGAAAACCACAGAATATATCAATACGTCAGTAAATGCAAAGTAATATTGACAGTACAAAGAGTGACAATAATATTTTGTGAAACTTAAAATATTCATAGAATTAAAATCCATGGTGGCAGAAATGGAAAGACGGTAGAAGGTAAATGGGGTTAACATGTACAAAGGTTTTAACATTAGAGAAGTGGAAAATAGTAATTTGCACTAAACTAGGGTAAGTGAAGGATGCTAGCTATAATGTCTAACAACCACTAAAAGACTATTAAAAGAAGTAATTAAGTATATGTAGCAAACATATTTGATTAATTCGAAAGAAATCAAGACAGAGAAAAAGGAAAATAAAGCAGGTAATCAAATAGAAAATAAGACTACCAACATAAAAGCATGTATGCCAATAATTACATTAAATACCATGAACTAAATGATTCTATTTAACAACAGTACTTGTTAGGTTGAATTGAAAACAAAATACAACTCTCTGTTGCTAAGAAGAAATACACTGTAAAAACATAAAGTCAAAAAAGTTTAAAGTAAAAAGATACAGCAAGAAAACAGGCCTCACTCCTACAACTTGCAAGGAACTGAATTTTGCCAACAACCATGTAAATTTCAAAGAGAACTCCAAGTATCTGATAAGAATACAGCCCCGGTCACACCTTGATCTCACCCTGGACAGAGGACACCATACCTGGACTCCTAATCTATACAACTGAGGGCTAATATATGCGTATCGTTTTTAGCTGCTAAATTTGTGGCAATTTGTTACACAGCAACAGAAAACTAATACATAACACACATATCCATCCAAAAATTAATTAATTAGTGTGATATAGTCATAATATGAAATTCTGCACAGCAATGAGAATAAATGCATTATTGCTATATGCATTACCATGGAAGAGTCTCAGTAACATAATGCAGAGCAAAATAAATAAGACACAACAGAGTACCTAGATGAATCTATGCACTCCTAGAAAGTACATTTGTTGGGTTGTAGTAAAATCTCATATTTTCTTTGATAAAATTCTGTATCTTTCATAAGATTCTCAAGCATATCATGACCCCAAAAAGGCAAGGGTCACTGATGTAGATTATGTAACTATGTACTAAAACAAAATTAAATCTGCATAATTGCCTTAATTTTCATTGTTGATGCAGCATGAGGACAGAATGCAATTTTATTGTTTGGTATGTTTTAAGTTTTCTTCTGCTAATTATCATCCTTAAATTCATAAAAAGTCACAAAGAAACGTAAGGCTATGGAATTACAAACTGAGTGCACGTGTAAATCTTTTGTAAGTTTTATCATTTTTGTCTTCAAGAAAGGAATCCAAGGCTAGGCATTGTGGCTCAGGCCTGTAATCTCAGCACTTTGAGAGGTCAAGGTGGGAGGAACACTTGAGACCAGGAATTCAGGCCCAGCTAGGGCAACACAGCAAGACTACATCTCTAAATAAAACAAATAAGCAAACAATTAGCAGGGCACAGTGATGTGTGCATGCAGTCCCGGCTACTAGGAAGGCTTAGGCAGGATGATCACTTGAACTCAGGAATTTGAGTCTGCAGTCAGCTATAATCACACCACTGCACCTCAGCCTGAACAACAGAGTAAGACCTTGTCTCCTAAAAAGAAAAGGGAAAGCAAGAAAGAAATCCAATGTTCTGCATTTCTTTCTTATTCCCTCCCAGTCCAGTCATGAATGTGTTGTCTGGGTTTGGTCAGATTCAAGGACACCAACTGGGCCTTCTCACTGATGGGTAGAACCAATGGAAGTGTTAAGAGCGTGAGCGTCTCCTCTCATTCCCTTTGCTCTCTCTTTTCCCGTGTGACAACCAAGGATTGGGTCATTTCAAGAGAATTATTTCTAGCAGAGGTCAGTATCAGGCATTGCAAACAAATATATTCTCATTACATATTATCTTTCTCTCTGTATCCTCTCTCTTATATTGACAGATGCCACCAGTTACTAGCCAGCTTAAAAAGGGATGTTCCATATAACATGCCCTGGGTTACTAACATACACTGCACCAAAATTTGTACCTCCAATCTAGAAGTTAATAAAGTGTTACCTTGGTTTTCTTCATTCGTTGTTTCTTGCGCATGCATTTTCCTCCAGAGCCTTGTCAGGGAACAAGGGGATGATCAGGTACAGGATTTTGGTTTCTGGATCACAGATTATAAAGCTGTCTCAATATTATAAGAACATTTCTGAAAGCTGTAGGTAATACCCAACCTTTGTTTATTAAGACATACAGTCTTGACTTAAAAGATATTTATTTAGGGATTGATTTCTTACTCAAATAGTTTAGGAACATTCTCGAGAATTCACTTTTGGAATGAGAATATCATTTTTATGTTACACTCTCTCTGAAGAAATTGCATATATCCACATAGTGCTAACATGATACAGGAACTATGTTTGAATGTGTTTGTAGAAAATAGCTTTGACATCAAAACTTGTTATTTAAAGCCAGAAAATTAGTATTCATACTTAGAACATCATAGATGGATACAAGGACAGGTGGATGGAAAATGCTGAAAAGTGCTTTACAGAGAGCAGAGAGTGTGTTTGAGAAATGTGAATCATTTTTTAAAATGTAAAAACCAAATCACCATTGCTTTAGTTTCAACTTTAGCCTCTGGTCAATTATCAAGCCTTTGCATTTTCCTGAGTTTCTTTTACTTTGTAGGGTTTCAGATTCCATTTACTGACCCAAACAGATCAGCAAATTGTTTAATTCAATGATATGAGTTGTATTTTGTATTAAAATAAACATCTTTGTCATTGATGGATAATTCAGGTAAGAAAAGCTTTTGGTTTGAGGT
>NW_016807772.1:461440-658909 GCF_001698545.2 Rhinopithecus bieti
CAATTATCAAGCCTTTGCATTTTCCTGAGTTTCTTTTACTTTGTAGGGTTTCAGATTCCATTTACTGACCCAAACAGATCAGCAAATTGTTTAATTCAATGATATGAGTTGTATTTTTGTATTAAAATAAACATCTTTGTCATTGATGGATAATTCAGGTAAGAAAAGCTTTTTGGTTTGAGGTAAAACTCATTAATTACCTAATGATAATTAAATTCAGTCATTAGTAGGGAAATGAAATATTTCTAGATGTTAAAGAAATTCATTTTAAATAACTTATGCTGTGTTTTAGGTATATTACCTTTCCTATTCTGTAATACAAAAAAAAAAATGGATTTTTTCCTGTCACACACCATTCAACACAAAACCACACACCAAAGCAATCACTTCTTCAACAAACATGAACACTGGGTGTCCTTTGATTCCATTCAATTCTGGCTCATCTACTTGGAGATAGGACGGTTTGAGGGCTCAGTCCCACAAGACTGCTGTTCAGATGCCAAATGCAAGTAGCAGGTTATCACCTATGCTTCTAACCACTCAGCTATGAATCAGAATTCTTATGACTCCTTCCTCATGTTTGATTAATTTGCTAGAGTGGATCACAGAAGTCAAAGAAACACTTAACTTATGTTTACCCATTTGTTATAAAGAACATTAGAAAGGATACAGATAAACAGCCAGATTGAAGAGATGCATAGGGTGAGGTATGGGAGAAGGGATACGGAGCTTCAAAGACGTCTTCAGGAAGCACCACATATTCAGCTATCCAGAAGCTCCCAAACCAAGTTATTTTTAGGTTTTATGAAGGCTTCATTATATAGGCATGATGGGTAAAATCACCGGCCACTGGCGACGAATTCAACCTTTAGCTCTTCTTCCCTCCCCAGAGGTTGAGATGTGGGGCTCAAAGTTCCAACTGTCTAATCATGCTCTGGTCTTTCTGGTCACCAGCCCCAATCTTGAAGCTACCTAGGGGTTCCCAGACCTAGTCATCTCATTAGCATGACTAAAGGCACTCTTAGACAGTATGTCAGGGCCAGGCGCAGTGGCTCACATCTGTAATCCCAGCACTTTGGGAGGCCGAGGCAGATGGATCACTTGACGTCAGGAGTTCGGGACTAGCCTTGCCAATGTGGTGAAATCCGTTTCTACTAAAAATGCAAAAATTAGCCAGTTGTGGTATAGTGCACACCTGCAATCCCAGCTACTCGAGAGGCAGAGGCAGGAGAATGGCTTGAACCCAGGAGTCAGAGGTTGCAGTGAACCATCATGCCACTGCACTCCAGCCTGGATGACAGAGAGAGACTCTGCCTGAAAAAAAAAAAAAAAAAAAAAAGAAGCAATATGCCAGGAAACTAAACACTAAAAATATACTTCACAATATCGCACCTGCAAGATGGCAGATATTATGGTTTACTATTCAAAAAATAGAAATAAGTTTCAAATTGGAAACCAGGCTTATATACAATTTTGAAAAAGCAAGTATCTCTCCATAAATTTTTCTGGGGTGAGTGTATTAGAATTGCTGTTTCCCCTATGATATGAATCAAATGGCTCCCATTTCAAATCCATTTTTGTGTTCAAGGCATACTGGTAATGTTTTTTCTGACTCTAAAAATAGTTTTGTTTCAGCGAAGGCCGCGAAGTAAGTCCTCCAGTCACAAGGCATACTGAAAATTTGAGTGTGACTCAAGCTCATTGTGAAATGATGTTTACCAAGTCATGATTATAAGCAAAGTTAGTTACTCTGTTATAAAGAGAATGTTGCAAAGGCTAACAAGATTTCAAAGTACAGATTGAGTATCCTTTATCTGAAATTTTTGGAGACAAAAGTTTTCAGAGTTCAGATTTAGTTGCATTTTGGAATATTTGCGTATACCTAAGGAGGTATCTCAAAGATGGGACCCAAGTATAAACACAAAATGCATTATGATTCATAGATACCTTGTACACATAGGCTGCAGGTAATTTTATAAAATACTTTAAATGATTTTATTAAACATGAAACAAAGTTTGTGTTAAGCACTTTAGTATGGAATTTTCCACTTGTGGCATCATGTCAGGGCTCAAAACAATTTTAGATTTTGGGATTTTGGATTACGATTGGATGTTCAACCTGTATATACGTATATAGAGGTATATATACACACACACACACACACACACACCTATATATATATATAAACCCTCATAAAAATATTTTACACAAATGTAGTATCAATCAAGCTCCCTCAGGTTTTTTATAAAACATTTTTAAGCATAGATACCAAATGCTTCTCTGGATTAAGTAACACTCTCTGAAATTTGTTTTACTCTACTACATTATTGCTGGTAAATTATGCTTTTAAGTATAATGATGTTGGCCAAAATTAAGGAACTTTATAAGAAACTGTCATATGAAATTTATTTTATTTATTCTGGATATATTACTGAGGATATTTCTGACTCCATTAACTCCATTAATCAGTTTTGTTTTGTTTTGTTTTGTTTTGTTTTGTTTTTTGAGATGGAGTGGTGCCTGTTGCCTAGGCTGGAGTGCAATGACAAAATCATAGCTCATTGTAACCTTGGAGTCCTGGGCTCAAGCTATCCTCCTCCTCAGCCTCTAGGACTTACAGGCATATGTCACCGCATTGCACTGCTTTTTGTTTTGTTTTGTTTTGTTTTGTTTTGTTTGTAGACATGGGGCCTGGCTATGTTACCCAGGCTGGTCCTGGACTCCTAGCCTTACACAATCCTCCTGCTTTAGCCTCCCAAAGTGCTGGGATTACAGATTTGAGCCACCACACCTGGCTTAGTCTTGTATTGTTGACATCTACCAAAACTCACTAATCAATTGTTCCCAGTTCTAAACTGGGCTCCATCATTAACTGCCTTGTGACCTACCGCAAGTCACTGAACTTTCTTAAGCTTTATTTTCCTCATGTTTAAAGTAGAATAATATTGTATCAATATAGTGAGGATAAAATAAGAATTATCATGTGAAAGACTTCTGGTAATTTTACATGACAATGCATGAATATTTTGTTAAAAGTTTAGTGCCAAATGCTTTGTGCACAGAAGGCATATTGTTTAAACAAATTGGTATCTACCTATCTTAGAAATTTTTATAATTAACAAATCTAAAGCCAAATATAACTATATATTCAAAAGTAGGAGAGTGGGTTTCTAAATTTTTGGAAAACAATAATACTCAGGAGTTCTTAAGATACATGAAAGGCAATTGAGTTTCATCACAGAAATAGTAAGAAAGAAATAAGAAACTGTTTCTTGGCTAAGCACGGTAGCTCATGCCTGTAATCCCAGCTCTTTGGGAGGTCAAAGCAGGTGGGTCACCTGTCAGAAGTTCAAGACCAGCCTGGCCAACATGGTGAAACCTCGTCTCTACTAAAAATACAAAAATTAGCCAGGCATGATGGTGGGTGCCTGTAATCCCAACTACTTGGGAGGTTGAGGCAGGAAAAACTCTTGAACCTGGGAGGTGGAGGTTGCAGTGAGCCGAGATTGTGCCATTACACTCCAACCTGAGCAACTGAGTGAAACTGTCTCAAAAAAAAAAAGAATGTTTCTTTCCTTGAAGGTGACTATAATGAAATCTTTCACTTTTCTTTCATCCTAGAAAGCAAGAATCACAATTATACAGCAATTATGCAAAACCTCCCATGCTCATAAATACTAATCTAATAAGCTGTGATTCAGATTTTAAATCATCCAATTAAATGCTAATTGGCTTATTCTCTTTAAAACAAGTTTACACTGATTCTATTCATTTCTTGACCTCTTGACACATGAGTCTAGTTTCCTTGATTAAAAAGGACCATGGTTGGATTGTACGTATGGTCCTAATAAGAAAGCAACCACGTAAAGTATCACAGAGACCCATGGCCAACATAGCATAAAAGTATCTGTAAAGAAGCAAAATATACTTTTATCATATATGCCTAGATTTTACACTAACATAAGTATTGCATCCTAAAAAGAGTCATAGAGACACATTATGCTCATTTCTATACTGTCATATTTATCAAAATTTATATGCAGTTCATCTTTGCAAATTGTCTTCAGAGACGGTTTAGAGGCAACATATGATAACCATTTTTGTATCAGACTCATCTCCATATCAACCACACATAGCCTTCTTTTCCACAGTCACCTCTGTTATTCAATTAAAATGACTCTGAATGAATGACCTTTGGTTGTTTACAAATACGAAGTCTGCCTGTAAGAGCTTAAGCTTTGCTGCCATTGAAGACATGCAGACATCAGCTCCAGAACGTGCTATGGTTGAGTTCTGCATAAGTCTCACCTGATAAGAGTATCCTCAGAGAAGATCTGGCTCTTACACAGGAGGCAATGCTCCCTGGATTGGAACCCAGCTCCTACGCCTGGGAAACAGTCACATTGCTTCAGGGTCATGTTTCGAAAATACTATGTATAGCCTATGCATAAAACTCTTGTAAAACATTTGCAAAGACACCTGATGCTTTCTAGTCTTTGCTCAAGAGTTCAACTCATTTTATTTAAAAGATATTAAAATGCTAAGTTTGCAGAAGTCTGGTGTTACAAAAACCTGATGTTCAGCAGAAGTAGAATGAATTCAGATGGTAGAAATTTCACATTCTCCATGAAGCCAAGAAACCACAAGTCCACCTAGAAGATTTCATATCTTCCCAAGTAATCACTTGAAAAGGTGAGTTAGACCAGTGTGTCGGTCTGTGTTTACCTTTCTGTCCATCCTGAGCCAGCCCTGTGAGCAGGATACAGATAAGGAAAAGGGAAGATTGTTCCACTAGTCTGGCAGGCAAAGTCTAGATAATTGATTGAATGATGCCATTATGGGACATAGGCTGTGTTCAGCCTACCTAGTTGTAAGGCACAGGGTAAAATAAAAATCCCAGGAAAGATACATTTTGGAAATCCTGCTTTTGACTCCATTTTTCAATGGGCATTGCATGGTGATGAAAAGAGAAAAACTTGGGATAAAACTCTAGAAGAAATTAAAATGATGTGACATGATATCTATGTAAGGTTCTCCCTGACATAGGCCTTGTCAGGGGCCTTGCCAGATATTTATGACACTGTGGATGCCATGTGGTTAGTGGAACTTCCAGAGTTCTTGTAAGCCACACCAGCATGTGATCTCTGGATTTCTACAGGGCCATGGCTAGTAGGTTGATAGATCATGGTGATACTGAAGCATTAATACAGCCAAGGCCATTTTGAATATACATGTAGGTGTGTGCCTATGTGGGTGAAATTGCTGATTTTATCTCCCACAATATGCTGAGTGATCATAAGAAAGTAACATTTTAAATGTGAGTCCAGAGTATCAACTGGTTTTATCAAAACCTAATTGGAAAAATATATATGTATGTGATATCACATATATATATCACATACATATAGATATATATTTTCTATCTCTCTACGGTATTTTTGGTGTTTTTTATAATTGTTTTTTTCATTATAGTAAGAGCATTGTAGTAAGAGCATTTAATGAGATCCACCTTTTTAACAAATTTTAAGTGTACAATAGAGTATCATTGATGACTATAAATACATTATTAAAAAGATACATATTGGTGAGGTTATGTAGAAAGTGGAACCCTTGTACATTGTTGGTGGGAATGTAAGACAGTGCTGCCACTATGGAAAATAGTATAGAGTTTCCTCAAAAACTTAAAAATAGAACTGCTGTATGATCCAGCAATCCCACTGATTGGTATTTATCCAAAAGAATTGAAATTCAGATTTTGAAGAGATAGTATTTGCACCCCTATTTTTCATTGCAGCATTATTTACAACAGCCAAGATGTGGAAACAACCTAAGTGGTCACTGATGGATAAATGTGTAAAGAAAATGTGGTATATACATACAAGGAATTTTACTCAGCCTTTAAAAAAAGGAAATCCTGCAATGCAACAACATGGAGGGACATGGAGGACATTATGCTAAGTTAAATAAATGAGACACAGAAGGGCCAGTTGTAAGATTCTCCCCGGGGCCTGAAAGCTTAAGGAGATGAATAACTCCTCGCTTCTCAGGCCCAGTCCCAAGACACAAGGCCACTTGCATCAGCAGCCTGCGTCAGCAAGATAGCAGAAGCAGGAAGAGAGCCGGTCAGAAGACACCTACCCTGGCCGGAAGACAGGTACCCCTGAAGATGGAGAAAGAGGACATTCAAGTACAACGTAGCAGTTATGTCAGACTAGGAAACTTCCTGTTTATAGGAGACTATAAAACCTTTGCCACGTCCTCACTTGGGGCTGACGCCATTTAGGTCTCAGCCCGCCTGCATCCAGGTGCTCATTAAAATAGCAAGTTGTTCCACAGCGCCTCCTGTTGTCTGCTGGTGCGCTCTTGCGGTTTGAATTGATACAAGAACCTTACACCAATACTGTATGATTCTCTTATATGATGAATGTAAAATAGTAAAACTCATAAATGCAGATAGTAGAATGGTGGTTACCAGGGACTAAAAAGAGACGGTAACCGGGAATTACTATTCAACAGGTACAAAATTTCAGTTAAGCAGAATGAATTAGTTCTAGAAATCTGCTGCACAACACTATGCCTATTGCCATTGTTGTTTTCTTGATTTGGTTTGGTTTGGCTTGGTTTGATGCTTAATTTCTTCTTAAATTTAAAAAAAAAAAAATTTTTTTTTGGACTCAAGCCCTATTTAGCTGACCAGGAAATCTATGGGGGAACAAAGAGCTATAACACACCATTCACCCAGTCTGTCCCCTTGCCACTCTGTTAGAGTGAGACGTCTTAAGTAGATTTGATCTCAGGCTCCAATCCTGTCACTAAATTATGTTTAGCATGCCAAGATCCTTAGCAAGACATAAACGTCCTATCACTATGGCTGCTACCAACCACTCTAGCTGAAATTCTTGCTGCTTCCCTATATGTAGTCTAGGTTCCAACAGTACTGAACCACTGAATTCCCTGAATTTGAATACGATTTAACACTTCCTTGCCTCACGTGACATTCTTTGGCCAGAATCCATTTTCTGGCTCTCTTTTTTGCCTTGATAATAGTAGCTGTATTCCTAGGCTGCTTATTTACGTATCTCTTCTGGGAAGCCTTTCTTTTCTTTTTAAAATTTGTACAAATTTATGGGGTATATGTGAATTTTTTAATGTGTTTATAGCATGGAGTGATTTCAAGTCAGGGTATTCGGGGTGTCCATTACCCCAGTGCAATATGTTTTCATTAACTATTGTCACTCTGCTATCAAACATTGGATTTATTCCTTCTATTTCACTGTACGTTTGTACCCTTTAACCAATTCTCTTCATCTTTCCCCCTCTCCCTGACTCACCTTTCCCATTCTCTGTTGTCTGTCTTTACTCTCTACTTTTAGGTGACCGAACTTTTTAGCTCCTGCATATCAGTGAGAAAATACAATATTTGCCTTTTTGTATCTGGCTTATTTCATTTAAGATAATGACTGACTCCATTCTGATGTTGCTGCAAATGACATTACTTCATTCTATTTTATGGCTGAATAGTTTTCCATTTTGTATATATATGCCACACTTTTGTGAGCCATTCATCGTTGATGGACATTTAGGTTGATTTTATATCTTTGCTATTGTGAATAGTGCTGCAGTAAACATGTTAATGCAGGTATCCTTTGATATACAGATTTCTTTCTGGGAAGCCTTTTGCGATTTAACCTCTAGTTTCATCTCTTCGACATCTGTTATTTACTGACCAGTGTCCCTTCTAACAACATTATATTGGACATCCTTAAATAAATCTCTCCTACTCCAGGTTTCAAGTTTGCCTGGGATTGAAGTGTTGGAGGATGTGGGACTTCCAATGCAAAACCTGGGACGGGGAAAACCAGGGTAGTTGGTCACCTACCATGGGTGGGACCTGACCTTCTATCTAGTCACTTTTGTTTAAAATATATTTCCCCCATTAAATTTTGACGTTCTTTGAAGGCAATGTCCTCCCATTGATCCCTGGCATATAATACCTTTCTTGATGCCTAATAAATATTCAGTGAATGATTTTCTATTTTCAAAGGGCTTAAAATAGCTCTTGGGGTATGAACACATATTTATTTTATGGGTTGTTTCCTTCCTGTTAATAGCAGCACTGTGATATGGTTTGGCTGTGTCCCCACCCAAATCTTATCTTGAATTCCCATCTTTCCCGTGCTGTTCTTGTGATAGACAGTAATTCTCACAGGATCTGATGGTTACTATAAGGGAGAGTTTTCCTGCACAAGCTCTTTTTTTGCATGCTGCCATCCATGTAAGACGTGACTGGCTGCTCCTTGCCTTCCACCGTGATTGTGAAGCCTCACTAGCCATGTGGAACTGCAAGTCCAATAAACTTCCTTCTTTTGTAAATTGCCCAGTCTCAGGTATGTCTTTATCAGCAGCATGAAAATGGACTATTACAGTAAATTGGTACAAGGAGAGTGGGCGCTGCTGAAAAGATACATGAAAATGTGGAAGCAACTTTGGAACTGGGTAACAGGCAGAAGTTGGAAAAGTTTGGAGGGCTCAGAAGAAAACAGGAAAATGTGGGAAAGTTTGGAACTTCCTAGAGACTTGTTGAATGGCTTTGATCAAAATCCTGATAGTGATATGGACAATAAGGTCCAGGCTGAGGTGGTCTAAGATGGAGATGAGGAACTTCCTGGGAACTGGAGCAAAGATGACTCTTGCTATGTTTTAGCAAACACACTGATGGCATATTGCCCCTGCTTTAGAGATTTGTGGAACTTTGAACATGAAAGAGATAACAGCATATCTGGTGAAAGAAATTTCTAAACAGCAAAGCATTCAAGAGGTGACTTGGATACTGTTAAAGGTATTCAATTTTATAAGGGAAGCAGAGCATAAAATTCAGAAAATTGCAGCCTGACAATGTGATAGAAAATAAAAGCCCATTTTCTGAGGAGAAATTGAAGCTGGCTGCAGAAATTTCCATAAGTAAGGAGCAGCCTAATGTTAATTCCCAGGACAATAAAGAAAATGTCTCCAGGGCATGTCAGAGGCCTTCTTGGCAGCTCCCCCCATCATAGACAGGAGGCCTAGGAGAAAATGGTTTCATGGGCTGGGCCCAGGGTCCCTGTGCTGTGTGCAATCTACAAAGTTGGTGCCCTGCATCCCCACCACTCCAGCTGTGACTAGCATGGGCCAAGCAAGGTACAGCTCAGGCTGTTGCTTCAGAGGATAGATGCCCCAAGTCTTGGCAGCTTGCATGTGGTGTTGAACCTGTGGGTACACAGAAGTCAAGAATTGAGGTTTGGGAACCTCTGTCTAGATTTCAGAAGAGGTATGGAAATGCCTGGATGCCCAGGCAAAAGTTTGCTGCAGGGATGGGGCCCTCATGGAGAACCTTTGCTAGGGCAGTGTGGAAGGGAAATGTGGGGTTGGAGTCCCAACACAGAGTCCCTACTGGGGCACTGCCTAGCAGAGCTTGAGAGGAGGGCCACCATCCTCCAGACACCAGAATGGTAGATCCACCAACAGCTTGCACTGTGCACCTGGAAAAGCTGCAGACACTCAACACCAGCCCATGAAAGTAGCTAGGAGGGAGGCTGTACCTGCAAAGCCATAGGGGTGGAGCTGCCCAAGACAATGGGAGCACACCTCTTGAATCAGTGTGACCTGCATGTGACACACAGAGTCAAAGGAGATCATTTGGATTTTTAAAATTTGACTGCCTCGCTGGATTTCAGATTTGCATGGGGACTGTAGCCTTTGTGTTTTGACCAATGTCTCCCATTTGGAACGGCTGTATTTACCCAATGCCTGTACCCCCATTGTATCTAGGAAGTAACTAACTTGCTTTTGATTTTACAGCCTCATGGGTGGAAGTGATTTACCTTGTCTTGGATGAGATTTGGGACTGTGAACTTTTGAGTTAATGCTGAAATAAGATTGGGGGGACTGTTGGGAAGGCATGATTGGTTTTGAAATGTCAGGACATGATATTTTGGAGGGACCAGGTTGGAATGATATGGTTTGTCTGTGTCTCCACTCAAATCTCACCTTGAATTCCCATGTTTTGTGGGAGGGACCTGGTGGGAGGTAATTTAATCATGTGGGCAGGTCTTTCCCGTGCTGTTCTTGTGATAGACAGTAATTCTCACAGGATCTGATGGTTACTATAAGGGAGAGTTTTCCTGCACAAGCTCTCTTTTTGCCTGCTGCCATCCACGTAAGACGTGACTGGCCACTGCTTGCCTTCCGCCATGATTGTGAAGCCTCCTTTGCCATGTGGAACTGTAAGTCCAATAAACTTCTTTCTTTTGTAAATTTCCCAGTCTTGAGTGTCTCTTTATCAGCAGCATGAAAACTGACTAATACACACTGTTAATAAGAGTTTAAACACCCCCAGAAACGTCCAAATATCTATTAGCCAAATAATGTATAAGTACATGTTGAATAAATATCCTATGGTTCAGTCACTGGAATAGTATACAGAAACAAAAGTAGTTGACTACCGATGTACAAAGCAGATTGATGAATCTTAGAATTATAATTTGTATTATATTTGGAACATACAAAAGAATACATATAAAATATGTCTCAAATATATTTTAATATCTGCTAAAGGGGAAAAGAAAAAAGACTTCCATTATCAATCAATATGTGTGGGGTTTTATTATTTTCATCAATATTATTACTTTTAGAAGCAGCTGCTACTATTGAACATTCATTCCATGCCACACATTATGATCAGCCCTTAATATACATTATCTTATTTGATTTTACTTTTTCAATAACTCTGCACTCTATAGGTGAGGAAACCAAGATACTGAGGTAGTAAATGCCTTGCCCAAAAATACATATTCTGTTGGTGTAAATGCCAGATTTCAATCCTGATCCTACCTGGATTCAAAACTCGTATTTGTTCAGTGTACTAATTAATAATCCACCTAATGATCTCAATTATCTGTTAATTTGAATGCACTTTGTGGTGAACACACTGCAGGGGTCCCCCTCCTCCCATCGCCATGATCCTTGCTTCCTCGTGTTTGTGTCTTTGTATAATCTTTTCTGCTTGAGTTTAGGCAGGGCCTGTTACTTGCTTCTAACCAGTAGAATATGGCAAAGGTGATAGATGTCACTTCTGTGATTACATTATGTTATATAGGATTCAATCTTGCCAGCAGAATTATTCTGGAGACTGTCTCCTTGTCTGGATTTAAGAGGTCCATATAACAGCCCTCAGCTCAAGATAGTCTCCAGCTATTTGCCAGCAAGAAGCCAGGGCTCTGAGTCCTAGAGGCACATGGAAATGAATTCTGCCACCAAAGTCAGTGAGCTTGAAAGAGGATGCTTCTCTAGTCGAGTCTCCACATGAGAAACCAGCCCAGTTGACAGCTTCATTACAGCTTTATAAGACCCTAAGCAGAGGATCCCCCTTAATTTGTGCCTGAATTCCTGCCCCAAAACACAATTAGGTAATAAATGGGTGTTGTTCTCAGTTGCTATGCTTGTGATAGTTCGTTATGTTACAAAAGAAAATGAATACACTACCTTTTTTAAAATCATTTTTTTCCTCAAAGATAAGTTATGTACTTATTATGAAAGATTATTCTATATGTTTATAGAAGGCCTTAACCAGAGTTTGGAACTGGACTGCCCGCCTGATGATGTAATTATAGGAATTATATCCTAAAAATTAGTAATATTATGAAACTTTTAAGAGTACAAAATAGTATCTTTGTGCCTACTGCCCATTTTGAAGCTCAGTTAGTGCTACTTTGACTAGGTATGGTGTCATGCTCAGGGTCAGGTTCCAGCCCCAGCTGAGGGCTGAGGGGAGTGGGTGGATGTGCGGCAGGGAGCTGGAATAACACTCGAGAGACAGCAGGTAAATGAGATATGGCTTTATTCAGAAGTCTCTTCTCAGGGTCAGTGTTACATTTATGCACTACACAAACAATAGTGGCTGAGAGCCAGATTGGATGCTTTTCTATGTTATGTCAACATGGCTATGATTATTTAAGACATGGGACTATGGGCCTGTGCTACAAACTCGCTTAGTCATCCAGGCTGTGAACCTTGGCCTATGCCTGCTGCCCTATGCCTGCTTGGCTGTAGCACAGCCATCTTTCTTACATATGGCATTATTGAGATTGAAATGTCATAACCACGCTGCAGAAGGGAGGCCTCCACCAGTTCTCATTAGACAACACAGCTGTATTAAATCCTTCTCTCTTCAGAAGCCAAGACCTATGCATTCCTACAAGAATAGCTTTTAAAGGTTAATTAAAAGCAGTGAGAAATAAAATTTATAAGCTTCTGCTTATAATTTTAATAGAACCATTTCTGACCTTTTGATTGTGATCCTATGATGTACTATCCAGATCCAGCTGTTCACTCTTCCCATCAACTTAAAGGAGAACTCAACAGAACATAGATAGAGTCCTTGCATTTCCAGGAAAGTTTTTTCAAGGTTTGTTCTGGTGAACACAACTTCCTATGGCTGTTAGGAGGTTTTCTGTTGTGAATGAGATATTCTCTTCTTGGAGATTCACGATCTACAGCAGCATTTAATAAATATCAAAAGTTTCAACTAAGAAAATAATTAACAATTTATTTACTAGCATTACATGGACTTCTTTGTCCTCAGAAAGCTTTCTCTGAAAACACCTTACAAACTTAGTAACACCTGCTTGAGAAAGAGTGTGTGAGAAGAATGAACTCATCAATTTGGAATCTTTATTTTAAAATATTTTCAATAGCCTTCACACTTGAAATTTGAAGCACCAAATCTATTAAATAACAAAACATTATCAGAGCAAGTAAAACTAAAAGTTCACATGGAAAGTTTTAACAATAAAGCATTATTAGAGACTAAGTAGTAATATGTGACCAAGACTGGTCAAGAGATAAACTTGTGCATATTAATGCTGTTATGATCAGCTTTTATGTCTCATCTAAGACTAATAAAGAATGATGTCAATGTTAGGAAGGAAGATTAAATACATAGCAATATATTTGCATTGTCAATTTGAATATTTTACTAAAATCTCAGCAAATGGTATATCTTTGAATTTTCTAACACAGAAGTAAATTGTCTTCTGTCTTCAAATTTTATTTGCATTCACCAACACCAATAAGGCAGGGGAATGTTCCCACATGCCAATTTAGCTATAGTTATCTCTTTGCAGTTTGAAAAACCCAGCACCGTCTCCTACCTTAGCACTTACTGTCTTCTTGCCCAAAATTCTCTTCCTCCAGATGTCTGAATGGCTTACTCCCTTGTTTTATCCAGGTATTTGCTCAAATGTCTCATCCGCTCTTTCCCGGCTACCTTCCAAAAAGGGACATATTACCAGCCTCACTTCCTCATCCTTTACTCTCTATATTTTTCTTAATTGAAATATTCTGTACCTGTGACAGTTTCTGTTGGCTTATTTGCTTGTTGTCTATTTACCCAAGATACCCAACTGCAATATAGATTTCTTGGCAGCAGAGATTTTGTTCAGTTGTGGATCCCCAGCGTCTAGCATAGAGCATAATTCTCAGGAGGTATGAAATAAATAGCACATGAACTAATGAAATAGCAGAAGTTCATCCTTCAGAACAGACTTACAGGCAGTTGTTTAAGGGAAGTTTAACATAGGAAAAGCAGTGAAATTCACCATATTAAGACTAAAAAAGAAATATGCAATCATCTCAATGCATATAAAAACACATTTAACAAAACCTGACATCTATTTTCAATGAAAACTGTGAGCACACTAGAAATAGAAGGGAACCCTCTCAACCTGATGATCATGACTACAAGAAAACCTACAGCTAACATCACAATTAATGGTAAAAGACTAAATGCTTTCTTCTAATTTCCAATTATTGGAAACAAGGCAAGGATGTCCACTGCCAGCACTTATATTCAACATTACACTAGAAGTTCTAGTCAGTAAAATAAGGTGAGAAAAAATTAATAAAAGGCCTCCAGAACGGAAAAACAGCAAATGAAACTGTTTATTTGCAGATGACATAATTGTCTATATAGAGCATTATATAGAGTCTAATAAAATGTTACTAGATCCAATATGTGAATTTAGCAAGATGACAGAGTAAGAAATGAAACATACAAAATCTACTGTATTTCTACAAACTAGTGATGAATAATTGGAAAATGAAATTTTAAAACATTATCATTGCTACCATCAGCAACTATATGCCAATAAATTGAAAAATTTAAGAGAAATGAATAAATGCCTAAATACTACCAAGACCTGAACAGAACAAAATCTGAAATTCAAAACCTGAACAGACCAAAAACAAGCAATGAGTTCAAAGCCATAATAAAATGTCTACTAGTAGAGGCCGGGTGTGGTGTCTCACAGCTGAAATCCCAGCACTTTGGGAGGCCAAGGCAGATGGATCATGAGGTCAGGAGATCGAGACTATCCTGGCTAACATGGTGAAACCCCATCTCTACTAAAAATACAAAAAAAATTAGTCAGGCATGGAAATACATGGATAGAAAATAAATGAATAAAAAAATACTCAATTTTATTTATCATTAGGGAAATAAAATTAAAATCACAATTAGATACCACTATTTTTCCATCAGAATGCCTAAAATTAAAAAGATTAATTGAAGTGTAGGCAAAGCTGTGGAGCAACTAGAACTTTCATATGGTGCTATCTGTAATGAAATGTGGTACAGTTATTTTGGAAAATAGCTTATTAATTTATTAGAAAGTTAGACATATATCTTTCCTACGACTCAGCTATTCCACTGGGCAATTATGCAAGAGAGATAAAAGCATATGTTCAAACAAATATTTGTACATGAATGTTCATAGCAGCTTTATTTTTAACAGCTGAAACCTAGACGCAATCCAAATATTCCTCCACAGGTGAGTGGATTTAAAAAATGTGGAATATTTATGCAATAGAATGTTTCCAATCATATAAAAGAAGGAACTGTTGATACATCTAATTATCTGAATAAATATCCAATTATCTTGAATAAAGTGAGCCAGGTAAAAAAGAAGGCGTATGATTTTATTTTATTTACATAATATTCTAGAAAATGCCAACTAATCTATTGTGACAGAAAGTGGTTTGTGGTTGCATGAGGAATTTTGAAGGGACTCACAGGCATCCAACTGCGCCCATCAGCATCCCCGGTTGCTTTTCCTCTTTGATAAACTCTCTGATCCCTGTTCAGGTCAGTTTCAATGGGAGAACGGGAGGCCTGGAAAGAGATCTAAAAGACTTAACCCAACAAACCTGCACGTTATGCACATGTACCCTAGAACTTAAAGTATAATAAATAAAAAAAAAAAAAAAAAAAGACTTAACCCTTCCACAGGGAGAGTTAATTTGCTGCATTAGCTGGGGGCTATGCAATACCTTCTTGCCCAGATTGCCTGGTCCACTCTGACCCATCTCTCTCAAGGATTATGCCTTCCTCTGGGATTGGACTTTGAGGCTGGGTTTTGTAGATGGGGATTTATTTGCAACTGGCAAATGAAACTTATCTAGCCATTAGCCTGTTGCAATTATTCCTGTCTGGTCAGCCAAATGGGAGCTCAGCACAATTAGATGCCAGGAGAGAAATACCTAGGGGGTAAAATTTTTATGATGACTCTCATGCTATTATCATGAAGTAAATCCTCAAAATTCTCTTTCTGTCATTCTGCCTTTCTCCCTGTGCTGGGTAAGATTTTGAGGTGGAAAGACATCACCTCTCCTCTCTGGAATTTGAAATCTAAGCATGATGCTCTCAGGGATGTGCCAGCACTCTGAGTTCTCCAACTGCATGGTATTCATGAAGCAAGTTTCTCCAAGGAGCTCTGAGCATTTACAGCCTTAATCCAATTCAGCCTTAAAACATTCATGATATTAAATGACTTTTGCCCAAAGCCCCAGCAAGCAAGCCATCGTTGGATTGATCTCAATCCAGGAAGTCTCTTTTATTTACTCATGGGCTTCGCTGTACTCCCAGAGCACTTTACTGGGACCCCGCATGCAACATTCAGGTTGCTTTGCCTTCAGATGCATGAATTGTGCATGCATTTGTCTCCCTGGCTTAAGCGTAAACTCCCAAAGAGCAGGGCAAAATTAGGAAGGCTGTTAACACACCTACCCTGTGCCAGCCACAGGATAGTCACTCTATGTCTATTGAACTAATCAGTTGTATTTTTTATTGATAGTTATTCCTTCAACTTGTACACACAAGTGATGAGAACACTGCAAACACAGCTCCTTTAGCAGCTCTGTTGCAGGGGAGGTGGGTCGTGGTGCAGATACAGGCCACCATTTGCAGGCTGGTTTCTCATCTGTGTCATGGAGTCACTGAGGAACTGCCTTGCGTAGGCAGGAAGACTCATGTAAAAAGAGAAATGCAGCATCTATCCTAGGGGAGCTGAGAGCTCAGTGGAGATCAAACAGCACTGGAACAGTGGACAGTCTGGGCTGAAATCTCCTTGATCTCAACCCAAGCTCTACTTCTAAGTAGCTGTGTGTTCTTGAGCAAGATGCTCAACCTCTCTGAATCTCATGGTTTCTCTGTCCACCCCAGGATGCTGTCTCTATCCCCCTACACACCTGAGATTGTCCGCCTGTGTGCTTGCTGCACTCTGAGCTGGCACCTTTCTCTTCACAGTGACTCCATTTTCTTGCAATTGCCATTTCCCATGGCTGTTTCCTCAATGAGAAGTCGATCTCCTTGGAGGCAGGGACTACATTTTATTTATCTTTATTTCCCCAGAGCCCAGCATTGTTTCTGGAAAATTAAGATGATTCTAATATTTATCACATAGGATTCTAATATTTATCACATAGGATTGTGAGATAGAAATATATTTATTAAAGTGCTTAATATGGTGTCTTTTTCGCATAGAAAGCACACATTATAATTTATTCAGTAACCGTTTGAAATGAGCTGTCTTATTGAAATCAGTGGTCTTACCCCACTTTATAGATGGGAAAACTGAGTCTCAGAGACAAAAGCAAATGGGAGGTTCTTGCACTGGAAAGACATGGCTGCATGATGCATGGGACTTTGTTGGTGGCGAGTTTGCAGATGGTGAGAGAATTTTTTCTTCTAAGAGACATTGACTAACTAGAAGGAGGAGGGTCTTGTTTGGGGAGATGGGGAAACCACTGGCTGGAAGCCTTCAGCCCTAGAATTCTAGAGTCCACCACAGGAAGAACCCAGCAGAACATTTCCTGTAGGAAATGTGTCCTGAGGATTAATGGTTGGCTGAATGCTGAGTGCGAACATTTCCCTTTCCTCATCTGCATTTGGTAGATCTTTATTTTCCTTTTAAAGATCAGTGGTTTCTCCAGACAAGAAAGGGTGGAAAAAGGGATGGCAAAGAATCACAAGGACACTTTTAGAAGTGATAAATACACTCACTATTTTCATCATAGTGGTGGTTTCGCAGTTGTGTGACATATGCCAAAACATCAAATTGAACACTTGAAATATATTCCATTTATTTCATGTCTGTTACACTTCCACAAGCCATTAAAAGAAGAAGAGAGAGAGCAAATTTGAAGTGACAGGAGAAAGAACGAAATTCCTTTCTGCTTGTTTCTACCATGATGCCCTCATTCAATAAGCTGGTTACGTTTCCTCATGGGTTTGTAGGACATAGAATAAGAAATATATATATATATATATTTGCATTATATATAGACTATGTATGTATATATTACATATACATATATGTATTTATACATATATACATTTAATTGTTTACATGTATACATTTAACAATACCTCTTTAAAAAAGCCTCTCTGAGAGACCCCTTGTTCCTTCCACCATGTGAGGGCATAGCAAGAAGGTGACATCTGTGAGGAAGTGGGCCCTCACCAGTCACCAAATTTGTCAGCATCTTGATCTTAGAATCAGCCTCCAGAACTGAGAGAGAGAGAGAGAGAGAGAGAGAAAGAAAGAGAGAGAGAGAGAGAGAAGTGGTTAGCACATGCCTCCATTTTATTACTTTATTGACTGATTCAAAATCATGAAGTTGAATCTTTAAACTATTCCTAGCCTGAAATGGTTTGTGGTTTTAGAATTTCTTAACATCAACTATTCCCTCCTCAGAGAAACTCAGTTGGAAATTTGTTTAAATTATTAAAAGTAATCCCAAAGGAGAGTAGCCTAGTCAGGTCAATCATGATTCCCGTTTCTAAGGCAATTCATCTAGATTCAAAAAACAGAAGTAGATATTTCCAGCTTACAGTTTATCTTAATCATTGGACTATGCCCAGAGTCTATTCATAGTGCTGTTGCTTCCAGCATATATTTCAATATGGATCGAACTCCAATTATGCTTTCTATAATTTTCTTTAAGTGCTAACAAGCAATGATACTCAAATATGTATATTGAGATTCTCATTTTCAACTGCTTTCTGAACATATGTGCCGAGATGTCTTCTGAAATTGAAGATGCTTTAAAAACATTTATGACATTCCCCTTCCAATTATTATTATTGCTATTATTATTATTGAGGCAGAGTCTCACTCTGTTGTCCAGGCTGGAGTGCAGTGGCACGATCTCGGGTCACTGCAACCTCCGCCTCCTGGGTTCAAGCGATTCTCCCGCCTCAGCCTCCTGAGTATCTGGGATTACAGTCATGCGCCACTAAATCCGGCTAATTTTTGTATTTTTAGTAGAGACGGGGTTTCGCCATGTTGACCAGGCTGGTCTTGAACTCCTGACCTCAAGTGATCCGCCTGCCTCCCTTGCAATATTTCATTCTTCTCTTACGTTCCTATTTTTGAGTGATCATTAAAAATCCAGAAGCATATATTAGGTACAGTGTGGCAAAATAGAGAAATGATCAAATCATTTTGAGGGCGTCAGTGAAAGCTTTCAGTGAAGTTGGTTGAACTGCACCTTGCAGGCAGAGGAAGAATTCTCTAGGTAAACAGAAAGTTGCATTGCTATGGTCTGCATGCTTGTGTCTTCCCCAAAATATATATGTTAAAATCCTACCTCCAAAGGTGACAGTGTTAGAAAGTTGGACCTTTGGGAGGTAATTAGGTCATGAAGGCAAATTCCTAATGAATGGGATTAGCGCCTTTATAAAAAGGCCCCTGAGAAACACTTTGTCCCTTCCACTATGTGAGGACACAGCAAAAAGGTGCCATCTGTGAAGAAGTGGGCCCTCACCAGACACCGAATTTGCCAGCACCTTGATCTTGAACTTCCCAGCCTCCAGTACTGTTAGATATAAATTTGTGTTGTTTATAAACTATTCAGGTTATGGTATTTCGTTACAGCAGCTCAGATGAACTAAGACATGCATCTAAAAACAAAGAAAACTGTATGAACCAATGCATGAACTAGAAGCAGTGGCATGTGCCTCGGGGATCTGCAAGAAGTTCTATATGGCTATTGCACAGCATAGAGTCTGTACGTAGAAGGAAGGTACACAGACAGGAAGAGGGTCCCAGAGAGGGGTAATGGTATATTTTTGTAATTTAAAATAATTCAGTGTAGACAGAGGGATATATGTGTTTATCTACAACTTACTATAAATCTACACTCTTGGGTAATTGGTTAATATTTGAGAGGAATTTTCCTAACATTGCAGTTCCCCAGGAAACACTCCTGAGTCCTAAGATTCCATGTAGGAGGTTATTGTGGAGTGTTCTCAAGAACTACAGGCGAGAGAAGGGAAGAAAGCCCTATCTGATGCAGTGGCAACAGATAACTCAGCTAAGAAAGAGAGCTCTGGGGCTGGAATGACTCTTCAGAATTATGTTAATTAAAGCAAGCGGGCTGGACCAGACCTTTGTGCTGTCCACATCAAGCAATCATTGGCTTCCAGCTGCCTCCAAGAGAAGGTTGGTCTTTTGTCCTATTGTATTATTGCACTATGCTGTAGCTTGGTTTCTCCAGAAGACAAAAACTGAAACAGAGTTAGGAGTGCAGGTTAATTTTGCCATGTGGCAGACACTGAGACCTACTGAGGAGTGCACACATCCATTAGGGCATCAAATCTGTGAGAGAAATGAGGCAGAAGCTGGCTTGGGCAAGGGGAAGAACAGACCACCATGTGGAGCTGACAAAGTCTCTCTTAGCCCAGTAGGGAGTTCCAGAGCAAAGATTATTCATTACAGGAGTCCCATGATGGGTGGAAAGTACTAGGCCATTATACTACCACTTTGTTCAGTCTCTGGGCCAAGGCCACCATGAGAAGAGTTTAAACCTTGGTTTAAAAATGGAGGCAAGAGCAAACTAAAAAAGCCAAAAGTTGGAGGATATCAGTGAACCACACTCCTCACAACTAGACAGTAAGGACTTTCTTGAAGAAAAATCTGAGCTGCACACCTCCTACATTTACCATGTCTGCCTCATGACCTCATAACTCCTTCTTCTTCTTCTTCTTCTTCTTCTTCTTCTTCTTCTTCTTCTTCTTCTTCTTCTTCGTCGTCTTCTTCTTCTTCTTCTTCTTCGTCATCTTCTTCTTCTTCTTCTTCTTCTTCTTCCTCTTCTTCTCCTTCTTCTTCTTTTTTTTTTTTTTTTGGAGACAGAGTTTCAGTCTTGTCACCCAGGCTGGAGTGCAGTGGTGCGATCTCAGCTCACTGCAACCTCTGCCTCCCAGATTCAAGCTATTCAAGACTCACTGCAACTCTCCTGCCTCAGCTTCCCGAGTAGCTGGGATGCCTCATGATCTTCTAAGATCCATGGTATAGTTATGGTGCTCTGCCCTCTTGTGTAATCTGTGTGTCTGGTTCATGAGAACCCACAAAAATTTCTGTTATTTGACTAACCATTCCTTGAAGTTTCTTTCAGGGCTGGGATTTTATTCTTTTGCTTAAGTTTCCCTGAGATATTGCAAATACAAATGGCAAATGAACATATAATGAAGTCACTGTTTTAGATGTCCAAATACCATACACACTGCCACCTCTGAGGTTATTTGAACTGCTGAATAGAATAACTTTTACGTTTCCAATTCTTGCTAATGGAGAGAGAAGATTGCCTCTATGTTAATGTTGGATTTTAAAATACATCCTTTTTAAGCACTATTAAGCATGTTTTAGGTTACAAAGTATATTTTGTTCATCTTTTCCATTATAACAGAAAAAATATTATAAGGAAATGTCTCAAATTTTTCTTCTTACAGTTCAGTCTCATTGAAAAGAAAGAAGAAAAAGAAGCCCAATGTGGATTCAGTACAATTACATGGAGTACTTGTCAAGGCCTAGACACTGCAGAAATAAATTGTAGGCTGCATTTCTGCTCTTAGGACTCAGTCAAATGGGACATAGAAGCCATACAAGGCAACAACATAACTGAAGACAAGGTGTTGGAAGAACAATAAGAACAAGTTTTGTTTGTTTGTTTGTTTGTTTTTTGAGACGGAGTCTCGCTCTGTAGCCCAGGCTGGAGTGCAGTGGCGGGATCTCAGGTCACTGCAAGCTCCGCCTCCCGGGTTTATGCCATTCTCCTGCCTCAGCCTCCCGAGTAGCTGGGACTACAGGTGCCCGCCACCACACCCAGCTAGTTTTTTGTATTTTTTCAGTAGAGACAGGTTTCACCGTGTTAACCAGGATGGTCTCAATCTGACCTCGTGATCCACCCATCTTGGCCTCCCAAAGTGCTGGGATTACAGGCTTAAGTCACCACACCCGGCCACAATATGAACAAGTTTTTATAGGATCAAAGGAAAGAAAGAATTTGACTGGATCTGAGGAGTACAAGAATATTCCAGAATTGGGGAATAAATAGGAGAGATCAACAGAATGGCCATTTGAATCAGAACCAGCAGGCAAGAAGTCTGGAACCATCTAGCAGCCTGTTCTGTAAGGACAAACGATCATTGAATAGGCAACTAGCAAGCTTTATTGCAGAAAGCCAGGAATAGCATGGGTTAGCTTTGTTTAATTCCTCTTTGTTGAGTTTCCCATTGTCTTAGAAAGTATTCAGGAGGTAAGACCTACTGGTGTACAGTACAGTAGGAATATCAGGCCTATTAATAATAATCAAGTCTCTAATGCTTGTATTAATAAATCATGTTTAATCTAGAATAATTTCTGAAAATAATGCCACAGATCAATAAATAAATCCCTAGGAAAAGCCAAAGGCCCCAGGACCATAGTGAGAACTTGAGGTCAGGGGATCTTAGACACTCTAAGAAGAAGACACCCAGGCAAGACTCTTGTGGATGAAGACAATTACACAAGTCCACAGCCTTCTGAAATAAGCTTAGTTCTAACAATCTCAGGAAAAAACACAAAATAATTTAGCTCTCCTGATGGTTATTGGAGAACCATTTTCCCCAGGTTTAAAAAAGATGATGGACGTGGCTAAATCACTGTCCCCAACCTCTTTATAGAACCCAGAGCTTCCAACCTTAAGATTTAATTTCCAAGGTTAGGATGCAAGAAGTGACTTACTTTTGAGTTCTACCAGGAAGCAAAATGGCACACATCAAAAATAACCCATTTGGCGATTTCATGAATTTCCAAGCAGCTTATACAATGTACAGTCATACAGCTTTTTTCTTATTGCACATAAGAGACTATTTAAATGCTAGAAAATTGTATATTTCCAACTTCAAAATGAAATATATCATCCAACAGAATTAAAGCAGTAACTACAGAAAGAGTAATCAATAATTAGGCTCTTCCTCTTATTACCTTAGAGAATGAGGAGACGTTATTTAATCAATTGTTTTTCTAAAATTTATGACTGTTAGGAGCCAAGTCTAAATGCATATAGAAAAAGGTTCAAGGAAATGATGTAACTGTTCTCTAAGAAGGTGATTTAAGCCTTTGGATTAAAGGAGGTTTAAGATGTTGCCCTTGTGGTAATGCAGTGTTTTAACTTAAGGGCCATTGTGAACATCAATTTTCCCTCATGAAACAAATCACCAGCCAACCAAAACCTCTATTATTTCTGTATTTCCCAAAGGACTCTTCCATTCCCCAATTGAGTGTATGAATTGCAGCCTCATAAAGGTACTACCGAAATGTGACAGTCTCATTTGGAGACACACATTACAAAAGAGTTTCAGCCAAAATAGTTTGAATCAGAAAGTGGTCTTTGAGTAGTGACTCAGCCTAATACATCACTAAGAAGGAGAAACAAATGAGGCATTGGAGACCATTCATCCAAATGTCAAATAGGAAAAGTCATTCACACTCCATGACGTGTAAAGGAAAGCAGTGATGTTTCAAGAACTAACTGGCAAAGACTATCAGATTTTAGAAGCAAAGTCTGCATTTCATGATGCCCTAAAATCTAGTTGAAAACATAATATTCAATATCGTTACCTCTCTTTTTGTATATTTGCTTGTTATACCGAACTGAATATATTCACTTGTTATTTGAAGTTATGTTCTTATAGGAAGGTAGGCACCAACCAGCAGTTGCTAATAATATACTATAATTTAGTAAGTAATTCAATTGAATAAAATGTATGACAAATTTAACGAACATGTTAATTAAAATGCATACTCACCTTGCAGCATCACATTAATCTTTGTACCCCCAGTGCCTATGCCATGTTTAGTATGCGTCAAATTTTTGAGCAATACACAAGTGAGTACTCTGAGAGCTCCCCCTGCCAAAAAAATGATTACGGTTATGATCAGATCCCCAGAGTGTGACTATAAACTGTATGGGGGCCAAGTTTGAATACTGTTGTGTCCTACACTGTTATTACCTATCCAGTATCTATTTCCCCATATTCCTTATAAATAAAACCTAGATTTTGATTGGTACAGCAAGGTGTCCCACTGAAAACTCATTTCTCTAACCAATGTGATGCCAATGCTTGCCCATAAGGAGGGCACCCCTTCAAAATAAAAAGACAAAGCTTCTTTTACTTTTTATTTTTACTTCTTCATGCTTGATAGGCAGGTATAATACCTGGTTTTGGTGCAGCCATGAGGATAACAGTTGCACATTTAGGATGGTGGAGAAAAAGTTAGACAGAGGCTAAATCCTTGATAACACTGCAGAGCTATTGCTCCTGTCATTAACTTAATTCTAGACTCCTCACTGAGTAAGAAAAATAGACTCATTGTTGAAGCTATTGTTTTCAATTGCTTGAAGTCAAATACACTCCTTCCCTGTGTGTCCTTTTGACAATATCTTTAAAGTAATAAATACACAGAAACATCACTTTTCACCTTTATTCTTTTATAAGTATCACCTTGGTTCCAGAACATTGATTTGAGTGAACAAATGGTTAATGTTTGAAAGCTTTCCTGAAATTTCTTGCCTCGAACAAGAGCCAGAAGGAAAACTGTTCACATATTCTTTATATCTTGAGCCAGACTGTCAGTTCCTCCAGGCCTAATCCATTACTTTGTGATTATTGATTATTCCGTTTATGAAAATGAGTATGACACAAGTTCCTTCTTGCAGATCAGATGTCAATACCTCAGAGGGTCCTTCACCCAGATTATGGCAGCCACTCAGTCATTCGCAACCATAGCATCTTATTTTAATTTTTGGTATAGCCCTTATAAACCTCTGATACTTTTCTTGTTTACTTATGTATGTATTCATGCATGTGTGCCTCTGTTTACTTTAGCATCCTCCCCCAAGTGCTAGGATATGAGCAGAGAATTTGTCTGCTTTATCTAGAAATATATCCTTGGCTTATAGTAGACAAGTAGGTATATTTGTTGAATGACTGAATGACTGAATCAGTAAGTATGAGAGAGAATCAAAGAATTGTCAGATATAGTCACTGACCTGAGGAAATTTCAAAGACAAATAAGGAGATGAGAGACTTACTGGAAAATATGAAAAATATGAAGTTATAAGAATACTTTTAAAAACTCAAATGTGGTGGCTCACATTTCTAATCCCAGCACGTTGGGAGGCCAAGGCGGGAGGATCATTTGAGGTCAAGAGTTTGAGACCAGCCTGGCCAACATGGTGAAACCCCGTATCTACTAAAAATACAAAAATTAGCCAGACGTGGTTATGGGTGCCTGTAATCCCAGATACTCAGGAGTCTGAGGCAGGAGAACTGCTTGAATCCAGGAGGTGGATGTTACTGTGAGCCAAGATCGTGCCACTGCACTCCAGCCTGGGCAACAGAGCAAGACTGTCTCTAAAAGCAAGAAAGGATATTAAAAGGACAGAGGTATAGTCAGAGCCCAATGAAGATAAAGCCACAACTTGGATTTTTTAGTAGCCCAGAGGATCAAGACTTTCATATGGATTCAGGCAGCAGAGAGAGCAAAGCCATAGTGAAAGGAGGAGGGCTGGAGCAAAGCATATTATAGCATAACATGTCCTTGAGTTTAACCAGAAAAAAAGACATGGTGTCTCTTTGAGAACATTTGTGATGTGGTTGGAAAAATGGGAGACTTTCCTCAAAGATTGTGGTTTTAGGATTGGCTATGCTGAGTGATTAGGTGAGTGCAAAAGTAATTGTAGTTTTTGCATGGTTGAAATGTGCCATTTGATATTGGAATATATGCTTAAATAAATGTGCTTACATTATACATCATTTGATGGGCATTTCTCACTTTCTCTTTTTTCGCTAATGACATTACTTGCTTTTTATTTTATGTTTATTTTAGACTATGGAAACAATGTTAGACAAAAAGCAAATGCTAGCGATTTTCTTATTTAAGTTCAAAATGAGTTGTAAAGCAGCGAACACAATTCACATCATTACCAATGCATTTGGCCCAGGAACTGCTAATGAATGTACAGTGCAGTGGTGGTTCAAGAAGTGTGGCAAAGGAGATGAGAGCCTTGAGGTGAGGAGCATAGTGGCCGGCCATCAGAAGTTGGCAATAACCAATTGAGAGCAATCATCGAAGCTGATCGTCTTACAACTGCATGAAAAGTTGCTGAAGAAGTCAATGTCCACCATGCTATGGTTGTTCAGCATTTGAAGCAAATTGGAAAGGTGAAAAGCTCGATAAGTGTGTGTCTCATGAGCTGATCAAAAACTTTTTTAAAAATTGTCATTTTGAAGTGTCCTCTTCTTTTATTCTACACAACAATAACGAACCATTTCTCAATCGGATTCTGATGTGCACGGAAAAGTGGATTTTATATGATAAATGGCGATGACCAGCTCAGTGGTTGGGCTGAGAAGACACTCTAAGGCACTTCCCAAAGCCAAACTTGTAGAGAAAGGGCCCAATTCTCTACAACACCCCACTGCACATCGCACCACCAATACTTCAAAAGTTGAACAAATTGAGCTAGGAAGTTTTTGCTTTATCCACCATATTCACCTGACCCCTTGCCAACCAACTACCACTTCTTCAAGCATCTCGACAACTTTTTGCAGAGAAAATGCTTCCACAACCAGCAGGATGCAGAAAATGCTTTCCAAGAGTTTGTCAGATCCCAAAGCATGGATTTTTATGCTACAGGAACGAACAAACATTTCTCCTTGGCAAAACTGTGTTGATTGTAATGGTTCCTATTTTGATTAATAAAGATGTGTTTGAGCCTAGTTATAATGATTTAAAATTCATGGTGGAAACTGCAATTACTTTTACACCAACCTAATAGTTTATACCTAGTATTGCTGAGCCTCAAGTTCCTTATTTGATAAATGGGGATGAGAATGCTTACCTCACTGAATTATAATCAGGATTAAAAGAGACAGTATGAAAGCAGTTTGAGAAGCATGAGTAATTATGAAAATGGCTAACAGCTCTTGAGTTCTTATTATGTGTCAGGCACTGGAGTCGTCACTTCACACAGATGATCTCTTTTAATCCTCAGAAAAACCCAGAGGAAAAGACAAGATCCAGGTTTCAACATCAAAGGGAGAGAGCCAGCTAGGAGCAGGACTGGGCTGGGGAGAGGGTTGGGTTTTGGGTGATGGAAGAACAGTTCTGGGGAAAACATTCCCTTCTTTGACCAGCTCATCTAACAATTGCTCTGACGATCCACAGTTCCACGACTTACTTCACACTTAAACTAGGAGGATGACACCCAAACATGTGGTCACCAGGTGAGACATACATATACATCCCATTTTCACCAAGCATCTACGAATCTGCTTTGGCAAAGTACATTCAACAACTTGGGGGAATTCTCTAACTTCCTCGGAGAGGAAAGTGAGCCTCTTCAAATTTACTTTTTGCATCCAATTGTTCACAATCCAAGTATATTTTTAAAGATACATTTCTTTAACTGCCATCACATGCAAATTTCTAAGGAAATTAGAATGCTGCCAAACATCGTCCAGAAATGTAGGTAGTAACTCTTGCACAGAAGAACATGTACCATAAGTTAGAAAATCCTGAATAGAATTCCAAATATTCCAGTCATGATTTACCCAAGCAGAATGGCATAAGAATTAGGAGCATAGTCTCCAGGGCTGACAAATCTGTTTACTGCCTGGCTGTCACATATTGTTATGAAAACTTGGGGATGTTTATTTATTCACCATGTAGAATCATTTTTCTCAAGTGTAAAATGGAAACAAAAATGTATTACTCCAGTGCTACTGTAACAATTAATTGAGATGACACATATAAAGCAAAGCATCGTGTGCTTCTCAGAGACAGTACTGAAAATGGTAATTTTTTTCTTTTTATTACTAATTAGTTAAGTCTTTCAGATTTTCTCACTTGGTACTTAAAATAACTACCTTTATTATATGCCACTCATGACAAAAGTTAGGTTTTGATGTAATTTAAGTATCGGAAAATATAAAAAGCATATTACCTCTTTGATAATTATCCTTTTAGCACAAGTTAGCATTCAGTCCAGCCAAAATTACATAATGCTAAATGCTGAAATTAGTTTACATAAAAGTTAGTGGACCGGGCGCGGTGGCTCACGCCTGTAATCCCAGCACTTTGGGAGGCCGAGGTGGGCAGATCACGAGGTCAGGAGATCGAGACCATCCTGGCTAAAACTGTGAAACCTCATCTTTACTAAAAATACAAAAAATTAGCCAGGCGTGGTGGCGGGCGCCTGTAGTCGCAGTTACTCCGTAGGCTAAGGCAGGAGAATGGCGTGAACTCGGGAGGCGGAGCTTGCAGTGAGCTGATATCTCGCCACTGCACTCCAGCCTGCGTGACAGAGCGAGACTCTGTCTCAAAATAAAATAAATAAAAAATAAAATAAATAAATAAATAAATAAATAAATAAATAAATTAGTGTTCTGCAGCCTCTGTGATATTTGTGGTTTAGTATCAGTTCTCAAAATGGAGACAGTACATGTGATCTCACCCTGAAACCTCCAGCCAAACCTACCATTTCATATTTAATAGTAAAATAGTCAATATATACACTCAGTACATTTACATAATTCTAATCAGCACGGGATCATTAAGTGTTGATGTTCTCTTATTCTTTATGTAGATTTTGTTTTAGTTCTCAAGAAGGATTTTCAAAATCTTCTAAAGGATTCATTTACTCATGTTTTTGAATCAATATATGCCAAAAGATTTTCTCTCTTTACCAGAAAATTTACATAATATATTATTTCTCTAATTTGTGATTCTCTGTGCCTGTGGGAAAACATAAAAGAAAACTTAATATACTTGTTATTCTATGGAAATGATATTCATGTACATTTCTTATGCTTTCCTATGTGTAATTTTAAGAGTGGAATTGGTCCCTTATTTAAACTCTGAGATTTATTTGCTGTCTCTTAAAGAGACAGATGACTCCTAATTGGAAATAAAAATTGCAGCCTTAGTCAAATATTTAATAAGACCTGCATTGTTAAGTTTGAAATTTCACTCCAGCATTAGCAGTGAATTTTGTATTTTATTCTATTTAGAATCTGTGTTGTTATATTTTTGGGAGTTGTAATCACGCCTATTTCCCCAGCTAGAATGCAAACCCTTTGAATTTGGACCATTTAATGAAGCTTTGGAACATTTACCCCCAACTCATAGGTCATCTGTAACATAACAGATCTCCCCATACACTTAAAGTGGGTGAATGAACTTCTTAGGGGGTAAATTGTGTCTCAGTAAGGTTGGGATTACAGGCCTCAGTCACCACGCCAGGTCTTTGTTTTCATGTTTGATTGTTCCTTCCATGTGCTTGAGGCTACACTGGCTCTCTGGGTCATTGTCTGCGTGTTTATTCATTTTATGCCAAAGGAGGTAAAGAGAGATATCTGGTAAATTTGGAAAAAAATAAACTGGGCCTGAGTATTAGTTCATTCTCACTCTGCTGTAAAGAAATACTTGAGACTGGGCAATTGATAAAGAAAATAGGTTTAATTGGCTCACAGTTCTGCAGGCTGTACAGGAAGCATAGCAGCTTCTGCTTCTGGGGAGGCCTCAGGGAGCTTTTATTCATGGTGGAAGGCAAAGCGGGAGCAAGGCACTTGACATGGCTGGAGCAGGAGGATGACAGAGAGAGTCAGGAGGTGCTACACACTTTTGTTTGTTTGTTTGTTTGTCTTTGAGATGGAATTTCAGAATTTCGCTCTTGTTTCCCAGGCTGGAGGGCAATGGCCCTATCTGGGCCCATTGCAACCTCCACCTCCCAGGTTCAAGTGATTCTCCTGCCTCAGCCTCCCCAGTAGCTGGGATTACAGGGGCCCACTACCACGCCTGGCTACTTTTTGTATTTTCGGTAGAGACGGAATTTCACCATGTTGGCTAGGCTGGTCTCAAACTCCTGACCTCAGGTGATCCACCCACCTCAGCCTCCCAAAGTGCTGAGATTACCAGGCATGAGTACACACTTTCAAATAAGCAGACCTCTAGAGAATTCTATCATGAGAACAGCACTAGGGGGATGGTGCTAACCCATTCCTGAGGGACCACCCCAGGACCCAATCACCTCCCACCAGGTCTCGCTTCCAATGCTGGGGATTACAATTCAACATGAGATTTGGATGGGCACAGAGATCCAAACCATGTCAGCCTAGTTCTAGTAATCCTGCCCTTCTTTTATTGGAATTCTCCAGGTCTCTGCTGCTTTCTGCAGTGAGGAAAGACCTGTTCTATAATAATCCAGCACCGCAGGCTAGGCTAATCATCTTTCCAACATGTGGTTCACTTAGCAAGCCTATTTGGCCTCACACATCCTACACTTAGCTCTTACTAGTAACTAAAATGGCACTTTGCCTTCTGCTTGCCACTCCTTATTTTTCACAAATGTTTACAAATCCAGGTGAAGAAAAGAGGTGCTCTTTGTTGAGCTCCCTTGGAAACACTAAGACTAATTCTATAATTTTTATTTCTCATCTTGGTAATTCTTATGGTGTGGAGATTCATGTACCTTCAGGGTTTATGTGCTGAAATCCTAACCCCCAGGGTGATGGTGTGAGGAGGAGGGATCTTTGGAAGGTGATGAGATCATGGAAGTAGAGCACTCATGAATGAAATCAGTGCCTTTTAAAAGTGATCCCAGAGAGTTAGTTGACTCCCTCCACCATTTGGAGGCACAGTTAAGACACCGTCTGTGAGGAAGTGGCTTTCACCAGACACTGAGTCGATGGCACCTTGATCTTGATCTTGATCTTCCCAGCTTCCAGAATTGTGATAAATAAATTTCTGTCTTTAAAAGCTACCTGTTTATGGCATTTTGTTATAGCTTGCCAAATAACCAAAGCCAATAGCTATTGTGACTTAAGTAATATAATTAACCTCCATTTTATTCCAAGAAATGTAATCACTTGACTCCCTTCTATTAAGCCCTCACCTCTACGTGCACATTTTATCTCTCCCCATTACCTCTCACCTTCCATCAGTAGCATCTCTACTTTTATATTATAATGTCTATTAACACTTAGGTTCTGTTCTATAACCATAATTAAATATTTATGCTATCTCTGTGGAGGTATTCTAAGAGCTGAAAACTAGTAAACAGCAGTTACAGTATAATGACTACATAAATATTCAATGAAGGTCCAACTCATGTGCGACTATTCTATTTCCTTCACTTTATTCCCATATCACCCACTCCCACAGCAATCAACGTGTAATGATCAAATGATTCTCCATAATTGTACTTCAATATTTGCCCAAAATCATGCCTTATTTAATGTATCTCACACTTGGACACTAACCTTATAGACAGGGTTAGCTGTTATTTTTCCTGGAGTTTATATTTGTCTTCCAGACATTTATATTTATCCTTATTGAGAGAAGCAGCATATGCTTTCTTCACTGTGTCACTACTGTAATTCTACTCATTTGTCATTCTATTTATTAATTGGAATGCCCATTCATCTTTCTAAGAAACTCCTTGCAGCCTACTAGATTCAAGTTCCAATTTGGCATTGGTTACTTTCTGGGCCCACTGTCCACTTGTTATGCTGAGATTTCTTTTGACTGACTTCCTAGGTCAGCTCAGCTGTTTTTTTTTTTTTTTTTTACCTTGTATTCTCTGCACTCAAACACTGTCATTTGCTCAGTCTCTATGTGTTTACCAAGTATTTACTATGTACAAGGCATAGTAGTATACACTATGAAAATTCAAGGCAAATCAAAATTTGTTCTGCACCAAAGAGTTAATAAGTTAGGTCTTGAACACACATGTAAATAATCATAACATAAAAACTACAAGGAAGATAATAGAGAAATAGAATTTGACAAAGAAATAGAGAATGAAAGAAATAGAAATATGCCATAGATGAAAAATTTAAGAGAGCATCAGATGTGAAGAGGTGAAGGGGAGGTAGGGCATGGTGAGAGAGAGTCAAGGAAGATCAGAGAATGCATGAGAAAGAAAGAAGGAATCTAACCTTGTTAAGTAGTGGTTATGCAAAAACATAGACACTTTCTTAGTGAACAAAATGTTACACTCCTATTCAACATAGTATTGGAAGTTCTGACCAAGGCAATCAGGCAAGAGAAAGAAAGAAAGGGTATTCGAATAGGAAGAGAGGAAGTCAAATTAACTCTGTTTGTAGGTTACATGATTGTATATTTAGAAAACCCCATTGTCTTAGCCCAAAAACTTGTTAAGCTGATAAGAAATTCAGCAAAATCTCAGGATACAAAATCAACGTGCAAAAATCACAAGCGTTCTTATACACCAATAATAGACAAACAGCCAAATCATGAGCAAACTCCCATTCACAATTGCTACAAAGAGAATAAAATACCTAGGAATACAACTTACCAAGGGATGTGAAGGACCTCTTCAGGGAGAACTACAAACCATTGCTGAGGGAAATAAGAGAGGATACAAACAAATGGAAGAACATTCCATGCTCATGGATAGGAAGAATCAGTATCGGGAAAATGGCCATACTGCCCAAAGTAATTTATTGATTCAATGCTATTTCCATCAAGCTGCCATTGACTTTCTTCACAGAATTAGAAAAAAAACTACTTTAAATTTCATATGGAACAAAAAAAAAGAGCTCATACAGCCAAGACAATTCTAATCAAAAAGAACAAACCTGGAAGTATCACGCTACCTGACTTCAAACCAAAACAGCATGGTACTGGTACCAAAACATATATAGATCAATGGAACAGAACAGAGGTCTCAGAAATAACACCACACATCTACAACCATCTGGTCTTTGACAAACCTGACAAAAACAAGCAATGGGGAAAGAATTCCCTATTTAATAAATGGTGTTGGGAAAACTGGCTAGCCATATTCAGAAAATTGAAACTGGACTCCTTCCTTACATCTTATACAAAAATTAATTCAAGGTGGATTAAAGATTTAAATGTAAGACCTAAAACTATAGAAACCCTAGAAGAAAACCTAGACAATACCATTCAGGACATAGGCATGGGCAAAGACTTCATGACTAAAACAACAAAAGCAATTGCAACAAAAACAAAAATTGACAAATGCGATCTAATTAAAGAGGTTCTGCACAGCAAAATAATCTATCATCAGAGTGAATAGGCAACTTACAGAATGGGAGAAAATTTTTGCAATCCATCCGTCTGACAAAGGGCTAATATCTAGAATCTACAAGGAACTTAAACAAGTTTAGGAGAAAAAAACAAACAACCCCATCAAAAAGTGGGTGAAGGATATGAGCAGACACTTTTTTAAAAAAGACATTTGTGTGACCAACAAACATATGAAAAAAAGCTCATCATCCCTGGTCAGTAAAGAAATGCAAATCAAAACCACAATGAGATACCATCTCACACCAGTTAGGATGGTGATGATTAAAAAGTCAGGAAACAACAGATGAGAGAGAGAGGATGTGAAAAAATAGGAACACTTTTACACTGTTGGTGGGAATGTAAATTACTTCAACCATTGTGGAACACAGTGTGGCAATTCCTCAAGGATCTAGAACTAGAAATACCATTTGACCCAGCCGTCCCATTACTGGGTATATACCCAAAGGATTATAATCATTCTACTACAAAGACATACGCACACGTATGTTTATTGCGGCACTGTTCACGATAGCAAATACTTGGAACCAACTCAAATGCCCATCAATGTTAGACTGGATAAAGAAAATGTGGCACATACACACCATGGAATACTATGCAGCCATAAAAAACAATGAGTTCATGTCCTTTGCAGGGACATGGATGAAGCTGGAAACCATCATTCTCAGCAAATTAACACAGGAACAGAAAATAAAACACCTCATGTTTCTCACTCATAAGTGGGAGTTGAACATTGAGAACATATGGACACAGGCAGGGGAACATCACACACTGGAGCCCGTCAGGGGGTGGGGGCCAAGGGGAGGGATAGCATCAGGAGAAATATCTAATGTAAATGATGGGTTGATGGGTGCAGCAAACCACTATGGCACATGTATACCTATGTAACAAACCTGTACATTCTGCACATGTATCCTAGAACTTAAAGTATAATAATAATAAAAATCACATCCCTTCACCTTCTGCCATGATTGTGAGGCCTCCCCAGCCATGTGGAATTGTGAGTCCATTAAACTTATTTTTCTTTATAAATTAAAAAAAAATGTTACTGCACTCTTAATCTAAAGAGAAACTAAAACCAATTTCATTCATTTAGAAAATAACAAAACTGAATATTGAAACCCATGAGACACTGCCAAGATCATTCTCAGAAGAAAATCCATAGCAATAAATGTTGTATTATTACAGAGTAGTAAAACCTGGGAGGAAAAAAATGAACTAAGCACTCACCTCAAGCACATTGAAAAATATCTAAAATATAAATCTGATCTGTGAGATATATAAATTGATGAATATAAACTTAAGCACAATGAGTTAGAAATCAAATTAAAAAGTTGAATTCAAACATAAAACCAAGAGTGATTTTTTAAGAAAAGTTAATGGAATAGATAGATTTTGTGGCACTTTTTTTTAAGAACAAGAAAAGTCATCATATGGTGAAAGATAGTTATTATAACACACATAATATTATAAGAAAGTAATATATACAAATATCACATAGAAAACTTGAAACCTGGATAAAATGATTGAATTGTTTGATATTATATATTATTAAAGTTGCTTATATATGAGAATAAACTAATAACTACAAAATAAATGTTTTTAATGTCAAGGAACACCATCTGCCCCTCCAAAAAGGACTAGAAATTCAAGTATTTCTATATAAAGAATATTGCTTTAAATATCTTAGGATTCAGGTAATGATGCAGACAGAAGAGGTGCAGACTAATCTAACTTCCTACTAAAACCCAAAATCTAAAGTAAAAAATATAGATAAGTCAAATCTAATGGAGCAGAAGGCCTGTTAGAGTTTATTCTAAGAATGAAATTTATTTATTTGACAGGGATAAGAAAAGGAGAAAGGGAGATAAAGGAATACAAGATGATTATCTGGATGTTAATTTGGTATACATAATGAAGAGTAACATTATTCATTGAGATAAGAAAGATAACTTCATGTAGATTGAAATATGTTGCTTGAATTTAGATAAAAAGTTTGGGATATATACAAATTTGGAGATAAAATTACAGTATAAATACGAGAGTCACAAGCATTAGCAAATCAACTAGAGAGAGCATCCAGAATTCCAACAGAATTCCAGCAGAATAAGATAATTAACTTTACCAAACATTATATTTTGAATATTGCATTAACAATCTATTGCTATATAGAGAGACAAATTGCCTCCAAATTCAGCAGTTTAAAACTCAAGAATAAACTATAATTATTCCTTGTATGGTTTCTGAGGGTCAGGCACCTGGGAGAATCTTAGCTGTGCTATTCTGGCCCAGATTCTCTCATGATATTGTAGCCAGGTTGTTGGCCAGGACTGCTTTAGCCATCGCAAATATTTTCTGGGGCCAGGGTATCTACTTCCAAGCTCACTCGTGCGGCTTTTCTTGCAGGCTTCAGTTCCTCAACAAATGGACCTCTCCATAGTGCCGCTCACAAAATTTAAGTTTGTTATCCCTGGCATAAAGGAACTAAGAGAGAGAAGGTGAGAGAGATACATACAAAGTGGAAGTTCAAATCTTCTTACAACCTAATATTGGAAGTGATGCCCGATCATTTCTGCTATATTCTATTCCTTAGAAGCAAGTTACTAAGTCTAGCCACTCAACAAGTAGGGAATTTAAGCTCTACTGCTCAAAAAGAGTATCAACAAATATGCCAACATATCTTTAAAACCCTCACAAATACCAACCACTTGGAAGAGCTAAGAATTTGTGATGAGACCCAAGAAAAAACTATTAGGAATCCACAAAAACATGAAGGCGTTAGTGACGCCCTGGAAGTCAGTTGATTTGAATAAGCCACTGTGTGTTATAACAGTGGAAAGAAATATTATTTACTGAGTACCCATATATACCTGGCACTGTACTAGGTATATTATGTGAATCATCTCTTTTTCTTGCTTTTAATAACAACCGTGTACTTCCAGTGCCTTCACCACCTGGAATCCCAAGGTACCTGAATCAGATAGGATATATTTTGGTTTTGAAGGACAGAGTCTCAAGATAGTAGGAATTAAAACACAATGGAATGTATCTTTCTCACACATAAAAATCTGGAAGTAGGCAGACTAACGTAACAGGAGAAGTGGCTCTGCTCCATGAAATCCTTGGGCATTCCAGCCCATGTTTCCATCATTGATAGCCCACAGTGTCATGATGTAGAACACGTCTAGCACTCCATCTTTCAAGAAGCACAATGGAGGGAAGATTAAAAGGAAAGGAGCGAAGGACAGGTGCCAGCTGTCTTTTAGGAGGCTCAACTGGAAATTACCAAACACTTTTACTTACCTGTCACAACTTTTCCATGAACTGAGAGATTTCTTTACTCTGGTAGTAATAAAGCCTAGATAAAATTCAGGAGTTTTATTACTATGGAAGAATAAATATATAGGGATAAATAGTAGTCTTTATGATAAATAGTACTTTATGACAGTATCATACAGAATTATCGGAAGCATTCTAAAGTACAGGACCTCTGAAAAAAATTACTAGCCTTTTGATTCCTCAGGCATTGTGAAATCTGTTAGTTTTTTAAGGCCAATTCCTTAGAGACTAATTTTGACCAAGGTTTATATAGTTTATATTCTTAGTCAAAGTACTCAATTCTATTTCATTTCTACCCTAACAGCTCACATTGTCATGAATGAGAAGAAATGTGCACCTGCATTTTAAAATTTTTTGCCCAATTTAGCAATCTTGGCTCTCAGATGTCCTATCTAGTGATAATATCTTCTTATTAGCCTCTGGTATTTTGTGGGCTACAGAAACCACTTGGAAGGACCATAAAAGTTCCCAGTTTTATGTTGGTACTAAATATATTATTTGCATCCATTAATGTCCTCACCAAATTTTTTATCAGCAATACAATGCACAAAATTATGTGTGGTGTGATTATCTGTGATGTTCCCAAATCCCACAAATAATTATTAGTAAAGAAGGACTAGAGCCCCGGTTGGAGAATTGTAATTGTTTATTACTAATATTCTTAGACAAAAGGGAATGCCATTTTCCACTACTCACACACACAAAAAAGGAAGTATATAAATAAATGTTTAAGTTCTGTCCAAAAACCACTATGAGTGTTAGGGCTCAGAAACTTATACCCCAAGGTGAAGGCCTCAGAAGTAGACTCAGAAGAAAAGTTTCTCTGAACTTCTGTCTCTCGCTCCTCATTCTTCCCCACAATGCAAGTCATAGAAACTTGAATTCTTCCTTTCTAAGGTGTGTCATAGAAACCAGAACCCCTTTTCCCCAAAGCCAGCCATAAAACCTGAAAACATTACCCTAACATTCCCCCTCCTTTCTGTGTAAAAGATGGCCATAAAGAAATTCTCTGACCTGACTTGTTTCATTGTAGGTCATAAGACCCCCTGAGTCCAGAAAGCATTCCACTCCATATCCCAGAGGAAGCAATGCTGTACTGAGAGGCCAAGAAGTATCTGAACAGTCAGACCATGCTGAGTTTCCCCAACTAGTCTATTCCCATTAGGTCATACTCTTTTTGTTCAACCATACTGCTATACGGTTTTTCATTCTTCATCAAATCTAAGCATAAAAATCGACAGTTGTCACTCTATCTTTGAGTCTCCATTTTTAAGGCTCCCATGTCACATAAAACTATAATTAAGTAAATGTCTTATGCTCTTCTCTTGTTAATTTGTCTTTTGTCATAGGAGTGTCAGCTGTGACCCTTATGATAGGGAGGAACGGGACCACCTCCTTTGCTCCCCAACAAGAGAAAAACACAGGTCAAAGCAGGTTGAGAACACATTTCTGACTTTAAAGCTCAGAAGTATGGTTACCACCAATTCCATCTCTTCCCATTTGTAAACCTATCTCAGAAATGCTTTGTCCTCACTGAGCCTCACAAAGATTAAATATCACGTCCGCACTTATATACTTAAGAAATATCAGGATTAGGATTGTAAATTCATGTCTTCTTAACTTCAAAACACATCCTCATATTATTTCCAACACAAGGAGACTTGGATGCAATTACTGCCTGTTGCCCAGTTCCAAAGTTGCTTTCACAATTTTGGATATCTTTACAGCAATGTCCCACTCTACCAGTACCAATTTAGTGTATTAGTCCATTTTTACACTGCTGATAAAGACATACCTGAGACTGGGCAGTTTACAAAAGAAAGAGGTTTAATGGACTCACAGTTCCATGGGGCTGGGGAACTTTTACAATCATGGCAGAAGGTGAAAGGCACATCTCACATGGTGGCAGACAAGAAAAGAGAGCTTATGCAGGAGATAAATTATCCCCTGATAATGTATAAAACCATCAGATCTCATGAGACATATTCACTATTACAAGAACATCATGGGAAAGACCTGCCCCCGTGATTCAGTTACCTCCCACTGGGTCCCTCTCATAACACATGGGAATTGTGGGAGCTACAATTCAAGATGACATTCGGGTGGGGACACAGCCAAACCATATCACATGTTAATTAGCTCAATTCTTATAATTATTTCACTATACATATATATAGTGAATATATATATATATATGCACACACACAATTTTATTTGAATCATACCTCAATAAAGCTGGAAAATAGATGCCCACCAAGAGCTAGGTATAGAAGCATGTGCTTATAACAATGAAGTTTCTAAAAGAAATAGCACTGCTTAGATAAATGTTACCAATTTCTCTGATACTCCCAAAATTCAGGTTTTGTGTTAAAATCCTGATTTTAATATTGGTAAAAAATTTAATAACATAGATAAGCAATTTCATATGTCTTGATGGATATAGGGTCCCATGGGCTATAGCTTACAATATGTGGTCTCAATCTGAGATATTCTATAGTCTTCCCACTCTATGGTCTCCTAGAGTCTCCCATATATAGACCTGAATGATATCTCCAGTTTCTCTAAAATTGAGTTAGTTGAAGACGTGATCCCAAAGCTCACCCTAGTTTGCCAGGTAGTAGGTTCCAATAGGTGAATGTAGAGTTCTATGGATGAGGGAGCTGTTCGATTTATGCATACTCGTGTCAGTATTTTGATTATGACAAATCTGAATTCAATAGTTTGGTATACATTCATAAGAAAAAATGAAACTCTTATGAAAGACTTGTCAACTATAAAGCCTCAAAAGTGGGGCATAATTAATCCATGTTAGTGCTTTTGAATTTGTTTTGTTCTGGAATAAAGTATAGCACATGCTGCCTTAGAGAGTTTTCTTTTCCGTTCAAACATATAAGAAAACTTGGTATTGATTTGGTAATAGCACAGACACTTAAAAGTTAGGCTTTTATTATTCTTTTCTGAGTTTAAAATAGGAAATCTCATCCAAAAAATGAGCATCATCTCTTCTGTCAAGTCTGAGCTGTTTGGTAGATTGATGAATGATAGCTCAATACAGAGAAGCAAACCAGTCTCCTCCCTAAATCTGTGTGATCAGAGGTTGAACCTAAACCACCACTTCTGCTGTTTGCCAGATATCAGCACAACGGACATTTCACACATACCATGAACCCAAGCTCGTTGCAATTATTTACTGTCGAGTGACCATTATATATATTTCCAAAGATGCATTCTCAAAATATGTTTTTCATAAACTAGTCTCTAGTTATATTCATGTAACTCTCTAGTTACTTTTTTCCATTTTTGATTTTTTATTTTTGTGTGTACATAGTAGGTTTATACATTTTGAGGCACATGTGATGTTCTGATACAGGCACACAATGTGAAATAATCACATTATGGAGAATGGGGTATTCATCCCCTCATGTATTTATCATTTGTGATACAAATAATCAAATTACACTCTTTTTGTTATTTTTAAATGTACAATTAAGTTATTATTGATTATAGTCAGCCTCTTGTGCCATCAAACAGTATCTATTTTTTTGTACCACTAACAAACCCCACTTCCCTCTCAATCTCCCACTACCCTTTCCAGCCTCTGGTAATGATCCTTCTGCTCCCTGTGTCTTTGAGTTCAATTGTTTTGATTTTTAAATCCCACAAATAAGTGAGAACATGCAACGTTTGTCTTTCTGTGCCTGGATTATGTCACTTAACATAATGATCTTCAGTTCCATCCATGTGTCCAATTACTTTAATAAACACCAGCACCAACACAAAGAAGCAAATGAAAAACATCAATACAAATAGATTAATCTTCCCTGGTCTTCATAATACATTCAAACACTGATGAAAGCCAGATAGCTTTTTTCCCCCATATAATTCAAAATAAGAAGCAAGGACATGTTTTAAATGATGAAATAAAGTATATGCATGTTTTTTGTTTTTTTTTCAAATTTTACTTGTCAGTCTACTTCGCAGACAGACTGGAATCTTTATGGTAGAATCCTCTAAAATATTTTGCCTATAGCAGAAGTTCAACAAAGATTTGTGAACTGATCAGTCATTAGGCCTAACAGGATAAATAACTCTGACTTAAAGCCAATTCAAGTCCTAAGGCAATATGCTTTTGGTTCATTACAAAAGCTTTTCAAAAAATGCATGCAAATTCTTTTTAAAAAATTTTCTAATATGGCATATCCAGAGGGACACCATCCTTTTGCTACGGATTTTATGCCAATGTGTCTTCCCTGAAGTGGACAGTGATTTATACTTCACCTATCTGCAAGTTTTCAAATAGCTATAGATTCTCAAGACAAAGTCTGAAAGCAGAATATAATCAGTTTAAAAATGGTCAAAATTTAGAAGATAAAATAAAAGCTCCAGAGGATAAAGACATCAAAAGTAAGAAACATAAATGGCTTATAGTCGAACAATGAAAGAAAGGGACTGTTAAAAAGTTTGCTGCACAGGCCGGGCACGGTGGCTGACACCTGTAATCCCAGCACCTTGGGAGGCCAAGGCAGGCAGATCACCTGAGGTCAAGAGTTCAAGACCAGGCTGGTGAAACCCTGTCTCTACTAAAAATACAAAAATTAGCAGGACGTGGTGGCGTGTGTCTATAATCCCAGCTACTTGGGAGGCTGAGGCAGGAGATTCACTTGAACCCAGGAGGCAGAGGTTACAGTGAGCCAGAGTCATACCATTGTACTCCAGAGTGAGACTCTGTCTCAAAAAAAAAAAAAAAAAAAAGGTTATTTCACAGAGGCCACCATACAGGAAGATTTGGGAGAGGTCAGAGTTGAAAGGAATAGCACATCAGCTAGGACAGCACATTAAGTAAGGTTTCCATATGGGTGGTGAGCTCACTCAGGATGGTGGTAGCACTGAACTTAGAGATGATAACTGTGAACCATGTGCACCTTCCATAAATGAAGGGAAAATACCAATAAGTTGATAGATGGCATCTAATGAAGGCACAGAAGCATGAAAGAGATGTTGAGTATGCTCCAGACTCCAGTCTCTTGGCTAAATGATGTCTTCTAAGTACTGGTGTTAAGGCTGGAAGATCTAGAGAGTGTTCAAAGAATATGTTGATAACATAAATGGGTTAACTTCCCAGAGTGCAAGAATTCGAAGGTGGAGAGAGGGAAACTAGAGATGGGGGCAGATTACATGTGGTAAAGAGGAAGAAGTGAGGGGTTCGATGAAGAGCAAGATGGAATCACCTAAAGGCTCAGACAAGTGAAGTGAATTATTTTATACCACGAAGCTAATTCAGAACAGAATCCATAAAAAAATGCACATTTTATGCTTTCTTAGGCCCAACTGTTTTTGGCCAAATACATAGCAAAGTTGGTGATGGAAAAGCAATAGTCTCAGAAAATTAAGCTAATAAATGCTTTGTTATAGTGGTTGGTTTTTAACGTGAGATTAAAGTAAAATCCAAAATATACTTAAGTATTAAGATTGTATATTATAACTGAAATATTTCCTTCTCTCTTACAATCTAAACTCTTAAACAATTTCAGCATCCTACTACAGCCTGAATAAATTCCAATGGAACATAAACAAATTAACAAAGAGTAACTGGGAAATGTCAACATTCCCAGATGCTGATGGTCAGACTAATGATGCCAATTAAGAAAATTGATCTTGAAAATAAAACAGATGTCCTAATACAGAGTGGGAGCACAATTCATGAAGATTTAGAGCGCCAGGAGTAGAGGAAGAGAATGGCACGGTTAAGTAAATGTTTGGCGAGTCCATCCAGCTGCACATAATTCAGTATAGATAAAGTGCAATGTGCTAAGGATTAGAATGAAAATGCACAGAAAATGTTAACAGGACAGGGGAGAAGGAGCTTCCAACTCTGCACTGAGGAGACAGAAGAAGAGTTGATTCAACAGGTGTTTATTGTGCACCTATTAGGAACCAGGTACCATTCTAGGCACTAGTGAACAGTGAACAATAGATTCAAAACTTCCTGCCTTTGTGAGCTGATATTCTATAAGGGAGATACAGAGAAAATATATAATATGTCATGTGGTAACAAGTGATGTGCAGAATAAAAAATTAGAGTAAGGAAATAAGAATACGCATTAAACAGGGTGGTTAGGAAATGCCCCCTGCTAAGGTGACACTTAAGCAGTCTCTGACATTTGAGGTGACATTTGACTTGGTTCTAAAAGCATGTATTAAGCGACTGCCAGAAAGAGAGGTGGGGAATTTCCAGACAGAGAAAGTAAAAAATGGAAAACCCCAGGGACTAAAAACAAATTGGGGGAAATAAGCTGGTTTTGACTCCCTAACATCTATTCCTCCTTCTAATGGTGGTATTAGATGGATAGACAAACCCTACTTCCTTCCTCTTAGAGTCCCAGCTAGCTCTGAGAATGAAATTAATATGGCATAGATTAACAGGAGGAAAGCATACTCTACAAGTTTTGCATGGCATGGGAGCCCTCGTACAGAAATGAAGACTCAAAGGAGAAGTTAGAGTCAGTTACTTACATACTGAATTGGACAAACAGCGGTAAACTTGAAAATGTGACTAAATTATATTGGGAGGCTTAAAAGATAAGAGTTATTCTAACGAGAACTGTACAGAATTCTTTCAGTCTCAACTTCTTGTTCTTGAAGATAAGGATGTCGCCTTTCTTTCTAGTAAAGAGAGTTTTTCATGGGAATTTCATCCTTTTAAGAAAGAGCCCAAAGGTCAAAGTGATCTTGCACTTGCTGTTTTTCAAGTGTCTTCAACTTAAATGCACCAAAATAGCATATTTTAGCCACCTTGGTACCTTGAAATTCTTTTAGAAAACTGTCTCCTCCTTCTCAGTCCATACGTTTCAGACTAAGAGTAAGACACGTGCCTAGGCCTGACTAATTAAAGCATCAAATTCCTGTGCAGTGATGAGTAGCTCAACATTGTTCAATCATGTTAAATCCCTGGGCTTGTATGAAGGTTGTCAGAAATCTCCACTGGGATAGCCAGTGGTTTCCATGATAGAAGTCTGGAGCTTCTAGAAGCTATCATCCTAGAACCAGAGTATGAAAATAAGACACCACAATGTAGAGCTAAAATACAAAAAGAAGTAAGTCTGTTCTTGAGTTTAGTTTTATTTTATTTTATTTACTTATTTCTGAGACAAGGTCTCCCTCCTCCGTTGTCCAGGCTGGAGTGCTGTGGTGCGATCTCAGCTCACCACAAACTCCATCTCCCTGTTCAAATAATTCTACTGCCTCAGCTTCTGGACTAGCTGGGACTATAGGCGTGCATCACTATGTTCAGCTAATGTTTGTATTTTTAGTAGAGACAGGTTTTACCATGTTGCCCAGCCTGGTCTCGAACTCTTGGCTTCAAGTGATCCAGTCAGTCACCTTGGCTTTCCAAAGTGTTAGGATTACCGGCGTGAGCCACTGCGCCTGACCTGATCTTTATTTTCGAAATCCTAGATAAAACCATGTCTGCAGGTAGACTTGGCCAGTATTTTTTAAATCTGTGAGGCAATAAACTCCTCTCTTTAACATTAGACTGGATATCCTAATATTCGGCAATCAGAGTCTTGATAGAATGAATATATTGTGTTGGTCTTAGTCAGTTTGGGTTGCTACAACAAATATTTGTAGATGGTGGTGGGGTCGGGGGGGCTCAAATAACTAACATTTATTGTTTAGTCAGGTGCTTGGTGAGGGCCCTCTTCCTGGTCTTGTCTTCACATGGCCTTTCCTTGGTGTATGCAGAGAGACGGAAAGACAGAGAGAGATGCCGTGTCTCCTCCCATTTTTGCAAGAGCACTTATCCCATCATAAGGACTCCCTTTTCGCAACTTAATTGACTTCCAAAGGCCCTATCTCCAAATATTGTCACATTGGGGATTAGAGTTTCAACGTATTAATTTCGGGAGAACACAGGCATTCCATAGCAATGTTCAAGAAAAGAAGTGTCAAATGTTATTTTAGAAATTATGATGGCACTTGGTTGAGTATCCCACAAAGACCTCTAGGAAAACTTTATTCTTGCCATTTAAAGAAAGTGAGATTGTAGAAGCACTGAGAAAGTGGGGGAGGTAGTTTCAGAATATAGAGTAAAATGTTGTGCGGAGTTTAGAATGCCCACACACAGAACCTTGAGAAATCACCTTCTCTGGATTGCTTACTCATAAAAATGTGCACATGTGTTAAGCACAGTAGGTACTGTGGTGAGACACAATCTGTGGGTGCAAAAATAGATTTAACATTTATACATTGTTAAAGAGAACCAGAGCCTAACAGTAGTTAAATCAGTTAAAAACAGGTTAGCGGGAAAAGATCTCAGTACAGAACTGGGCTCAATTTTGAATACAGAAAGGAAAAGTAGGGATTTATAACCAAGGAGCAGGTTGGGGTATGGGTGGATGGAAAGTTACTAAAAGGTGACATCACGGGTAAAGGAAATTCTTGCTAAACTGACCTAACAGGATTCTTGCTAAATGTAGGCCAGGATGATTGGATATCAAGGGTGAGAAATGAGGAATGTGGTCAGATCTCAAAGGTTTGGGATTCCAGCTTCCACTGGGCGATGGAGGTCAAGCAAGGATGGAGGCCAAGGTTGAGACCTAGTGAAGAAGAGGATTCAAGGGGTCTGACTAGAGTGTGGGCAAAGAGAGGGTCTTTGTCATTGTGACCACAAATTTTAATGTGTTTATGATCATTTCTCGGTAAGCTGGTGTTGCCATGTTTAAATAACATGAGAGCTTGGGGGACTTTGCTCACGGGAAAAATGACAGTGCACTTCAGAATCTTGAAACTTTGTTGTTTTGAGCTCAACTAAACCCACACTCTTTCTTTTCCCTATAGATTTACTATTGTCATCACCAAACATTAACCTGTGTAAAGTTATAAATATTTAATACGTTGCACCATATGCTACACATCTATAAGTCTACTTAAATGGTTCTCAGGTATTGCTGTACTTAAAGTATGGTCAAAAAGCACCTCATCAAAATCACTTAGGAGGCTTGTTAAAAGTCAGATTTCTGGACCTTATAAACAAACTGTATCAAAATTTTGGATAGTGGTGCTCCCATATATGCACCAATCCAGAATATGTTAATAAAAATTCAAACCTAGTCTTATGCACACTGAAGTTTGAGAACTATTCAACTATGGAGCAGAGTAAATATTGGTTAGATTTAGATGAAACAATGAGACTGGTACTTACTGATATCCACTGTGCTCTTTACATGCTTTGTACACACAGTCTCACTTAATTATCAAAACAGGACAATGAGATAAATATTTTCCCTGTTTTACAGATGCTGAGATTAAATGAGAGATGGTTACATCATGCACTCAAATCCACACATGTGGGCACTGCCCAAGCTGGCAGGGAATTCAAGTCTATCTGATGCTTATGTAATAGTCCAATGGGTTCACCTTGCCCACTGCCTAGACAAAGCCAATTTATCAAGATGGGGAATTGTAATGGAGAAAGAATAATTCACACAGAGTCGGCTGCGCAGGAGACGGAGTTTTATTATTACTCAAATCAGTCTCCCCAAGCATTCAGGGATCAGAATTTTTAAAGATAATTTGGCAGGTAGGGGCTTGGGAAATGGGGAGTGCTGATTGGTCAGGTTGGAGATGGAATCATAGGGTGTCAAGTGAGGTTTCCTTGCTGTCTTCTGTTCCTGGGTGCAATGGCAGAACTGGTTGAGCGAGATAACCGGTCTGGGTGGTGTCAGCTGATTCATCCAGTTCAGGGTCTGCAAACTATCTCAAGCACTGATCTCAAATTTTACAGTAGCGATGTTATCCCCAGGAGCAATTTGGAAAGGTTTCAGACTCTTGGAACCAGAGGCTGCATGACCCCTAAACCGTAATTTCTAATCTTGTCGCTAATTTGTTGGTCTTCCAAAGGCCAAATGGTCCCCAGGCAAGAAATGGGTATTTTTAGGAAAGGGCTACTATCAGTTTTGTTTTAGAGTCAAACCATGAACTGAATTCCTTCCCAAAGTTAGTTTGGCCTAAACCCAGGAATGAAAAAGGCCAGCTTAAAAGTTAGAAACAAGATGGAGTAGGTTAGGTCTGATCTCTTTTGCTGTCATAATTTCCTGAGTTATAATTTTTGCAAAGGTGAACCAGGCTACCTTCTGCCTCTCATTTCTTGGATATTCCATGAAAATCTTCCATTCACAAAAGCATTTGCTAAAATGTGAACAGTACTTATTTGGATTGGAACCACCATAGTACACACAGCTGGGCTGATCCAGGAAAATGTTAGGTGTGTTTCCCAGATTATCATTTTTCACAAAAGGTGATTGATATTATATCTGTCTCTTTCCCTGTGATTTTAGTAAGTCCCAAAATCTCAACCAACCAAGATAGCTGATCGATCCTACCCCTGCCTTGTAATTCAAAAAGGTAGATTGAGGTCAAGAATATTCAATTTCCTTAACATTTAATTTTATCCACATCCTTTTACCACTTGAGGAAAGTACGGTGGCTTGACTGATTTAATGTGTTGCATTAAACAACTATTCTAATGATAATGAGTCTTTCATTATGAATCTAACATTTCTGGCACAGAATCGGACACAAAGGACTCTTCAGGAACCTTACTATTCAAATGGTCTGAGAGATAAAAAAAAAAAAAAAAAAAAAAAACATAATTACAGTACAATGGATTGCATGTGCATATCTACAAAGAGATAGGTAAAAATGAATGGGTAATTGGGTGAACTAAATGCTTCACAGAGGACAGACATTTATGCTAAGAGATCACCAAGCAGAGAAATAATGGAAGTCATTCCAAGAAAAAGAACAGCATTATTCAGAGACCTCGAGTTCCATAGCACTTGCCCCTGAAATGTATGTCTCAGATCTTTTTCAGCTTCTTCACCCAGTTCATCAGATACCCAGATAAGTGACTTCACCTGCTGTCCTTTTCAGAGACCAAAAGGCAGGCTTACTACTTACGCTCAGCTTATGAAGCCCTGTCACGAGTTATTCAGATTTTAAATAAGCTATTCCTACAAAAAACAGTAAATTCATATTACTTCTTCCATTGTCTTCAATTGCACCAGAAAATTTTGAATTGGAATTTGGGAAGGATTTCTAATGAGGCATTGGAAAAATACTTGATAAATATTTGAAAATTTCTTCCTAGCAATATTTTCAGAAAACATTGTAAAAGTGTTGTTGAACCTAAAATCTAGACAATGAAAACATACGATCTCTTGAGAGTTTATTTATGCACACAGGGGTTATGAACTTGATGTCAAACTGCCTTTGTTAAAGAAAGCATTAGGATAAGGACTCAAACATTTTCAGGTTATTCTTGGTCAAACTTAAACATTGTGTCAGCATGCTTAATGTGCTATGAGCATTTACTAATTTTCTATGAATTAATCACATTTCCGTTTGCCATGGATACCTTTATTCCTTTACCCACTAGTTTAATTGCTGCTTCCTTTTTAAGACAATATTTTCTGAAAAGAATACTGATGTCATTAAAGTGGAAACATTTCTTAGTTTTAACACTTCTACATGTTGATTTGTCATTTTCATGACTTATAAATGCTCAGACTATTACTCTATAAAACAATGGGAAGCTATTTCAAGTGAGGCCGGAAAATGGGAATACATATTCTCAAGAGAAAATAATTCATCAAGATGTTCCATTTATTCTCGCTTTGGACAAAACATTGTTATATCATATGACAAATTAAGAAACACTAAATTACAGTCTTGAAAATACATGTTTATCCCTAAAATGTCTGACTTAAATTCACATTACTTTTTCCAATAGCACAGATTTTAATGTAGTCTTAATAACATGAAGTGAGGCAGAACTTAGGCATTTAGGTGCTTTAATAAGAAAGCTAAGATTCAGGGAAATATTTTAAACAACTTGGAATCTAATCAGTAAAATATTTTGAATTTTGAATCAAAAAATATATTGAAAATATATTGAATGCAACAGTAGTGGTGCATATTTCTTAATTGACATATATTTGTTTCATCTAAATTTTCTTCTTTTGACATCCTAAAAGATGTCTGGCATCTATATAAAAAATTCCTTCAAAGCTTTTTCCTCACTGTTTTTCAACTTCGTAGACACTGTGAGCTACCACTTTACTTCATTTCATTGATTCATTTCTTAACTCGTGTCCTACAACTTATCAACTAGGGCTGCTGCTATGGTTTGAATATGTCCTCCAATATTCATGTGTGGAAACTTAATTACCATTTTAATAGTATTAAGAAATGGGGGTCTTCCATAGGTGATTAGGTTATGAGGGCTCTTCCCTTGAGTGGATTAATGCCATCATTGCAGGAGTGAGTTCTTCATAAAAAGGATGATTTTGGTTTTATTTCACAATGTCTTGCATGCTCACTTCTGCCTTTTGCCCTTCCTTCATCTTATGACCTTTGCCAGGTGCCAATGTCATTCTCTTGGACTTCAGAGCCTTCAGAACTGTGAAAAATAAATTTCTTTTTTAAATAAATTACTCTATCTGTGGTATTCTATTATAGTGCAGAAAATGGACTGATGGTTGCTGTAATATATTAAATAATAACACTCCAGTCCCTCATTCTCAGACCATTAGTTCTCATCCTCTCATCTGTCCAGGCCCCTTATTTCCACAATTATCCTATAGAAATGTCATGTCCCTTGACTCCACATTTGTTTCCATATCAATGAGCTCCTTTCTGACTCTACTTTCTTCCTGATGCATCATTTCAACAACTTTCTGCCAATATTCCGAACATGCTCATCTCTTCGTCCTTCTGATGCAAAAGCCCGGAAAATCTTAAGCATTTTTCAATGTACAAATCCTTACTTTAGAGTGATATTTCCAGAAAAGAATTGGGTCATAAGTTAGAGATTATCTGGTTTTGGTGCTTTACAGTTTCTTTTCAAATCAAACTCTGTTCTTCAGGTAGTCAAATATTTGAATGAGTTAACATTTGTTAGTGGCAACAAGGGTCATATTTAATATATTTAACAACAGACCAAATGGAACAGGAACCATACTAAAAATATCACCTGTTAAAAGCAGCCAATATCAGCTTTTATTGAAAGCAATGAGAAACAACTCCAGAAAGAGGTGGGGGGAGGGAACAATAAAATAAAATTAAGTGAGGATAACCAGGTGGCTAACAGAAAAGAAAAATGCACTGAATGACAAAGCTTTTGAATGAACAAGAATAAAGTAAGATCTAGGAATATTAGCAGCAAAAGACTGTCAGGCTTCTTTCTGTGTGCTGCCATAAAATGACATAGTTATAACCACTTTCTGCCTTTGTATATTTTCCCTCAAGATCAAAATTCTCTAGGTGGTAGAATATGGTTGTCTCAGGCTAGGCATGCTCCTCCCACCCAAATATCATGAACCAATCACTGTGGCAGTGAGATGGGTTCCTTCTCCTGGCTCAGTCAAGTTCCTAGGCCACCCAAGCCATCAGAAAGGTGAGGGAATTTCTGGAAGATTGAAAAGGGATATGTAGATGGAAGCAAGAGGCACTACAGCATCTTTTGCTGTCAGTGAAAATTTCTTTTCTTGATGGCTTTTAAGGAGCCCTCTCCTTAGTATTATAGAGAGAACATCTTTGCTTCAGTGAGAGTTCAAGTTAAACTACAGACCAAAAAGCTCCTTGAAACTCCTTCAATTACTTTTCAGATTGATCACTTCCCACTGCTATTTCTCTATCGTCTGTCTTCCTACTCAGCTTGGAGTGTAAATATTGGTACTTCCCAGGGCTTTGACCTTACTTCTTTTTTGTTTCTTACTCAGCAAACCTTTCCCTACAATCTCATCCACACCCTTGGCTTCAGCTACCATGTATATGCTGACTCCACAAACTGTAGCACAGATTAATCACTTGCTTTTTCGACTCTTAAATGCAACCGATCTACCTAACATTTCCCCTTCAGATAATGTGGGGAATTTCCCACAGAAAATTCAAATTTAATGTTTCCAAATAAAATTCATCATCCTTCTCCCCTTCCATGTCATTCCTCTTCTTCTCTGTGTCATTGTAGCCTCATTCACGGCATCACCATCTGCTGAAAAATCCAATCTGAGAGCTTGGAATCTTCCTAGACTCAACCCCTCTCTCAAACTCCCTTGTACAATCCACCAGCAAACAACGGCAGTTCTACTCACTGCTATTGCCTCTGTAAAAGCACTCTTCATTTCTCCTAACATATTCTTCTACCTCCTGCACCAACTACCATCAATATGCTTTCAAACTGCTGCTAGAAAAAAACTAAAATGCAAATTTGACTATGTCCCTTAAAAGGCTGCCTACAGAATAACATCCAAACTCCTTGGTCTGGGAAGCAAGATCATCTGAAGTTTATTATCGCCCTCTCTATCTAGTCCCAGCTCTTGCCATCCCTATAACCACACTTAGAATGCCAGCTGCACCAAACAGTTCTGTCTGTGGAACATGGCTGGTCATGTGCTTCTCTGGACAAAGACAAATCATTCTCACTGAGCCTTGTCCAAATATCTGTTCTGTACAATAAAATATATGTTGTTTTACATTACTGAGGGTATTAGTCAGGATTCTCTAGAGAAACAGATCTCTAGAGAAAATAAGACACATACATACGAGAGGGAGAAAGAGAGAGTGAGAGAGAGAGACTTATTGTAAAGTAAGATACTGGCTCACACAATTATGGAATCTGAGAAGTCCCACAGTCTGCCATCTGCAAGCTGGAAACTCAGGAAACCCAGTGAGAACCAGTGGGGTATATTCCAGCCTGGGTCTAATGGCCTGAGAACTAAGAGTGCTGAGGTCAGGAGAAGATCAATAACCCAGCTAAAGCCCTCAGGCAGAGAGCAAATTCAACATTCTCCATCTTTTTGTTCTATATACATCCTCACTGGATGATGCCTTCTCACAATGAGCAAAACCATCTGCTTTACCCAGTTTGCTAATTCAAATGCTAGTGTCTTTCCCACACACCTTCATAGACACACTGAGAAATAATGTTTAACCAGATATCTGGGCATCCCATGGCCCAGTCAAGTTGACATACAAAATTAACCATCACACTGAGTTTGAGGTTATATACACAACAATATATAACTGGAGCAGGTGTTTTTATGATTTACAATTTTCCCATGGTGAAAATCTCCAGCATTACCTGGAGAATAGATTTTACCTTTTTACAGAATGTTACATTTTCTCCTTTCTGGATTATTATGTGGAATGTTACAAAATACATGAAATTTGAGAACAGATCTAAGTTCAAAAATGTTCATTTCCCTTATTATCCTTTGCGACCTTTGATAATTTCCTCTTAGTAAAATGTGGATGATATCTACTTTGGACATAGTTGTCAGGCTTAATTCAGCTAATAGGGATAATGCTCCTAACATCTTAGATGGAGTCAGAAGTTATAAACCAGGGACTATCTTCCTCCATGATGATTAGCAATGGAATGTCTAAAAAGAAATAAGAGAATAAAAGATGCGACATAAATATTTAAAGATTGTACATTGTATAGTTGGAAACCTGAGAAAATCAAGTAAAAATTTATTCAAAACAGTAAGAATGTTTAAGTGGTAGCTAGCTACAAAATTAAAATGTGAGTCAACAACTGTCTTATATTTGAAGAACAATTAATTTGAAAATATTACTAAAAAAGACCTATATGAGAACTAAGTATAAAATATCCAAGAACATGTTTAAAAAGAAATGTGTATAATTATTTAAAAAAACAATGAAAGTCTGTCATATACAATTTTAATATGTGGTGCCCAGCAGTGAGTAATTGTTTTCATGAATGCCAGTTCCCTTCCCACAGGCTTTAGGCATTACAGGGTACACTTAAGGGAACACTACAGCTCTTCTGCGCAGCTACCTTAAGTCTTTTCTCATAAAGCAAATGAAGCAGATATCATCAACTGAGAGATTGGAAAATGCCAACAATCTTATTTGTAGGGAAATGTCAATAAATAAAAATTTAATGTGGAAACCAGTTAAAAGGCCCATGAAAGTAATTTCTTACCAGACAAGATCAAATCCTGAGATCAACTGCTTCAAACTGCCTAGAGTCGATGATTAGAAGAGAAATGCACAAAGCTTAGCTTTCAACAAGTTAACTCTTCACATGTTTAAAGACAGTTGAGTAGCTTACTTTTCTGAAAATGTGAGGTTCAAGAAAAAATACAACCTAAGCAAATAGAAAATGGTGGTTCTTTAGACTTACAGAAGAAAAGCATGCACCTGTTTAGAAAGTGTTGGGTTCCTTTTTAATTTTTTCCAAAGGTTTAGGTTTGGTTTAACGACACAATCTTGATATTATTATGGTAATAAGCTGCATTTGCTAACTATGTTGTACAAGATAATTATTGGTTGTTTTGAATCTAAAGTCTTTGAGAAAAATGTTTAATCATAAGCTAAATTCATCATAATTGTGCACTTTTTAGGAGGAGTTGTCATAAGATAGGTTTGGATTTACATTGAGTTTTAGATTGGAACGATAATGATAAGCTTCCTAAAGGTGGCAGGAAATTTGTCCTCTTCATAGATCGATCACTTTTCACACTGCAGTGACAATTTCATTTTTGTTCAAAGGTTTTTGTAACAGAGTCTGTTATTTATCTTGCAACCTATGTTATCTCATTTTCCCCTAAACCCTAATTCTTAGCTGGCCTCACTCCCAATGGAAAAAAGATGTTTTCCAGCAACGCTTGAGTTCAGTGTGGACATATTATTAAGATCAATCTGATACCCTACAAATAAACATCTTTTGTTTAACTTTCTAGCAGAGGGTTATACCCCCATTTCCCTTCTTTCATTTCTGCTAGCTGAAAAAAAATTATTTCACACATGACAGAGAAATAAACTTTTATTTTATTTAAGCCATTATTATTTTGAGTAGTGTATCTCAAGATAACTTAGTTATCTAAGTTATCTTAGTTTACTGTCACTCAAGATAACTTAGTTCCAATTAAAACAATATTTATAAAATAAATTGAAAAAAACCAGGAAGTCTGCCTTCATGTTAGCTAAAAAAAAATTACACAGAAGCTAATAATTTTTAAATCTTGCTGAAAGAATGTTTTCTGGATCCTATGATTTCCTGTTTGGTTTATTATCTAAATTGCTTGCATTTATCAGTTACTGCTGCTATGACTCAATCATTATAATAACATGACCAAAAGCCTCCTATTTAACATCTACTGCAATGCACGTTTGCTGCATTGATAATATGCAATCCTGCCAAATAGGATAAGAAAAACAAGTGGGAGAGATGAAACTCATAAGATATGCTAAGCACAGTTAATGAATAATTTAGCAGCTTGTAAAGGAAAAGCTCATAAAGATGTGTCAGGTAGAGGTGGACAAATAAGTTAATTACCTAAGAAATACATCAGTCATAGATATAGTAATTAAAATGTGTGTGTTAAGCTTATATAGAAAGGGCTGGAAGAAGCAGGAGAAAAGTAATATTATGATAGATGAAGTTCTGAAAGGGTTATGAGCATGTTATTCAGCCTTCTGGTTGCTCCCCATTTGCTACAACTAAGACTCAATAGCTTAGTTGAACTGACTTTTTATTTTACTCTTCTGAAAGAACACAGTAAAGAGCTCAAACACAGCCAAAAGTAGACATCCTGGAATCATTCTATGCATGTCTGGAATGACCTTTGGGAATTACTCCTTTTGGAGAGTCTCCTTCACCCCTTCCAATTGACACCCATGTTCCTTGGTGGTTTATACTTTGGCTATGCCCAATGATATACTGGACAGTGTGTGTCAATTCCACCTACTTGCTCAAAGATCTTACCTGTGAATTCCATCACACAAACACTCCAATTTTCAACAGCTACATCTGTGCTCTCCCTTACCATGGCTCCCTACTACAAACTTCAAAATTCCAGAAGATAAGTGTCTGGGGAACTGACTGGTCCTTGAGCTTAAGAAAGCATTGTAGAATTAATAGGTTGCTTATAATAAATGTGGCTGTCACCGTCAAAAGAACAATGAAGTATTACAGCTCTGGATTCACTACTGAGCAAATAACAAAATGGATTAACTCTTCAGAAGAAAATAACAGCTACAGCCTGATATTTCATCATTTCATCATGGCATCAATTGAAATTGATAAGGGTCTAAAACCAAATTTATCAGTAGCTTGGTAGAAGAGATTAACACCCTAGACATTAGTGAATTAAAAATAAAAGTCAGCTGCTTTAATGATCCATGGACAGAAACTAAAAGAGATTTTTTAATGGGCCCGACACTCAGAGGAGTGTGAACAATGATTAATTTTAAAACATGTTTGTGGTTTTTTTTTTTTTTTTTTTCACTTTAGAAGAAATCTGCATTCGGCTATCTCTCGAATTTTTTTTTTAAATTCAGAAAATTCTATCATGTATAAAGGAAAGGGCTGCTATTGGCATACCTCAGGTTTTCGTGAATAGCTCTGATTTCCCTACCTCTTTATTCCTTTTCTCCAAACTCTTCTCCACACTGATTCCAGATAACTCTTTAAACTGGCAATCTGATTGTGTCACTCCTTTGCTTAAAATTCTTCAATGAGTCTTTACAGGATAAAATCTAAAGTTCTTTGCATGATGAAAATCCCTTTGCAGTGCACACTGTTTAACTTTAGGGCCTTCTCTTCCTTCTCGCTTTCCACTGTTCTCTGTGTTTCCCTGTAGAGTGCAGTGGGAAGTCAGCCTGCTGGGTCTCCCACTGGTGACAACTCCCAGAAGCACAAATGGCCTTGGATTTCTTCCACCCCCTTCCTTCTCCAGGCGTTTTCACTCGGTCCTGCCCAGACACCAGCCGCCACTCTGTCCAGACCTGTGGGGCTGTCAGGCCTCTGCTGCTTCTGCTTCTCCCTCTTTCTCCTGGATTCTGATCTGTTCAGCATCCCCCGCAGTGTCCTCTTTCACCTGCCACAAAAAATAAAAGACAAAACAAGCCCACATTTAAAACAAATTATTAGGGTTAGATATTTTCTCCTTTCTTAAGACCTGGAGAGCTTGTTAATTAAACAAATAAACAAATAAAATACCACACACAGTCCCTCAATCTCCATTCCCTTACTCTTGATGAGGGTAATGAGCAAGACAATATCTGACTTGTAAATCAGCAAAGATGGAAATACACACAAACATATACATATTCATATATTCATACACATATACACACATACATACATACATATTTGTATATGTTTCTATGTATATATGTGTGTTTGCATTTAGAATATGTATATCATGGTACAGAGGTAAAAACTGTTATAAAATGGGAAATTTTACCTTGGCTCTCAAAGAGCTGAGAATGATTTTATGGCAAGATGCAACTTTCTCTCTCTCGCTCGCTCTCTCTCCCTCTCTCCAAACTCTTTGTGCCTCTCTCTCTCTCTCTCTCTCGGTACCTCTGTCTCTCAGTCATTAGTTTATTTGCTAAGAATTGCTTTAGCAGTAAACAAAAGACATGCAAAATTCTTGCTCTCACAAAATTTGTGTTTCAAAAGGAGAGGACAGACAATACACACACATCAATCTAGAAAGTCAGCATGGTAAAGTGATAGGCAGCTAGGCAGTGACCATACTGAAGGCAGGGGTGGTGATGCTGTTTGAGGTACATTTCTCAGGCAGCTTCCCAAATTGTGATTGAAAGTTTCTTCCGATGTTGGTAGAAGAAGCCTAATGCATTGTTTGGCTTCAGTATAGCATTTCCTTTTACATATGTATTTATAATGTAACTTTTTTCAACATTTTGAAGCAGCTTACCACTTACCCCCCAAACTGTCATGTGAAACGTTGGAGCCCATTAATATAGACCTCAAACCTAAAAACAAAATAAGAGGCCAGACGCAGTGGCTCACACCTGTAATCCCAGCACTTCGGGAGGCCGAGGCCGGTGGATCATGAGGTCAGGAGTTCGAGACCAGCCTGGCCAAGATGGTGAAACCCCGTCTCTACTAAAAATGCAAAAATTAGCCAGGTTTGGTGGTGGGCGCCTGTAATCCCAGCTACTCAGAAGGCTGAGACAGGAGAATCACTTGAATCTGGGAGGCGGAGGTTGCAGTGAGCCGAGATTGTGCCACTGCACTCCAGTCTGGGCAACAGAGCGAGACTCCGTCTCAAAAAAACAAAAAAGAAAGAAGAAAGCGGGGCTTTGAAGAAAGATGCTATCTCTGTACTAGCCCACCTAGACTAAGAGAGTGATTGCAATGTAACAAAGGAGCCCTACACAGTCAAGGCAAAGGGACAGATGAAAGGGTTCCGAGGATCTGCATGCTGAAGGAACGCAAGTCTAGCCAACTTAGCATGGTTTTTCCTAGTAAAGCTTTTCCCCAATCAAGATTTTCCCTGGTTCTTTAATCTTAGAGAAATGCATCAATTGGTTGTTTAGGGGGACAGTTAAATAACAGAATAAATAATGTTCAAAAATCATCTCTTTCATCAATCTACTGTAAAGGCTACAGGCATAATACTTAATTACAACTGTGTAAAGGCAATACAATGCTTTGCTTTCTGGAATTACTGTTTTCCTCATTATATAAACATTTATTAAGAAAAGATGGCATACTTTTACCTTTCTACTTGGAAATAATTTTGAACATGCAGAAAGTTATAAGAATAGTTCAAAGAAGACAAGTATCTGTTTTACTCAGATTCAGCCATTGTTAATATTTTGTCCATCTGCTTTATCTTTGTTATTTGTTATCTATCTGCTTTTTTTTTCTGAACTACTAGGAATAAATTACATACAACATGACCCTCTACCTGTCAATGCTTCAGTCTCTATTTCCTAAGAATTAGAATATTCTCTTGCATAACTACTACATCGTTTTTAACATTTAAGAATCTACTAACACTATTGTAATTTTATCAATTGAACAAAGACCTGTGTACCTTTTGTTTTGTTTTTCAGTACTTTCAGTATAGGATCCACTTAGGATCACACATTACATTTAATTTTCAGGCTTCTTGAATCTTTAATCTGGAAGAGCTTCTCAGCTTTTACTTTTTATAACATTTTTGAAGAACATTTCCTTCCAGTTAATAGAAGGATCATCACTTGGGGTTTTCCTAATGTTTCCTCAGAACTAGATTCATGTTAGCATTCTTAGCAGGCATATTGATTTGCATACTCTTAGCAAGAGTGCTACACAAGTCGTTTTATGGTCTTCTTAGGATATCGCATGTGGAGACACATCATGTTCATCTGCTTTTCCTTGTTGATATAAATTTTGATCACCTGACCAAGGTACAGTCCAGCTACTCCAGTGTGTAGTTATTATTTTATTCTCTTGCAATAGATAAGCAATCTGTATGGAGATACTTCGAGACTGTGCAATATCCTGCTCTACATAAAAATTTTCACGTGTGATTTATCACTCATCGGTGATTCTTGCATGAACCAACCTTCATTGTAATGGTTGCACAGTGAGGACTTTCATACTCCAGCATGCGCTTCACATTCACCAGTCATCACTCAGCCTTCTACAATGACCAAGAGCCCTCCCTTCTCCCCAGTTATTTACTCACATATTTATAATCAGCATGAACTTATGGATTCCTATTTGTGCAAAGTTTCTGAATTTATTACTATACTTACTTATTTTGATTCTCAAACTTACCAATGCTTGGCCTTTGAGCTCCTGGGTCTTTGTGACTTATCCCAGATGATATATTCCTTAATGTAATGCATGGTAGGACCATAGAAACCAATGTTTCTCAATGTCTGGTCTCTCTTTGTCCTGCATATATCACCCAGGGTACTTACAAATGCAGGTAACATCTTCATACTCAAACCTACTGAACCAAAGTTTTTGGGGATTGGCAAACTCAGATGATTTTTATGAACAATAAAGATCAAAGTCGATGACATAGATAAGGACAGAGAAATCTTACACCAGATGGAGTTACCAGGCAAAGAACACTTTTCCAAGATGAATGAAGTAGGGGTCAAAACTATTGTTACAAAGGACAAAGATTAAACGTAACTCTGCTGAAACAAAAGGAGGCAGGAATTTTAAATGCTAGGGTGAGCTTATGGGAAACTACTGAAGGATTTTAAGAAGGAAGTTGGTCAAAGTGATTAGACAGTTTCTATTTGCTAATTGGCACTTATCCTAGTTAGGTTCCTATCCTCCCACAGAGACTCGGAGATAGGCCCTGTTTTTCTCGATTACATTTAAAAGGATGGTGCCCAGATCCTTGAGAAAGACATTCCTGGGTTGGAAAAGATTTATATCTCAAAGGAGCAAACAAATAATTTACAATCACAAGTTTTCTAGTAAATTCTCTAAAAAAAGGAACTTAGGGACCCATAGTAAGGAAGAACTCTGTCTAAAGTTTAGCCAAACTGAGTGGAATGGTAAGGCTCGCTTGACCAGTCTCCACAAAAGCAGAAACTAAAACTATCTCGTTCATCTCTGGATTCCCTGTGGCTAGCTCAGTTCTTACCCTGTTGTAAGCTCTCATTAAATACATATGAAATGAATGAATAGATTAATTGTTCATTTTATGATCAGAGTCATCAGGGAAATTGTATTTTATTTGCAGAAATTTGCTTAAGCTCTGTAGGTATCCCTCTGTTTCTTTAGGCAATATTTCTCAACCTGTTTGAAACTCTAATCTCCTGGAGGGCTTCATAAGAATCAGGTTCCAGAGCCGTACCTAAGATTTCACTAAATTAAAATGTCAGGAAGTAGAGAGCTAAGTATCTGTATTTTAATGCAATTTAAATATGCTACCGGGGAGATGATTTAAGCATCTATTTCCTTAACATCTCAGCACCATAGGATCATATTTTAAAAGACTCAACCTGTATTTATTTCAATAAGATGTCAGGTTACTCCGTTCAGCTCAAATTTAAGGAAAGGATTCAGTTGCCATTTCCAAGCATGAGAGTGCCTGTGGTGTTATTGAGCACTGGTCTTAATCATACTCTCTACTGCTGTAGCCTCTGGTTTTATGGGAAGCATAAGATCAAGTCCTGCTGGGATTTTAAATGCAGCCTCCGCTACTGCTGTGTTCTGAAACCTAGAGGCATTGAGCTATTAGCATTTGTATCAATTACTATTAAAGTAAAAGTTTAGCACAACCACATCTCTTGAGTAAGCCTGTAATGGGAAAAAAAAAAAAAATCACAAAATGCTTTTCTCTGAATACATTCTAGATTCTATCCCCAGGATGGTGGGCAACATTTCAACCTCAAGAGGCTATGGCACACGCCCCTTGTTTATATCCCTTGAGAACTAGTTTGAGAAATTGTCTATGTAATTATTTCAACTGGGATTAAAAAGAAAAAATACCCACTAATTAGTATCAATAATATAGCTCTTAGAGAATTGGTAAGAAAACTTCTAAATCTTGCATTACGTGAAAATTAAAGTTTTATTCAAAAGTTATAGGGATTATGATAAGAATAATTTCCACTGCTGGTTAAGAGCTTACTATATTCCAAGCACGCCTCTAAGTAGTCCTTCTGCATCATCTTATTTAATAATGATAATGGCCAAATAAGGTAGATAATTATTATGCTCATTTTACAGACAAAGACACTGAGTCTCAAAGAGCTTAATTAGCTAGCTCAAGGCCATATTGCTAGTATTAGGTTGGTGCAAAAGTAATTGTGGTATTTGCCATTTAAAAAAAAAAAGTAATGACAAAAACCACAATTACTTTTGCACCAATGTAATACATGTGGAAGCAGAGCTTCAACTGCTAGGAGCTGTCTGCAGAGTTAGCACGAACGTAATATTTTTAAATGGTGGTTCTCAATCAGAGGCAATTTTGTCCCAGAAGACATTAGCAAAGTCTGCAAGGTTTTTGTTTGTCACAGGGAGAGTTAGAGGCTGTGTGCTATTGGCATCGTATGGGTAGAGGCCAGGGATGCTTCGGAACATCCTGTAGTACACAGAACAGCCTCCACAACAAATAATTATCCAGCCCAACATATCAACAGTACCAACGCTTGAAAAACCTGACACATTGGAAAATAAAGCCTTTTGAGGTTAATATTTTATGAAGTATACTTTATATATACATATATGTATATATTATATAGTTTCCTGAGAATTATTCATGCCATTAAAAAGGAAAAGCTATACTATCAATTTCAAGCTCTATGTAGTAATAGAAACCTAGAGAGAACACTGAAAACTAAATTCCTGTGGAACATTAAAATCTTTACTTTAGTTAAGTATTTCATCAAACAGCTTTCCAGAACTGTTGATTAGAAAGGTATCTGTTTCCACAGGGAATCTCTGAGTCAACTCCACCAGATGTTTTATTTCATGAATAATTATTTTCTCCAAAGATATTTTTATTTCAGAGGAAGACACATTGAAATGTTAATTTCTGTAAAATTGAGCTAACTTAGGTAACATATCTTCAGTGTTATATTCATTTAGAGCTAAGATTCTCTATAATTGTAATTAAGATGACTCCCCTGATTTTGAATTAAATTTAGATAAGAGTAAGCAATTCGAATAGGGCAAAATCTTAAAATGTTATTAAAATCAACATAATTTTATATTTCCTTGCTTGATTTTTTGAAGTCAGGAATTGAAATATATTCTAACTGGAGAAGCAATAAGAATGAATGAGGCTCTGTTAGAAATTACATTTAATCTTTCTTTTTAATGACACAGACAACAAACTTCGAGAAAATGTCAGAGAAATATTTTATGTTTACTTAAATCAATGAACTAAATGAATACTTCTTTCTTCAGTCTTATCTTAAAGTCAATATACCTAAGCCGCAAGCATTTAATATATATTATAAAAGTTAGAGTGATTCCTTTCTAAACCACCATCGTTAGAGTCTTTGGAACAAATGACAATAAAATAAAATTCTTCTGATACTTCTGATAGCTAAATTCTTTTGTGTGGAACCCAAATATTTTAAAATATACCATCACAGTTATCAGTTGCTAGCAATAACTTCCTGTCAAATGTAAAACACTGCATGTAAAATATTTTTCAAACTTAAAGTGGTTATGCATGAGCAATCAATGTGCACTTTCATTTGTGAAGAGTAAGAAGTTATTACCAAGCAAAGCAATTTTAGAGCAAGAAGAGCTTTAAAAGTTTACCCAGTACATCCTGTTCCTTTTAAAGCTGAGAACACTGATGTCAGAGAGGATGACTTTTCCACAGTGGTGGAGAGTAGGGCTAGACTGGCTGCTAAGTCACTGATTCCATGCAGCCTCTTCTATTACATTGCGCCATTATTCCCAATAAGTAAAAATCAGTTTTTTTCCCCTTTCAATACTTAGAATGCCAAGTATAGTGTAATGTACCAAACTAGCTGTTATGGTCAGCAGATGCCAAAGAGTTTAAAATCTTTTGGAAAAGGAATAAACGAAAAAGATAAGAAATGGTAATACATGGCACAAACTCTGCTAGATAAGAGACATTTCCAGTTGGGATGAAAACGATCATCTTTAAGGGGAACTGTTTAACTGAGTTAGCTCTTTAAGTGGAAATGGGATTTCAAGAGAAAGAGTAAAAGGACAGGAGCTTTCTGAGTGGGGAGATCTATGTAAACAAACATGTGGACATAGGAAATTACAGGCATGGCTGGGAAAAAGCGAAAAGATTTATTGTTCCAGGGTATGTGATTTGCATAAAGAATGTGATAATAAAGTTAGGAAAGATAAGTTGGAACCTGGTGACTCTGGTGCCTTGCAAGCTCCTGGTGATTGTAGAGAGTCCTAATTGCAGGCCGGGAGCAGTGGCTCACGTCTGTAATCCTAGTACTTTGGGAGGCCAAGGCAGGTGGATCACCTGAAGTCAGGAGTTCGAGATCAGCCTGGCCAACATGCTGAAACCCTGTCTCTACTAAAAATACAAAAATCAGTCGGGCTTGGTGGCACACCCCTGTAATCCTAGCTATTCAGGAGGCTAAGGCAAGGGTATCGCTTGAACCCGGCGAGTGGAGGTTGCAGTGAGCCGAGATCACACCACTGCACTGCACTCTAGCCTGGACAACAGAGTGAGACTATGTCTCCAAAAAAAAAAAAAAAAAAAGTCCTAATTGCAACTAGATAGAAGCAAAGCATGAGCAGAATTATTCACAAGAATGGCTCCTTGAATGTGATCCTGTCGAAGGCTGTTTTGTCAATAGAGCCTAAGTGAATAATATATAATATTAAGGAACTTTTTGTTTGTGTATTTCTATGATTTATTTTATTTTTGTGGTCAGCAATTGTGTAAACCAGATAACATGATGAAACTTTAGGAACCTACTAAAACTGCTGTACATGAATGTTGCAACTGAAGTTTTTTTTAATGTTTCTGATGATTCTTGATACCAAGTTCACTGTATTCCTGACATTTGTAGGTCAGATTGGAAGCTACCAAAGTAATGAATTATGGATGTATTTCTGCTTAAAGTTGTTAAACATTTGGAGTTTACCAGTCAAGTTTTTTGTGATAGAGAAAAAATGACAATTAAATGGTCTAGAACATAAATAATTAAAAAATAATTTTAAGCAAAAATCTGAAAGAATCTATTTGCCGTTGTTTGACTTTTATTTGTGTTTTATGAGAATCCAGGGATATTGTTACTCTGAAATTTAGGTGCTTCCTGGGAAACATTTTAAGATTTCTTCTTCTTACTAGACAATTATTCTTTTAAAGAGATGCTGGTAAGGAGAATCATGGGGTCAGTACACTTTTAAGCCAACTCCAGGATGGTTGAGCCAATGAAGAATATTTTTTGTATAATTCCTTCTAAGAAGAACCAGAAATCAGTGAGAGTAGCTGACTCTACTTGAGGCAGAAATCTTGAGGTCAGCCTGTATATTTTGTTATTGCAAGAAAACATAGATACTTTTAAAGGTGTCTATGGCTAAGCAAAAGAATTTAGACCCAACAGTCTTTCATTGTCTGTACTGTCACAAGCTAGAGCACAACTAGGGTTGTGCTGTGAGAGAATCTAACAATGACTTTAATTATTAGAGCCAGCTGACGGCCAGGCATGGTGGCTCATGCCTGTAATCCCAGCACTTTGGGAGGCCAAGGTGGGTGGACCACAAAGTCAGGAGTTCGAGACCAGCCTGGCCAACATAGTGAAACCCCATCTCTACTAAAAATACAGAAATTAGCCAGGTGTGGTGGCACGTGCTGTAGTCCCAGCTACTCAGAAGCCTGAGGTGGGAGAATCACTTGAACCTGGGAAGCAGAGGTTACAGTGAGCCCAGGCCATGCCATTGCACTCCAGCCTGGGTGACAGAGTGAGACTCCATCTGAAAAAAAAAAAAAAAAAAGAAACAGTCGACATGGAGAAAGGCTATTAATTGATGATGATGTTCTATATGAGTAAACAATATACAGCATGTCTCATGGACTGAATGTGTCTCCCTAAAGTTCATATGTTGAAACCTGAACTTTCAAAGTAGGTGGCAACAGGGCCTTTGGAAGATAATTAGAGTCATGAGAGTAGAGCCCTAATTATGCATGGGATTAGTGTCCTTATAAGAAGAGTCATGAGACTGATGATATCTTTCTCCACCATGAGAGGATAAAGCAAGAACGTGTCCATCTGCAACCCAAGAAGAGGACCTTCACCAAGAGTCGAATTAGCAGGCACTTCATCTTGGACTTACCAGCCTCCAGATCTGAAAGAAATACATTTCTGTTGCTTAAGTCATCAGGTCCATGATATTTTTGTTCTAGCAGCTTGAACTAAGACAGTATCCTAGATAAAAATCATATGCGAGTTATTTTATGGGTACAAAATCGTTAACAACACAAATATATATGACCAATGGTGCTGCAAAAATGACCACACAGCCTCCCCATCAAGATTCAGGTGTGAACTACAGTGAAATTACTGTGTGAACATGGTCCCTGTATTCAGTATCAGAAACATCCCTAATACAAGAGAATTAAATCAAAGTAGGAGACTGGCTACAGGTAAATAGATTTTCTATGAGGCTATGACCTCGTTGATTCATGTAGAAAGCAACATCTTGGATATGTGTAAATATACTTGATTAAAAGTGTAGTTTGTTTTTTTTTCCTAAATTCTCTCCGACCACTGATTTATACCCTGATGGCAAAAGGCCTGGGCATGGCACAAATGGATTTCTCATACCCAAAAGCCTCCTTCCCTGCTCAAACAGCATCACAGGCACTATCTGCACCTATTAGATATTGTGCAGGCCAGGGAAGTGGTGGTGTGATACATGCATCTGCTTCTTCTCCAAATGGTCAACGCATACCCAATACTTTTTGCATTCTTGTTTAATTAAATTAGAAATGTAATCAAATATGTCAATGAGTATATTTTCCATATATTCTTTCCCATTTGTTAGATTATCTGAAATAATACAACCTTTGATATACTTAACTTTTCTAAGTTCTGTTAGACTTTTATATCAGTCATATTACTCAACCTTTTGTACCATTTATTTGATTGCTGGGTAATTGTATTCTGATTATATGTTTACAATAATACCAAATTTATAGGATTGTTGGAGATGATGCCTAACACATAGGAAGGTCTCAAAAAAATGTAGTCTTTTATCACTACTACTTCTCTTGTCTATGACTATGTCCTAAATAAGTGTTCTACCAGACTTCACAGGACAGAAATGATGTGGTTTCTTCCTATGGCTATTTCTCCCCATTGTGTACACCTTTGTTGCCTAACATTAGCTTGCGTGACACAAAGCTATCCCCTAACAATTATGGTTATTTTTTTTCCATTGGATCTAAAATTGATTAATACGAAGACATCTATAGGGAGTAATATTTTTCTATTTACTTTCATTATTTTTTCAGTTTTTAGCTTAGTAGTCATTATGTTGTATGAAACTAAAAAAGATAGTTATTTTGAATTTATAATACATCTTCCCCTAGCATAAGCCAATAAATGAGAGACAGTCTCCCCCCTACGTTAGCATGTTTGGGAGAAAACAGAGAGTCAACTTTATACTCCTAGAGCCCCTTAAGAATATAGCATAATGCTCATCAACATGAACATTGTGGGGAGCACAGTGTACCCCTGCTCACAGTCCTAGGAAATCCTTGTACTCCAGTGTGCTAGAGTTCCTCCAGCACTGGAAAACTGTTGCCTTTATTCAATCTGTCTCAGTAGTTCTCAACCTCATGAAGAAAAAGTCAGTGTTAGGAGAGAAGAAAGAGATCACAGAGAAGCATTTGGGCAGAGATTATGGGAACGATGTAACTACTGCAAGATAGTCAGAGAAGGGTTTATGTTTTGAAATAATGTTCAAATATTGATCATGACCCAGAACTTTTCCTTTTGTTCCAGGACACAGTGAGATGAAAGAGAGTACATTTTACATTCCCATTTACCCTTCCTTTGTATATTCTTTTGTAACACTTATCATTAAAAAGAACTTCCACAGGTACTCAAGCCACCCTAATGTGGTATCAGTCATTTAATTTATAATATACATGTGCTGAAAGTTCTGAGCTTTTCCAAAGCCTAAAATCTCTCTCAGTCCAAGTTCTGAAAGGACAGTAAGAAAAGGCACTTTACTGAACGCCTAAGTGGTTAGAGAGACCAGACAAAACACAAAAGCACTGTGCACACCCATAGTAAAAGGAATTAGGAAGAACAGGTGACTGCAGCTATTCATATTTAAAGGTTGTCTGGAAATCAGAAACAGCATATTTGACTACTCTAGTAAACTCCAAAGCATACAGTGACTCAGACAGGGTAAGTTTATTCTCATATATTTACTTTCAAACAGATAGTTTTATTCTGCCAGTAGCTCTTCTCCAATAAGTGATTCAGGGACTTGGACCAGTTGATTCATGTGTCTCTGCGATCTTCAAGTCCTGATTTCCCAGGTTACCAAGTGTGTCTGCCTCACTCCTGAAGAAGAAAGAACATGGTGGGTCTAGCACCCATGGGCGATATGTTACATTCAAGCCTAAGAATAGCTTGAATCTCACTTTCACTCACAGTCCATTGGCAAGTATTCAGTAACTGCAAAGGATAGTGGGAAATGTAGTCTGACTCTGTGCCCAGAATGAAGAGTAAGTAGATTTAGTCAACTGTTAGCCACATACCTGTTGGAAAAATGCTAACAAAAACATCATACTTTAAAATTTTAACTGTCTCTTTGAGAAGCATTTTGCCTTTTAAAATTACATAAAATATAACTGTATTCATATTTTACATATAGGTATATATTTATAATTCTCACAAACAGTTCATATTGAAACAGTCAATCTAAAAATTCATCATTGACCCCACTTGGGCTTGAAATAAAACTCATTGCTAGTTGGACAATCCTATCAGAGATCATTTATTTGGACAGGCTCCGTACAGTAATTCTCTAGCATTCCAGTGTACTGTTTAGTATAACTTATAGTATAAAAGAAGTGGCTCTTAACTTGTATCATCTTGTTCATTTCATTAGAACTTTAACTAATAGATGGATTGTGTCTGTAATCCCAGCACTCTGGGAGGCTGAGGTGGGAGGATCACTTGAGACCAGGAGTTTGAGACCAGCCTGGGCAACATAGGGAGACCCTGTCTCTAAAAAATAAAAATAAACTATCCAGGCATGGTGTCGCATACCTGTAGTCCCAGCTACTCTGTAAAGCTGAAGCAGGAGGGTCACTTGAGCCTAGGAGGTTGAGGCTGCAGTGAGGTATGATCATACCATTGCACTCCAGCATGGGCAAGAGAGCAAGAACCCCATCTCTGAAAAATAAAAAATAAAAAGAACTTAACTAATAGACATTAGCAAAGCCCCCACTACAGACGGTTCACACCTACGTTTATAACTGACACTAAATTCTGTCCAAGGGCTGCTTGGACAGAATTCCAGGTGTTTAGAATTGCAAAGTGAATTGTTTCAATTAATGCTTGAACGTAAATTGCATGTTTCACGCATACAATACTTTATCATTAACTATAGTCACCATGCTGTCCTTTAGGTCTCCAAAACTTATTTATCTTATAATCAAATGTTTGTACCTTTTGACTAATATCTTTCCATTTCTTCCACCCTGACCCCGGGTAACCACAATTCTACTTTATTTCTGTGACTTTTTTTTAGATTCCACATGTAAGTGAAATAAGGAGGTATTTGTATTTCTGTGTCTGGCTTATTTCACTTGAAATTTGTTAAGAGAGAAGATCTTAAGTATTATCAGCACACAGTAAAAGGGGGGTAATTTTCTGAAGTGATGCCTAGGTTGACAGTCATTTCACAGTGTACACATAAATCAAAACCTCATGTTGTACACCTTGAATATATACAATTTTTGTCAATTATACCTCAATAAAGTTGATAAAAGGTTAATTGTATTAACAGAATATACATAAAAAAGACAAAATCACCCATCACAATAATGTCTCCCATATTTTCATAGTATTCACAGTCTAAACAAGGACATTCAACAGATTTTAATTTTGTATTTGTCGGTACCATTCAAGGAGTTTTCATCTGGGTATTAAATACCAAGCATGCATGTAGTGCTCACAGGAAAAAATATGAATGATTTTTGATCCACTGTCACTACAGCTGTTTTCATGAAGTAACTGGAAAATTGCATATATTATCCTGTCACCCCCAATTTTATAGTCCTGATGCCTTTTATAAATCTATGGCTAAGGGAGACCTGCAGAATCAGAAAACTCTCTTGGAATGGTTCTGGGCTTGGAAACAATCTAAGTAGCCTAGGGAAGCTGTTACTGAAAGTGGTTTCTCCCCAGCTGAGAAATGTTTCAAATTTAAAGATTAAAAGTCTCCCAACCAATTCACATGACATGTCAGATGAATGTGTTAAAGAGCTCGCAACAATTTCTTTAAAATTCTACTTCATCTCTACAGGGAAAGAAACAAGTCGGGATGTTGTTTCTTAATTGGCACACTCATTGAGTGTCTCTCCATGAAGAGCAAAATCAATTAGTTTCTATGAAGCAAAAACTAGTAGGCCCTGGCCCCTGCATTAACAAGTAATCATTTAGTAAGAGTCACAGGAAAGCCAAATTAAGGATAGGGACAAAATCTCAGGTGGAAATGTGGCGGAAAGGTGTGCTGAGTAGTTTCTTTCTCATGTTATAGAGAAAGATGGGCAAGAATATAGACAAAGGTTGAATAGGAATGTGTCTGCCTAGACTGTGTCAGACTTTAAAAAATAGCTTCATTAATATGAGCTTAAGAGCAGGAGTATGATTCAAAATATTTACCAACTGGTATGGTTTGGGCACCCACCCTTCGGTATAGGTCCTGAGTCTAAGCAACAGATCGGGCAATGAGTACCAGCAATGGGGACCCTACTGAAGAGGCCAATTGAGCACTCAGTGTGGCAAGAGAAAGTTGTAGGAAAACAGGGGCTACTGCATGGACAGACTATTTGATGAGAAAACAACACTCAAAGATGATTTCTGTGTTTGCTGTGCAGGCCCAACGCTGATATCACAGCAGGAGACGCAGGCAGGTGAAATAAAGCCACTCAGGGCTACTGAGACCCTGTGATGCTGTGATTTATCAGACTCAGCCAGAGGACTCATGTCATCTCTTGGTGTATATCCAAAACACTGGGGTTTGAGTTGTAACTGGACTACTAGAATGCTGACAAAATGACTGTAATGGCTTCTTCCTTAACTTCTCTCCAACCTCTGGCTATCTGTATTTTCCCACAATGAGTATCATCATCTGAACTTGCATTATTTGCTCACTTTTCTCCCTCATTTAAAATATAAGCTTCATGAGAGCAGAGCTTTGTTTTATTATTGTTGTTGTTCACTGCTGTATCCCTAGTGCGTAAGACAGCATCTAGTACATAGTAGACTCTCAATAAATACTGATGTGTTTATGAATAAGTAATAACAGTAACTGTCACCTAATAAGGGCTTAATCTGTTTCAGTAGTAGTCTCTTTAATTCCATTACCTAATTTTTTGTAGCCTTAATGTCCTTATAAGTTTTTGAACAGTAATGCAGTGACATTAACAATAGAAATCTAAATATCCCCTGCCTCTACTCTGGGATTTCCATAGGGTGCCTGCCATCTCAGGACAAACTGACCCTAAGCTCAAATCACCCTGAGGCAAACTTTTAAAATATTTTGTTCATTATGTCTCTTTTCATATGATCAGCCCCATTGCCCTCTAAGCCACAGGAATGTGCCTCCCACTGCCACAGTAGAAGGTGTTGTCAAAACAAAAATTGGCACAGGACAAAGTTAAACAGGCAAAGAAATTTCTATTCAAAGCTATTGCACTAAGGGAGAGAGGCCAGAACTAAGTCTGAACTTAACTCCACTGAAACAAAGGACAAGAGGATTTTTAAGAGCTGAAAGGGAAAACTCAAGCTATCTGTGTTTGCTAATTGGCAATACTCAAAGAGGGAGAATTCAAGATGTCCGTGTTCATTAATTGGCTTTACCCAAAGGAAAAGTAAACGTGCACTTATCTTCACATCAACAGGCAGTTTTATAATGGGGAGCAAGATGCCCACCAAAGCTAGGTGTCTGTCTCACCACAGAGACTGAGCGAGAGGGATTCTATCTTCCTTGATGATTACGTTTCAAAGGGATGGCTCCCAAGTCCTTGAGAAAGATACTCATAGGTTATAAAGCTGGCCAGAAGCCTTTAAAATGATATATATCTCAAAGGAGTAGAGAAATAATTTGAAATTACAGGCTTTCTAAAGTAAATGTTCTAAGAAAAGGGAGGTCAGGGCCCTAGAGCGTCTAAAGTTTCATCAAGCTGAAGACTGCCTTGGTCAGTGTTCACCGTGGGAACACCCATTGCAGGGCTGTCTCTTGCTACTCTCAGAGCTAAGAGTCATTAAGATGTCACAGCAGCACTGTGGTCCATGCAAAAGGAGAACGCCCTTCTCTCCCAAAGGGTGCCATGCTATAACTTGAACCTTTAAGTAGCACTTTCTGTGTAATTCTAGTTCCCATCTCTCTGTCCACTGGATCCAATATCAAACTGAAGAACTACAAAATGGCACAGAGAATGACACCCTCTCCATCTCCCTCATCCAACTTACCTTTCCCTCTAACTGCTGAACTGGCAATCCTGAAAACTTGTTTTCTCTACTTTTGGCAAAACCAAACTTCATGCATGTGAGTCACCAACTCACTAGCTCCATAAACACTATATTCCGGATCCGACTTTGAATTTTTCTCAGACACCTTAATACATTACAAGAACACTATTAGGTAGGCATTGTTATTCCCAGATTATAGATAAGGAAGTTGACATTTATTCAGCTAGAGTAACTTTAGGCAAGTTAATCTACACAAAACTAGAACTTGGTGAAAGATGGAAGCAAAATTCAACCCAGAATGTTTCTTTAACCCCAAGTCTGTGCTCTGAACACCTAAACCGTAACTGGTTAAAATAAAAATTCTGAGCAACTCTACTTTTTTCATCAAAACACTAATATAGTAAGAAGGAAGTAAATTTACTCTAAGAGGGCTGCAAGAGAGAGGTTAAGAAACCAGATGAGCAAGGTTCATAATGCACATGGGACAAATTATAAGCATGTCTATTGAAATTTTAGCTTTGCCCCCAGGCATTCATCAGTCTCTGAGGCAGTTACCACCACAAAAGGACCAAACTCTACCTACAATGCTTTCAGGGCTCTGCCCCCTTAGCCCCTCATGCAGCCTTCTACCTATTTAAAACATTTGGTCTCACTGTCAGGCCAACTCAAAGCTATTGTACCTCATTATGTTAAAAACCAGAGAATAAAGGCCTAATGATTTCCTAGATTGTTGTTAATTCAATTCTACAAGCCATGTAATCAGGTCCTTTGAAATTGTGGAGCTGACTAGTGATTAGTGAATAAAAGGAGCTAAAGCAAAATTTGTGAAGATGTTAATCTAATCGGGATAAATAGTTGGACTTCACCTCCAAGAGGCAGCCCTTCTCCATCCATATAAAAGTAGAGGGGGTTTTGAGATATTGCATACACTTACACATTCTAGAGTTCTAACATAGTACTTGCAATATTTACAAATGTTTTTAATTAACTTAGAGCCAACCATCTCATCCATCTTTCTGCCAGTGAAAGATAGTCTCTGGGTTATAGTTATTTGTAATACTTTTTACTTTCTCAAATTATGGACAGTTTAGCAGTTTCTTTAGAAATTAAAATAAAAAAAGAAGAAAGTGGGTAAAATAATAATTAAGCTTAATTCCAATCCAGTTCTTCATAAGCCTTCTAAAATACCTTGCAAATGTTTTATTTCAGGCAAATTTAGAAAGTTACTTGTACAAGTGCATATTAAAAGAGTGTCAAGGGAAAAATGCAAATTTGCATGCCTGAGGCAAAGACTGTGCCAGAATGCATGGAGAATACAGAGAAATGTTAAGGCATTAACAGATGCTAGATTGGGCACATTAGCATACAGTATCTCCCATGTGCAGGGGAGAGAAGAGTGGGGAATTGGGAGTGGGGCTTTTCTTTCACCATTTAGTGACTAAGTCTCCATTTTCCTTCCTCTGCCCCCTTGTCATCCCTTCACTGACTTCTGATTCACTACCATCCACTTCTCCTTTCTCTTCCTCCCCTTGCTTTCCACTTCCTTCTCTCAGTCCACAAAATGTCACTAAGACAGCTAGCAGGGGGAAAGGATAAAGGGATTCAAGTCCCATTTCCTGCCTCAAATACAGAGCAGAGCCCAGGACTAGGGTGAGGCTGAAAAATGAAGGTGCAGATGGAAATAAAACTAATTATATAGGCAATATTTATACTTTATTTCTTAGCCCTCTCCATGAAGGTATTGCCTTTTCTTTTGTTTCCAAAATGATCACTAGGAATTCTATCTCAGGCTTTCAAATTAAATGAAATCATATAAAAAATGTACAATCAAATCATATAAAAATTTCTCAACCTTCTTGGATATAGGCTTTGTGACATCAAATATTTTTAGATTTTAATATTATCAATGAAGATTCATGCATCCATTAGCAACTTAACCAATAGCCTCAAAATGGGGCCTTGACAACAATTAGAGGGTCTTACCGGGGCCAGGAACTGGGTGTTGTGCGTGGTTTGTCTTATTTAGTTCATACACCAACCTTGCAACTTACGATCTCTTCTACCCTCAATTTATAGTTGAGAAAACTGGATCCTAGAAAGATTAACTAATTTACTGAAAGTCAGATAATCGATGTCAGATCTGGGATTCAAAACCTCATCTGTTTGAATACATAGCCTAAACTTTTAACAACTAAGTCATATAATCAGTACTCATCCAAACTGACCTCTTGATCATCCTTCTATGGCTTTCCAATCATTTTCTCCACTTCTAACACCTCAGAGTTACCAAGCTTTCAGTCCAAATGAATCTCTGTCTTCTGCCTCCTCTTTCATCTAAACATTTTACTATCTAGTCCCCTGTTATAACCTGCTCTGTGAAAAATTGACATAGCCATCAAGGGCCCTGCCCGAAACAAGGGGTCTCATGAGCCCAATCTCTTAAAGTGGTTCTGGGACATGATCCAGAGTTTCTATCAAAAGTCAAGCCCCCTCAGTTCCTGCAGCTGTAATCAGCCTCTATGCAAAAAATAGGTAGACACATTAGATACATGTAATCAAGTGATCAACGGGAAGAATGGTCAATGCAGACAGTTGGAGATACACCGTGGTCAGTCCAGCTGCCATTCAACAGAGACAAGAAATAAGTGAGTTTTGGGAATAAAAAAGAAAAGGAAAACATCTGACTAATGGAGGTATAAAGTTCACTTGTGGGAACTGCAATAGTAGATACATGGCCCTGAGACGAGAAGTCCTCTTCCAATAGAAGGTTTTTCTTGATTGAAGGGTTTGTGATCTCACGGGCTTCAAGGAATGAAGCCGTGGACCACAACAGCGAGTGTTACAGCTGGATTAGAGAAACGCGCAGACTTCAGACAAAGGCGCGGACCCAAAGAGTGTACTGCCGCAAGATTTATTAAAGTGTAAAGAAAACGAAAGCGAAAGTAAAGCTTCCACGCGTGGATGCCGTTTCTTGCTTGGGTGTCTTATGCTTATTACCCCTTATGACCCCTCCCCATTTCCTTTTTCTGTCCTATAGAATTAACTTATTTTCTATTCGCTTGTGGGTTGGTGAGCTTGATTGGTTAAAAACATCAGACTGCAGCTAAAGCTTAAACTCCCTGTATGACTGGTTGAAGTTTCAATCCCTTAGCTTGCAGCTGTTAGCGTATTGACTCATTTTGCCGCCTTAGGGAAAAGTCCCCTTTGATTTGGTCTGGCGTGTCCAATCCCCTCAGCTGCATCTATGACCATTTTGGCTCAGAAAGTCCCCTTAGGGAAGTCCCTATTGACCCAGGAACTCCAGCCAACTTAGCCACTTAGTCCCTCAGCCCTGGCTTGTGGAAGCAGAGATTCCTAATATGACCCTCACTTCTTCATTTTCTCCACTGGGGTTGGAAGCAGTAGGAGTAGCTATAGAGGATGTATTAACACCAATTTACAGAGATCCTATTGAATTTACGCCTCTCCACCAGGTGTGATGCAAGGAAAACAAAGCTAATACCCAAAGTCTTTGGTAAGGACTAGCTCCAGGCACGGGATGATGTGGATATTTAAAGACTTGCTGACCCAGAAATCCTGGTATTACAGTCTTAACCCAAGAAAATATCTTGGGTGCCACGGAAGACAAATAATGGAGTTTGGGGGTAAGTCTATTAGAAAGAAGCTCTATGTGATCTGAGTCCCTGGTATCAGGGTATCAGATTGGAACAGGATAATAAAGTAACCTTAATACTGGAAGAGCAAGAATTCTTACAGTTGAGAACCATTACTTGACTGGTACCTCCAGCCCACCAGCAGGCAATGATGGCATCCGACTAGAAGATCACTAGTAAATCATTGTAAACAGTGAGCAGACATTCCAGTGTTCTCTACTAGTGATAGGAACCAACACAATAACTTTGTATCAAGAAGGTCCAAGATTTATGAAGTTGTCAAACTAAAAAGACCTCTCTCAGAAAAGAAAGACTATTTTTGCAATTGCATTTTGTAATTTAGGAGCCAGTGTCATACAAATTGCCTATTAAAAATGAATAATGGGCCGGGCGCGGAGGCTCATACCTTTCATCCCAGTACTTTGGGAGGCCAAGGCCGGTGGATCACTTGATACCAGGAGTTCAAGACCAGCCAGCATGGTGAAACCCAATCTCTACTAAAAATACAAAAATTAGCTGGACTTGGTGGTACACGCCTGTACTCACAGTTACTCGGGAGGTTGAAGCAGGAGAAATCGCTTGAACCCAGGAGGCTGTGGTTGCAGTGAGCCAAGATCGCACCACTGCACTCCAGCCTGGGTGACTGAGTGAGACCCTGTCTCAAAAAAAAAAAAAAAAAAATGAATAATGATTCATTTTATACTCCAAACTAAAGAAACTCACATACATACACACTTACCCAAAACTATCTTAGTGTTTCCAGGGTCCCATCTGCAAGTCTATCTTTATTTATAGCAGACATCACGGATACAGAGGGCTTGATTCATAAGCCTACTTTGTTTAGTTCTTCTTTCCCAACTGCAGCCAAGGTGTTCATAAGCAGAAAGTCTCTCCATTACTGTCCATAATGTGTCTTTTTACTTTTCTGGAACATGAGAGATGCTGAGTCAATGCTTTCCTTTCTAATAGCTGAGAACCTCTACCGGGCTTTCCTGGGGCTCACTTTGTCCCCCAGTAGCTGATGTCAGTATGGCAGCGTTGGGGTTGCCACTTCCACCTCACCTCAGGATTCCCTAGTTCCTTAAACCATGTATATACAGAAGGTGTCACAGCCTATAAGGCTGAACAAACGCCAAATTTACATGCTTGATTTAAAATCCTGAAAGATAAAGCTTTAGACAGTGGCTAATAATAAATAATAAATCAATTCATTTGTTAACTTAGACTTCATAGAAGTAGAGGACCAAGTACCATCATGAAACTGAGAAGATGCGCCTCCTTCCTGGAAATGGTCAAGTCCCATTTTCTAGATGAAACTCTGCCACTTAATAATTGTACTTCTTTTAGACAGTTACTCTCATTTTTTTCTGTAAATTTAGAATAATAGGAGCATTACTCAACCCAGCAATATTTCTTAGAATTGTTATGTAGATTAAACCAATTGATACATATAAAGGGCTGACCACAGTGAGAACCTATGACATTGATGAAGAGAGGCTAAGGGACCTGCCCGAGACCCCACAATGCCTATCTGTGTGGGCAAATGGAAGGGAGGGCCCACGTGGATGCATGACTTCTTGTCTCTCGCTGAGAACCAGGTCTCTTCTACTAGCCTGGTTCACAGGTGGGAATGGTTCAAATGATGAGGAAGAGAAGTTACAACCCAAGCAAAGAGACCTGGCTCCATCAATTTTTCTTTCTTTCACTCCCCTTACGAGAATAAATATAGTGCCTGAAACCACTGCAGTGACATAGTCAAAGGTCTATTTATTTTAAAGTTAACAAAAGGGAAAAGATCCTTTTCTGAACTTTGCTTATTGGTCAAAATAAAAATAATCCAGTTCTGCCACAGCTAAATTTGGATGACTTTTTCTATCCTGCCTCTCTCCCCTTGTATATCCCAGTCCCTATCCATCCTTCAGCTCCTTCTTCAATTCCATGGAGACTTACACTTTTATTTTAAAACTGAACTTTGACATTATTTGGAAGCAGAATCAGAGCTGATACGAGCACTGGCAGACATAGCAGAGAGGATGAACAGATAGGAACAGAGTTGGGCAGGGTTCTGGGACCCGTGCCAAGTCCCTAGCCTAGTATCTGGCACATTAAAAGTACCTGGAAAAAAAAATTAGCTACCTTCTTTAGTAAGTTTGCTTAAGAATCTTTAATCTGATTATTCTATCATCAATGCACTCACAATGCATAGGAGAAGCCTTCATATAAATAACTAATGGGCAATTAGAAGGGAGGGGCCACTGCCACACTAATAAGGAGCTTTAGTACAAATAAGGTTACCAAAAAAAAAAAAAAAAACCCGCTAAGGTTCACGCAGCACCATGCCAGGGCCTATGGCTTAGGTTGCATAGCATAAGCTTCATTTCAGATCCCACTTGCTCTCTTGGCCCCAAACACCTTTGTGCAGAGAAAAAAAACAAAACAAAACAAAACAAAAAAATCACCTTACCCATCAGTCCTGGTGCTCAGTAAATGTCTTGATATGATACATCTCCTCATTGATCTTTTGAGTCCAATTTCATGTGACAAGTGGTTTGTAACAAGAATCTCAACGAACTCTTGAGTGGGATAGGGGCCACAATTTTACAGCTACAATTACAAGGTCAGGTAGCTACAACAACAATATAATAGAGCGCAGGGAACAGAGCAATCATGGTTCATTTTCTCTGAACATTTACTAGCGTGGTTTTTGAGGGCTTTCTATGTACTGTCACATTTAATATTCACAAGAATCTGTCAGGTACATTTCCATCTTACAAGTGAGAAAACATTAAATGTGAGAAGTTTATTAACTGGAAATTGCTGGAGTAAAGATGTGAACCCACTTCAGTCTAATTATTATTTCACAAAGTACTAGACTGGTAGAATATGAAATATTTTAGGTTTGACTTGACACTCAGGTACAGCAATAAGCACCATGGATTCACCTGGTAAACTGTAATTCTCTTTCCATTTTTTTCTCAGTGCTTCTGAATACGAGTCAGTCTGGTATGAACATGCCTCTCACAGCCTCACATACACACTTGCTAATCTCCCCCTTACAAGCAACAGAAAACAGGTCTTAACCCAGAGCCTTCAACAAACAGTGTCTAGATAAATCATCACAATTTTAATCACAGTTGTTATCTTCTATTTATGCCAAATGATAGCAGTTTTCCATTTTCCACCTATCATGCAAAGTTTCCATTTTAAATAAAATCAAGTTATAAAGAAAAAATATTAAGGAAATAACAGTATGGTATGTTCAGCATGCTAGAAATGATTACAGCGGTAGTCAGAAGTGCTCAGATATGGGAAATATCAGGTATATGTCGAGCCAACAACTAAGAATTGGGAAATAGTACCTTATACCACTAGCCATTTGCATAGGCCTTGGTGTCAAGAAATATACAAGCTTATATCCCAGTTTTGCTGGTTACTAGTTGTGTGGCCTTGGAAAATCATTCAATCTCTCATCCTCAGTTTTCTCTTCCAAAAATAGTTTATAGTAATGACATTTGAGGTATCTTTATGACAGGTAAATGAAACAATTGTTGTCACTACACCTTAACTGTTTGGCACATAGTAGGTGCTCAATAAATATTAGTGTCTTCTACTCTCTCCCTTCTTCCTAGTTAACAGAGTTGGTAGAAGAAGGATTAATTCTCATTGCCTTACCAAGATCTCTTTTTTCTTTTTTAAATTTTTTTATTAAAAATTGAGTATTTATAAATATATATTTGGCATAAAGCAAAACATGTCAACTAACAAAAAATTCATCTATGCCATTACTTTTATAGCTCCCATATGTCCCTTTCTTTCCCCTTCCCACTAAGAGCAAAGCAGTCTTACAAGTTTTGGGTTTCCTTTTCCTTGTTGTCTTTATAGTTTCATGGTCCCTGATGGCCATTTGAAAGCATCACCTTCCTCTTAGCACTATTATATCACAGAATAATGACCCAGAACCATAGTAGTGACCTTGCATTTTCCTTAAGCTTTGTGTTTGGGCTTACAGCAACTTAAGTTTAATTGTAAATAATACACCTTTCTCATTTGCCAAAACAATACCATGAAACACAGAATGTGGCTTAAATATTTATACAGCATGAGTAACTTGCATATGGAAAGTGTCCTAGGTAGAATCAGAGTCTCATAATTAGAGTGGAAAGGTTCTGACTCACACAGTCATTCAGGGAGCAAGTGTATACCCCTATTTCTGTTGCTTTCCCATCCCCTAGGACATTTTTCTTGTCTGTATGATCAAAGTTGGGTCCTGGACACAACCATATTATATCTTGCAGAGAGTGGAAAGAGAGAAAGTCCACTTTAAGCAATGGAAAGTAAGCCCCAATTCTGAAGGAACAGCCATGAACAGATGATTTAAGGAGAATCATTTCTTTGCTCTTTGCGGGAGGAGCCAACAGAGTGAAATGAAGGGGACACCTTCAGATACTCAAGCAGAAAGTAGGCTACGGTGAAGTAAGTCCAGTATCTTTATTTATTTTTTTCATTTTTTATTTCCATAGGTTTTGAGGAATGGTCATATTTGGTTACATGAATAAATTCTTTAGTGGTGATTTGTAAGATTTTGGTGCACCCATCACCCGAGCAGTACACTGAACCCAGTTTGTAGTCTTTTATCCCTCACGCCCTTCCCATCCTTTCCCCCAGAGTCCCCAAAGTCTATTGTGTCATTCTTATGCCTTTGCATCCTCATAGCTTAGCTCAAAATTATGGGAAATCCAGCATCTTTAAATGATGTCTTGAGACCATATTCTCCTGTGCTTCCCCTGTGAACAAGCAAGTAGTGATGGATCTAGTAGTTACTACCATGATGTAATGCATGAGAGTCCACCACAATCATGTTTTCTAGCCATGCATAACCACAGGAAAAATGATAGATAAGTAAATATACCAATCTAGGCCTAAAGATGAGCATTTGGTTCTACTACTGCCTTTTTGTCCACTTAACCCAATTAGATGGCTTCATATTTTTTAAAAGTTCAGTGTCTATTTGCAAGCCCCATGAGTATATGATCCTAGAATTTAGAAATTGTTTTATAATTTGTATTTAATTTACATGGATTAGAATGTTATTAACTACCCTTGGTGCTCATGAAGTATCTTTTACCCTAATATATCTTCCACAGTGCAACTTCATAGTGAGTCCACATAGATAGAAAAAGCTATTTGAAGAAAATACTTCAGCAATTTCTCCCATGAACAGTTTGTTTGTTTGTTTTTGCCTCCAGCTTCAGTAAAACAAGTTGTAAATAACTTTATAGGCAAAACATTGGTCCCTGATAAATCACAAGATTTTTTTTTCTTTGAAGGCTAGTAATGATATTGATGAGGAAGAGCAGCTTGCTCTACAAAATTATTTAGGGGTCCAGATGCCTTCCATCTTGCTCTGCCATGCCCTCCTGTGCTATACCTCTTCTATCTATATGGTAGACCTTACATAAATGCTTGCAGCTGTATTGTCAACACAATGTATATACCTGAGGGGCAGAAAAAATTCCATGGCAAGCATTTATCTTTTGAGACAGTGAAATCTGAGACAGTTACAGTGAAATTACACATATTACTCCCATTGTTCAGAACTAGTAACATCAGCTTGCCAGCTACAAAGGAGAGAGGGAAATGTAGTCTCTAGCTTCTCATTCGCAGGCCTAGGTAAAATGCTATTAAGATGGAAAAGGAAAATAAAATGGAAAAAGAGTACAAAGTCTACTGCAGGCAATAAACAAGTGTACAATTAAATACATAGTATGGCAGATAATGAACAGTACTATGGAAACTATATATATAAAAAAGAATATTTTCCCCTATTATATCTTCTGCAGTGCAACTTAATAGTGAGTCCACATAGATAGAAAAAGCTATTTGAAGAAAATATTTTAGCAATTTCTCCCATGAACAGTTTTTTGTTTATTTGTTTTGCCCCAGCTTCAGTAAAATAAGCTGTAAATAACTTTATAGGCAAAACGTTCGTCCCTGATTAATAAGGTTGGTGCCCTAATTTATATATATATATACATGTATGAAAAAGAGTGAGAGGTTAATATCATTTATTTTAAATAAGGTGCTCAGGAAAATCCCTTCTGGACATATTAGCAAAAATGATAGCAGAAGGACCTCCAAAAATGATCTCCTCCACAAAAGTAATGAGAAAATTGCCAAAAAAAATGTCAGAATCATTTCTTCAAAATACTGGAAAAAATAACAAAAATCTTGAAGTAACACAGGGAGGATTTATTCAGGAAAAATAAATGATCTCAGCAAGAGCAGCCAGAGTTCTAATCTTATCTCCTGCTCTTCAGCTCTGCAGTACCCTTGAGAATAAACAGCCCACATCTCCACGGTAGCTCAGAAGCCATCAAAGGGAGTACAAAGGAGTTGCAACTTTTTAAAAAGCTTCATTCCAAAACAATTGTCATTATTTGAGCAGTCTGGTGGTTCTCTGAAAGATATCACTTACCAGGCTACCTGTACTTGGTCTGTTTAGGAGTTCACCTAGTGCAAAAATTATTTCCCTGAAGAATATTTATCAAAAACAATTACTGGAAAGTGTTTTAACTTTGTGGTTGCCTTAGGCAGTGGTTAACAGGAGAAACAATCAATAAAAATTTAAAAGGAAAAGTTGAGAAATGACATGTCAATACGGTCTTTGAAAAAATCTTAAACACAATTTTTGTAATTTAGAAAGTCATATACATGCATAGGATTGTGCACATGCTCGGGGGTGTGGTAATGCTCAGAAAATCCTTAAGAAGTCCTATAAGAACCACCTCTGGCTGACCATAGGGACCTGTGCAATAAGAAACTGAGAGCTAAGGAAGAGTTGTCAATTGCCTAACTGAATGTTGAGGGCCTGCTTTGCAACAAGCACACAAAGCCACTCAGCAAAAGCTGGAAGATGTATTGTTTCCAGACTTTTAAGGAAATTATCCAATCATTATCTGAGCACTAAGGTAATAGAGTAATCTAAAAGACTACATACGACAATAAATATGGACTTTACCAAATTAACTCAGAAATTACTAAACAAACAAACAAGACCTCTACAGTAAGCAGCATCATCAAATCCTGGAGAGGGGGAAGAATTTTATTTCTAGAATTGTCATATTAGATTATTTAAAATGTCCAGTTTCTAACAAAAGATTATGAGATGCAAATACCTAAGAAAGTGTGACCCATGCATAAGAAAAAAATCAATAGCAACTATTCCCAAGAAAGCCCAAAAGTTGACTTACTAGATAAATATTTTTCTGCCAGCTATATGAAATATGTTCAAAGACCTCAAGGACATGATAGGTAAAGAACTAAAAAAAAGTATGAAAACAATGACTTACCAAATATGGAATATGAATACCAATGATCTTTGACAAACTTGACAAAAACAAGCAATGAGGAAAGGATTCCCTTTTTAATAAATGGTGCTGGGAAAACTGGCTAGCCATATGCAGAAAACTGAAACCGGACCACTTCCTTACACCTTATACAAAAATTAGCTCAAGGTGGATTAACGACTTAAATGTAAACCCTAAAACCATAAAAACCATAGAAGAAAACCTAGGGAATACCATTTAGAACATAGGCATGGGCAAAGACTTCATGACTAAAACACCAAAAGCCATGGCAACAAAAGCAAAAATTGACAAATGGGATCTAATTAAACTAAAGAGCTTCTGGACAGCAAAAGAAACTATCATCAGAGTGAACAGGCAACCTACAGAATGGGAGAAAATTCTTGCAATCCATTCACCTGAAAAAGGTCTAATATCCAGAATCCACAAGGAACTTAAACAAATTTAAAATAAAATAAAATAAAAAAACATTAAAAAGCGGGCAAAGGATATGAACAGACACTTCCCAAAAGAAGAGATTTACGTGGCCAACAAACATATGAAAAAAAAGCTCATCATCACTGTTCATTAGAGAAATGCAAATCAAAACCACAGTGAGATATCATCTCACATCAGTTAGAATAATGATCATTAAAAAGTCAGGAAACAATAGATGCTGGAGAGGATGTGGAGAAATAGACACGCTTTTACACTGTTGGTGGGAGTGTAAATTAGTTCAACAATTGTGGAAGATAATATGGAGATTCCTGAAGGATCTAGAGCCAGAAATACCATTTGACCCAGCAATCCCATTACTGGGTATATACCCAAAGGATTATAAATCATTCTATTATAAAGACACATGCACACATATGTTTATTGCAGTACTATTCACAGTAGCAAGACTTGGAACCAACCAAAATGCCCATCAATGTTAGACTGGATAAAGAAAATGTGGCACATACACACCATGGAATACTATGCAGCCATAAAAAAGAATGAGTTCATGTCCTTTGCAGGGACATGGATGAAGCTGGAAACCATCATACTCAGCAAACTAACACAGGAACAGAAAACCAAACACCACATGTTCTGACTCATAAGTAGGAGTTGAACAATGAAATCACTTCGNTTTATTGCAGTACTATTCACAGTAGCAAGACTTGGAACCAACCAAAATGCCCATCAATGTTAGACTGGATAAAGAAAATGTGGCACATACACACCATGGAATACTATGCAGCCATAAAAAAGAATGAGTTCATGTCCTTTGCAGGGACATGGATGAAGCTGGAAACCATCATACTCAGCAAACTAACACAGGAACAGAAAACCAAACACCACATGTTCTGACTCATAAGTAGGAGTTGAACATTGATAACACATGAACACAGAATGGGGAACATCACACACCAGAGCCTGTCGGGGATGGAAGGCAAGGGGAGGGAGAACATTAGGACAAATACTTAATGCATGAGGTGCTTAGAACCTAGATGACAGGTTGATAGGTGCAGCAAAACACCACAGCACTTGTACACCTATGTAACAAACCTACATGTTCTGCACATGTATCCTAGAACTTAAAGTATAAAAAATAAAATATATATATATTCTGGAATTGAAAATAAAAAAAACTGAAATAAAAATTTACTGGAGTGGTTCAACAGTAAATTTGAGAGGGCAGAAGAAAGTATCAGCAAACATAGAGATAAGTTGATTGAAATGATTCAGTCTGAGAAACAGAAAGATAAAGAACAACAACAACAAATTAACAGTCTTAGAGAGCTGTTATAGATAACATCACCTGTACCAATATATGCATTACGGGAATCCAGCAAGGGAGGAAAGAAAAAAGAGACAGAAAGAAAATTTGAAAAAAAAAATGACAAAAAACTTAACAAATTTTATTTCAAAAATAACATTAATCTATAAATCAAAGAAGTTCAATGAACTCCAGATAGGTTAAACTCAATAAGGATTATACTCAGAAGAGTCGTAACCAAACTGTCAAAGACAAAGAAAGAAAGAACCTTGAAAGCAGCCAGAAAGAAGTGATTAATCATGTAAAAAGAATCCTCACTAAGATAAACAGCTAGTGTATAATTAGAAACTATTGAGGCCAGGGACAATGGAATGACATATTCAAGTTGCTAAAAAAAACAAAAAATTCACTCAGTAATTCTAAATCCAGCAAAATTATCTTCCAAAAATTAAAAAGAAATTAAGATATCACCAAGCAAAAACTGAGATCATTGTCACTGACAAAATAGGTTTATGAGAAATGTTAAATGTAGTACTTCAGACTGACCTGAAAAGACACTAGACGATAACATGGATCTACATTAAGAATTAAGGATATTGGTGAAAGTAATTATACAGGTAGATGTAAAAGAGAGTGTAAATATATTTGAAATTTGTGATTACTCTTTTTTTCTTGTATCTGATTTAAAAGACAACTATATGAAGCAATAATTATATATGTGTATTCATTTATATTACATACAATGTACAAAGATGTAATATGAATGACAATGATAGCACAAAGGAGAGCAAAAGAAGTGGTGCAGTATTGGAGCAAAGTTTTTGTACACTATGGAAATTAAGTTGGTATAAATCTGAAATAGACTCTTGTAAATAACAATGTTAATTGTAATTATCAGGGAACAATTAAGAAAATAACAGAGTAAAATAAATGGCAAAGAAATTAAATGGTACACTAGAAAATATCTATTTAGCCAAAAGAAAGCAGGAGTAGAATAATAGAGGAATGAAAAGACATTGAAAACAACTAGAAACATGACAGATAAATCCTAACTTATCAGTGATTATAGTAAATTTGAAGGGATTAAACATTTCAATCAAAAAGGAAGCAATTAGTAGAACAGATAAAATGCTATGCTGTGACTATATTCCCTCTACAGAAGATACACTTTATGTTAAAAGACACAAATTGGTTGAAACTAAATAGATGGAAAAAGACACACCATGTATACAGCAACTAAAGTGCTATAGTAACTTTTCTAATAAAAGACAAAATATACTTTGGAGGAAAACTATTACAAGAGACAAAAAGTACAATCTATAATGCTAAAAAGGTCAGTCCATCAAGGAGATATAATTATAAAACTGTATGTCCCTAACAACAGAGACCCAAAATACATGAAGCAGAATTAGAAGAAGAAATAGACAATTCAACAATAATAGTTGGAGATTTCAGCACCTGACTTTCAGTGATGAATAAAATAAGAAGATAGAAGATTAGCAAGGAAATGGAATATACAAATATGAACTCAAGATAGGTAAAAGACATAAATGTAAGAGAAAAAAGGATAAAACTCATAGTAGAAAACATAACCATAAATCGTCGTGGCCTTGGATTAGGCAAATGTTTCTTAGACAAGACACCTAAAGCATAAGCAAACAGAAAAAATATTAACAGATATATTGCACTTCATTGAATTAAAAACATTTGTGCATCAAGGGACACTTTCAATAAAATTTAAAGATAACATCCAGAATAGCCAATCATACTTACAAGTCATGCATTTAATAAGATTTTAGATCCAGAACATATTTCTAAAACTCTTAAAGTTCAATAATAAAAAGACAACTCAGTGAGAAAAAAATGGATCAAATATTTGAATAGCTATTACTACACAGGAGATATATAAAGTTTACAAAACACATGAAAAGATTATCAAAATCATTAGTTATTAGGTAAATGTAACCAAACCATAATGAGATATTCCTTCACACCCATTAAGATAGCTATAACAAGAAAGATGAACACTAACAAGTGTTGGCAAAGATGTGGAAAAATTGGAAACATACATTGGCAAGATAAAATAGTGCAGTTACTTTGGTGAACATTTTGAAGGTTCCTCAAAAGTTAAACATAAATTTACTATATGACCCAGCCATGCCACTTTTAGGGGCACATACACAGGAATTGAAAACATATGCTTACTCAAAAACTTGAACACAAATGTTAATAAGAGAATTATTCACACCAGCTGAAAAAGTGGAAGCAACCTAAATGCCTATTAACTGATGAATGGATACACAAAGTATAGTATAACCACACAATGAAATATTATCAAGTTCTGATACATGAACTTCGAAAACATTATGCCAAGTGAAAAAAGCCAGACATAAAATCATACACATATTGTACAATTCTACTTGCACAAAAGGTCAAGAATATGCAAACTCACAGAGACAGAAAGATTAGTGGTTGCCAGGAGCCAGCAGGGGGCTGGGGAAGAGAAGAGAATGAGGAGTGACTGATCTATGAGAAAAGGGCTTCTTTGGGAGGGTTACAAAAATGTTCTAGAATTAGTGGTAATGGTTTCATAAGCTTTTAATATACTGAAACACACTGACTTGTATGATTTTAAATGGTGAAGCTTATTATATGTGAATTCTATTTCAATAAAATAAAAGAAGGGTGAAAAATAAATCTTTTTTTAGAAAGCAGCATTTAGAGAGAAATTTGAAGAAAGATAAGGCGTAATCTACCAGATATCCAGGAGAAAATGACCACGAAATGATATTAAACAACAGAATTTATTCAAAAGTTTAATAATTAATATTCCTGTTTTGATTTGTAAGTGTTTGTTACTGTCATGGCAGAGTTTAATGTAGTCATATTTTGAGGAAAGAATGAGGAGAGTAAATGAAAAGTTAAGAGACTTAGAAAGAAGATATTTAATTTTGAATCATGTAAAAGGAAAGTGGGAATTTTGAAAATATAAGAAAATTAGAGTAAACTTAAAAGAGCTGCAATGAGGATAAAATATGAGAAGCATTGATATAATAATAATAAAATTAAGCACTAAAATCAGACAGATATGGAGTATATCTCACCTCTGCATCAGCTAGCCGTTTCTCTAGAACTTTCCTTACTCTGTGTTCTTTAGTTTCCCATGACCTATATAGAAAAGTGAGGAATAATTTCAAGAAAATAACATGGGAATAAGATGAGAAAAATCACATTTACCTTAATGGTTTGCTGTGAAAGATGAGCAAGATGACTTAAGTAACACACTGAATTTGACACCTGGTAGATTCTCAATATATAATAATTATTCACGATAATCACCTGAATGGACACTACATGAGTTCTGAGGGGTCTAAAGTTTTAAAAAGTAAAATTATCTATTTAAATATGTGTTTTAAAATTGATAAGATATATGGAACATATTCAAAAGACTTCACATTTTAATTATTTAAGTACTAATTTAATTTTGGACGTTTTAATGTGAATATAACAGCATAGGAGACTAATGCAGAGACTTTTCCTATATTTTTAAGGTGTTAATTGGTTACAAATTGACCTTTGTTGGAGACATAAAAATGTATTTGGAGACTAAATTTAAAAAATGCTTTCCACATTAACCCAATATTTTCGAAAACAAGCATGTTACCCTTAAAACTATTTTGAGAATAACACTGTGGTGAAAATGCTACCAAAAAAATTACTTTGCTAAATAAAGCCTATGAAACCAAATAACTGTTTTAGAAATTGATTTTGCTGGTTCCCATGCTAAAGAGAAGTACTTCTCATGTTTCTTTCAAGTGAGATAAAGTTAGTGAAAAATCTGGCTAAGGGAGGATGAGAAGGAGTTTACATATTTGAACATTTTTGCTGGCATATGCCAGAATATTTTTATAAACAATGCTAGGGAGATTGAAGTCTTCTGGGGATTAAAGGAAACCATGAAATAGAGAAGGAGCATGTCAGGGGAAAGGGGCCATGTCCCTCCTCTGAACAGTCTCCAACCAAAAGATCTTAGCAAGTTAACACCTCTATTTCTCTTTTTCTGATTTTCTAAAATGACAGACTTTTACTTAATGGAATATGTGATCCCTCCTGATTCTAATTTTGTATGGTTCTGTGCAATATTTTCTCTTCTAGAAAAAAATATGCCAAGGCTTAATGCAGACTTTTCCTCTTTAGGTATTATTAAAAGGTAGCTGTAAATTCCAGAGGTTGGGTCAAATTTGCCTTGGTGGATTATACGATGTTTCTCTCTTCAGTTTCATTCTTACTTTTTTTTCTTTGCTGTTGTGGTTCCTTCTGCCACTAGAGAAGGCAACTAGAATTTCTGCTATAGGTCTCATTATACCGAATGCCAGAGGGATATTCAAAAACACACAGCAACCAGTATAGCAAAGGTATGAAACAGTCAAAAGACGTTGGCCATGTAGGTATACGTCAGCCCTGCCAAAGCTAGAGGCAAAACCTGATTAATTTAGGTGAAGCTCAGAAATATTAGTGTATGTGTTGATGAATACATATATCAACCTAAATAAATATATCAACCTAAATAACAAGCATAGAGAGATTCTCTAAAAGAAAATTGTATTTATTCAGGAATAGGGCATTGCCATGTGACTACACATACCATAGCAAACTATGTGCATATTCAGAAAGGTAAAGGAAGACACAAATTTTTAAAGGAAAAATGTAGGAAGGTTACGTAATTGTTTTCAGATAATTTCCCTTGGCCACAAGACTCAATAACAAAGGAGACACCAGTCTGAGGTTGGACAGGTAGTAGCTGGGCATATGTTCTCATGATAGTATTTTTTGTGTGAGGATGCAATGACCTTTGTACGAGATAGTTTTTACCAAACCTCTTGTTATAGTTCTGATATCAGGCATACCAGGGTAAGAACCCTTTCTTTACAGCCTTTCCAGGCTTTATTTGCCATTTTTTTTCTTTTCTCACAAGTGATTTCATTTTGATTCTCATAACTCTTACACATACATTTGATAAATTAGAACTGTATCAATTTCAAAATATATTTATTTTATAAATGGAATTATTTTAATGTTTAAAATGCCCAAAGAGATAAATGAAGGAATAATATTCACTAAAACTGAACAGAAGGTATCTTTATCCAGCCATCCATTGATGGACCCTTAGGTTGATTACATGACTTTGTTATGGTGAATGGTGCTGTGATAAACATACAAGTGCAGGTATCTTTTTAGCATAATGATTTCTTTTCCCTTATGTAAGTCGTAATGGGATTGCTGAATCAAATGGTAGTTCTATTTTTAGCTCTTTCAGAGATCTCCATATTGTTGTTCATAGACTTTGTCCTAATTTATATCCCAAACAACAGTACATAAGCATTCCACTTTCTATGCACCCTCACTGACATGTGCTGAATTTGACTTTTTAATAAAAGCCATTCTAGTTGGTGTAAGATGGTATCCCATGTGGTTTTAAGTTACATTTCTCTAATGACTAACGATGCTGAGCAGTTTTTTGTGTTTGTTGGCCACTTGTACATATTCTTTTGAAAAATGTCTGTTCATGTCCTTTGTCTGCTTTTTAATGGGGTTATTTGTTTTTTCTTGAGTTGTTTGACTTCCTTTTAGGTTCTAGATATTAATCCTTTGTTAGATACGTAGTTTACAAATATTTTCTCCTTTTCTGTACATCATCTTGTCTACTCTATTGATTATTTCTTTTGCTGCCCAGAAGCTTTTTTAGTTTACCTAGTTACCATTTGTATATTTTTGTTTTTGTTGCATTTGCTTTTGAGGACTTACTCATAAGTTCTTTGCTTAGCCCGATGTCCAGAAGAGTTTTTCCTAATTTTCTTCTAGAATTTTATAGTTTCATGTCTAACATGTAAGTCTTTAATTCATCTTTAGTTAATTGTTGTATATGGTGAGAGATATGGATCCAGTTTCACTCATGGCTATCCAATTTTCCCAGCATCATTTATTAAATATGGTGTCTTTTCTTCAGGGTAGTTTAAAAAAAATTTTTTAAGAATAAAACCTACTGATGCATTCATCCAGGGTAGGTTTTTTGACTTTGTTGAAAATAATTCAGCTGTAAATATAGAGGTTTTATTTCTGGATTCTCTACTCTGTTTCATTGATTTATGTGTATATTTTTACACCAGTACCATGCTGTTTTTGTCACTATAGCCTTGCAGTATAATTTGAAATTGGATAAAGTGCCACCTCCAGCTTTGTTCATTTTGCTTGTGATTACTTTTTCTCTGTGGACTATCTTTTGGTTTCATATGAATTTTAGGATTGTTCTTTCTAGAATTCTGCGAAAAATGACAGTGGCAATTTTGTAGGAATTGCATTGAATCTGTGGATTACATTGAGCAGTATGGTCATTTTAATAGTACTGAGTCTTCCAAACAATGAGTATGCCGTGTTTTTTCATTTGTTTGCGTCATCCACAATTTCTTTCATCAACGTTTTGTAGAGATCTTTCATCAATGTCCTTGTAGAGATCTTTCACCTCCTTGAGTAAATGTATTCCAAGAATTTTTTTTTTTTTTTGGTAGTTATTATACATGGTATTGAGTTCTTGATTTGGTGCTCAGATGTATCGTTACTAGTGTATAAAATTTTTGTAGTGTAATTTTGTACCCTGAAACTTTACTGACATTACTTATAAAATCTAGAGTCTTTTGGAGGAGTCTTTAGGGTTTTCTAGGTATAAGATCATACAATATGCAAACACAGATAATCTGACTTCCTCTTTTCCAATTTGAATGCCTTTTCTTTCTTTCTCTTGCATGACTGCTCTCCGTAGGACTTCCAGCACTATGTTGAACAGGAGTAGGGAAAGTGAGCTTTCTTGTCTTCTTAACATCCTTAGGGTGAAATGCTTTTAACTTTTCCCCATTCAGTATGATGTTGACTGTGTGTTTCTTGTGTATGGTTTTTGTTATTTTGAGGTATTTTTTCAATGTCTAGTTTGTATCCTGAAATTGTACTGACATTACTTACTTATAAAATCTAGGGATCTTTTGGAGTGTTTTTTCATGAAGAGATGCCGAATTTTATCAAACGAATCAAATGTTTTTTCTGAATCTATTGAGATGATCATATGGGTTTTTGCTTTTCTGTTTATGTTGTGAATCACATTTATTAATTCGTGTGTGTTGAACCATCCGTGAATCCCTGGAATAAAACCTGGTTGATAGTTGTTTCTTTTCAATGGGCTGTTGGATTTGGTTTGCTAGTACCTTGTTGAGGATTTTTGCATTTATATTCACCAGGGATATTAGCCTGTAGCTTGTTGTTGTTCTTTCCTTCCCTGGCTTTGATATCAGGGTAATACTGGGTTCATAGAATGAGTCAGAGGGGATTTCTGATTCCTGAAATGATTTTGGAATCGTTTCTATAGGATTGGTAAAAGTTCTTCTCTGTATATCTGGTATAATTCAGCTGTGAATCCATCTGGTCCTGAGCTTTTTTTGGTTGGGAGATGTTTCATTACTTATTTAATCTCACTACTCCTTATTGGTCTATTCAGGATTTCTAGTTATTCCTGGTTCGTGTTGGGAGGCTGTATGTTTCCAGGAATTTGCCTGTTTCCTTTAGGTTTTCTAGCTTGTGAGTGTAGATATGTTCATAGAAATCTCTGACAATCATTTGTATTACTGTGGTATCAGTTGTAATGTCTCCTTTTCGTTTCTGATTATGCTTATTTGAATCTTCTCTCTTTTTGTCTTAGTTAATCTAGCTAGTGGTCTATCAACTTTGTTTATCTTTCCAAAAGAGAAACTTTACATTTCATTGATCCTTTACATTTTTTCTCTCTATTTCATTTAGTTCTGTTCAGATCTTTGTTATTTCTTTTCTTCTGCTAGCTTTGGGCATGGTGTGTTCTTGTTTTTAGTTCCAAAGATGTGATGTTAGGTGGTTAATTTGTAATCTTTCTATTGTTTGATGTGGGCCTTTCATTGCTCCCTTTTAGCACTGCTTTTGCTACATGTGGCCTCTATTTTCATTCATTTCAAAAACATTATTGATTTTCACTGTAATCTAATTATTGACCAAATGTAAGTCAGAACAAGTGGTTTATTTTCCATGTATTTGCTTAGTTTTGAGAGTTCCTTTTACTATTGATTTCTAGTTTTATTCCGCTATGATCTGAGAATAGTATACTTGATGTAATTTTGATTCTTTTAAGTTGATTAAGACTTATTTTGTGGGATAACATATGGTCTATTTTAAAAAATAATGCATGCACTAATAAGAAGAACGTATATTCTGCAGTTGTGGGGTAGAATGTCTGTTAGTTTCATTTGGTCTAGAGTTCAATTTAAGTCTAGTGTTGCTTTGTTGATCTTCTGCTTTGATGATCTATCTAGTGCTTTCAGTGGGGTGTTGAAATCTTCAACTATTATTATGCTGCTATTTGTCTCTTTCCTTAGGTCTCTTTGTATTTATAAATCTGGGTACTCTGGTGTTGGGTGCATATATGTATGTACATATATATATGAATAATTATTATATTCTCATGTTGAACTGATCCCATTATTATTATATAATGACCTTCTTTGTCTTTTTTTTTTTGTTTTACTATTGTTGATTTAAAGTCTGTTTTATCTGATATGAGTATAGCTACTCCTGCTTGCTTTTGGTTTCCATTGCATGGAATGTATTTTTCCACCCATTTATCTTGAGTCCATAAGTGTCATTACCAGTTAGTTGGGATTTCTTTCATCAGCTTATAATTCCATCCTGTTTTTGTATCCATTTTATCAATGTATAACATTTAAGTAGAGCATTTAGGCAATTTACATTTGAGGTTAATATTGTTGTGTGAGATTTTATTTCTGTTATAATGTTAATTGTTCCCTAGTTGCTTTGTAGTCTCAGTTGTGTAATTGTTTTATAAGACCTGTGAGTTATATACCTCTGTATCCTTTTATGATGCTGATTATTGACCTTTGGTTTCCATGTTTAGAATTCCTTTGAGAATTTCTTACCATACTAGTCTACTGTTGACAAATTCCCTTAATGTTTGCTTGTCTGGGGAAGACTTTATTTCTCTTTTATGTATGATACTTGGTTTAGTAGGATAAAAAAATTCTTGACTGACACTTTTTTCTTTAAGAAAAAATAGGACCCCAATCTATTCTGACTTGCAGGGTTTCTGCTGAGATCTGCTGTTAGTGTGATAAAATTTCCTTTATTGGTAATTATGCTTTTCTCTTGCTGCCTTTCAGATTTTTTTCCTTCCTGATCACTTTAAATAGTCTGATGACTATATGCCTTGGTGGTTTGTCTTGAAAAAGTATCTTAATGGAGTTCTCAAAGCTTCTTGTAGGTATAAATCTATAACTAGAATAGGAAAGTTTTCCTCAATTATTTCCTCAATTAGGTTTTCTAAACTTTCTATTTTTTCTTTTTCTCTCTCAGGAATATATATGACTTGTAGGTTTGAATGTTTTACATAATCATCTCATATTTTTCAAAGACTTTGTTCCCTTTTAAATTTCTTTTTTAATAAAATTTTTGTCTTACTGTGTTAATTTGAAGAGCTGTTCAAACTCTGAAATTCTTTTCTCTACTTGGTCTAGTCTACAGTTAAGGCTTTCAACTGTACTTTGTAATTCCTTCATGACTTTTTTGTTCCCAGAAGTTCTGAGAGCCTTTCTTTTTTAATCTATCTCTCTAGTGAACTTTTCATTCGTACCCTCATTATTTTTCTGCTTTCTTTGGTTGGTTTTTCACTGCGTCTTGGATTTCACCGAGCTTCTTTAAAATCAATATTTTGAGTTCTTTATGTGATATTTCAAAAATTTAATTTTGGTGAGAATCCATTGCTAGAGATATAGTGTGATCCTTCAAAAATGCTGTAACACTGTTCATCATATTACCAGAATTATTTCTCTGGTTTATTCTTATCTGGATATCATCTATTTTTATTAATTTTCATTTTATTTTTATTTGAATGGAATTTTTTCATCCTTGGGGATGTGACTATAATGTATGTTGTATATGATTATTTGCCTTTGATTTTGTATGCTTTCATTTGCCAAGACTATACTTTTCTTGGTTATTGATAACCTTTGTGCAGTGGCTTTCTAAATGTTGGTTGTAGTAATGATGTCCTGGGCATATGAGCAGGCTCACTGCCTTATGTGAGGCCAGGACTACAGAGGTCACAGGAAGCTTATCTCATTTCCCAGTGTTGTGCACTTCTGTCAGCAGGTTTTGTATTGGGTTGTGCAGTTCAACATTCAGGCCAGTAGGTGGTGATTATATGTAAGAGCTGAGTATGACCAAAGTAGATGGGTATATGCTTGATCTTGGTTTATTAGGAGGATCTCTCTGCTGCCTTCAATAACGGACTTGTCTGTACAATGCCTGGTGCACTGAGTTCCCTGCACAGCTGGAGAAGGGAGAAAGGTGGGCAGAGCTGGGCTGCTAAACTCACCCTCAGGCATCACAATGAGGAGCACAACCTCAGTCTTAACGGGGATTCAGAGAAGATTCTAATGAAATGCATCAAAGTCTTTGCATGAAGTGGAGGGGATTTACCCAGCTCCATGTCTTGGATAGGTAGAAACATTATTTCCTTCCCTGTCAGGCCCCTGTCCTGGGGCTCATGACTCTTAATTCAGACAGACACTGCTGTTTATCTCCTGGCCACAATGTAGCTAAGAGCCATAGAAAACAATTGTTCCATGGCACACTGCCCAATGGCTTTGGATTGAAACCTCTTCCTTCAGTCTAAAACAGATAGCTTTGTGACCTGCCTGTTTTCCACTGCAAGAATGCTGCTGCTCCATGTGTAGAGGGAGAGGGGCCCTGCCTTTCATGCATTCCTAACCCAGTGGACACTCAACAGTGGAGGTGCAGCTGCTCCGGTAAGCCCTGGAATGGCCATCCACAGGTGTGTCCATGCCTCTTCCCTGTGGGAGCAGCCATGTCTGTGTTTGTAGCAATGAGCAGGGTGAAGAGAAGTTCCCTTCTCCACGTCAATGTCCAAGCACTGGAGCTGCCTAGATTCTAGGACAGAACCACACTCCTACCCCACAGGGCTGAGCACAGTGCCTGTGTATCCACTAGGAAAGGGGAAGTCACCTTCAGCCCACAGGTGTGGCATTCTGGGGGCACAGGAGAGCACATGTTCTTGTCTCCTTTGTCCCAAGGGGGCTTTATTGGTGTGCCACACTCTCTCTTCCCCTAGTAGCAACATGGCCCAAGGGCCAGATCACTGGGAATTCTGCAGCTCCCTTGGGTCCAGTCAGCCCTGTCTGGCTACCTTTATTTGAGCAGGTGCTTTGGAATGTTTGCAGGGGGTCCAATGATGTGGCAACAAAAGGGCTGAGATTTCCTGGGCAGGACAGTCCCACAATGGGTATGCATCAACCCACCACTGCTCAGGTGTGGCAGGAGAGTGAGCAACCCTGCATAAACAGGCAGCCCAGTGCAATGCCCTCAAGAAGTTCCCACATCACCACTCACACCAGTGCCTGGGCTCATGATGGCAGAGGACCTCTCCAATAGTTCAGCAATCAGCAGCCTACTGCAAGGGTGACAAGCCAGAAAACCCCACCTACGCTGTTCACCAGACACCAAGGGAGTTCAAGCTCTGCCAAACTTTTGCTTTGTTGTTGTGGTTGTTGTTCTGTGCTCCAGCTTCTCTGGTAGGCTCTGGCACTCTTCTCTTAATATTCTATTCAAGTTATGATTATTCATCTGTAACTTTGGTTCTTCTTTCTGAGGAGAACTGGCCTCTGACATCTCTAGTCAGTCATCTTGGAAAAAATCTCTATTTTTATTTTAAGGGGAAAAATATTAAGTAGCACAGTTCAATTTAAAAATTCTTAACCAATTTACAATTTTTATAAAATGAAACTAAGACACAGCAAAATGTCTATATGCAAAAGTAACAAATTATAACAGTAAGATATGAAATGCTGAAAACATTGCTTCCTGATTATCAATTATTAAATAATATGGTTGTTAACAAACAATACCTTTATATCCAGAGACATCATCTCCAATCTGCTCCTAATTAAGTTTACTCTGGTCCTGTTGCTTCTTGTTTCAGGAACAATATGTGAATTGAGGGGAATTCTCATGATCTCTAGCTGCAGTTGGTGGAGGTTGAGTGGGGCTTTAAAATTCAAACATTCTGTTTCATCTACTAGGTCATTTGCTCATGCGCTCATTGTTTACACAATGGCTCTGTGTTTCTTTTCCTAATAGGCATTGGACTCTGTTTCAGGAGCTGTTTGAGTACAGGCAAAGATAGTTGTGGTTTAGCTATCAAGTGTGAGAAGAGGAGAAATGAGCAAGGGAGTATTGCAGAAGCATCTTTATAGTGACAGATATTAAGTTTTCTTTGTTAAAGAGGAGAGTGAACAAAAAAGAAGGTTGATAGACAGGAATGAATTGGGGGACACAGACTCTGGGAAGGAGTGGTTTAAATGGTACTTCTAAAAAATATTCAACCTTTTTTCTATGTCTCAGGAATTAAGGTATGGGTGACAGCATTGGAAGATAAGCTTACGCAAGAATAAATTATTTGAATCGGTGTTATATTTGCTTTCAGTAGAAATGTTGCAGTTGATTAATGCATAAATCAATAAAATGTTAAGAAGGATGAAAATCACATTGGAAGTAAATTAATTAGAAGACTTTAGATAGTCTAAAACTGAATCATGATGAGGTGGTAGGTTTTCATTTCTCATTAAGCCTTTTCACAATAATAAATAAAAGAGTGTGTTTTTGGAGACAAGAATGTGCTTCTAGAATTCGGTGCTTCATCAAGAAATGGGGGCATGAAAGAGAGCAGCTGAAAAGAAAATGAAATAAATAAATGTTTTCTCTGTTTAATCCACCCCAAATGCAGTCATGTAATGATGGATGGCTCAATTTAGTTAGCGTACTCTACACAGCAAAAGGTTATTTGCTTTCCATAGGTATTTGCATAGTTAGAAATCTTTGTTCCATTACTTGACTTAAAGAAATAACATGTCATCAAATATTTACTTCTTATGCGGTAATATGGCTTCTCAGTGGTGTCATCTGAAAAGAAAGGGAAAAAATAAATACAGAATAAAGTAAAACAGATCCTAAAACTTTCATAATAAAGATTTCTAAACATAAGGCACATGAATATCCGAAAAATAGTTTTAAATATCAATGATTGCATCCCACACACTTTCAATCTCTTTCCAAAGCATTTCCTCAGACCACCTGGCCCTTCGTTATTCAAACTAGATTGGTATATTCTTGCCACAGAAGAGAATATAATAGCCAAACTCAGGTCACAAGGGAGTCCTCTCCATGAAAATCTAAAGTCTCTTGAAATTTATGGCAGAGGCATTAGCTTGAAGAAAAGATGTTTTGAGAATCAAACCAAAGGTCCTAAAGGATTCGAGACATAAAGTTTACGCCATAAAAATACATTTAAGAGAATGATGAAGCCAGGATAACCTTGTCACCTGAATAAGAATTCTATAAAGTAGCCAGGGAGCATGAGTTGCCCAGGGAAGAAAGAGAAAACCTACTTCAGTGCATCCCAGATGAGGAGCCTGTGTCTTACGCCCTCACCCGAGGTCCAGAAGCAATTGAGGAGTTTTGCAAAAGTGCGTGCAAATTGCCTGTCTATGATTCTGATTATATGTTATATGCACTGGGGGAGGTAAAATTTTTAAAGTACTCATACAGTTTTGAAGAATTGAAAGCAGAGGTTCCAAATCTGCAGGTGAAGAAAAAAACAAAAACTTTGCTCCCCATGACTGGGGAGCAGTCAAAGGAAAATGGCTATGACATGTAATTAGGCAGACACACCTCAAGCAGCCTCAGAGAGTTCTCACGCTTTCCAGTGTGGCACAGGAAGCAGTAGAACTTTTCCTTATGTGGCACAGAATGGTGAGGGTGTGACTCGGAGAGCAGAGATCCTGGAAGGTCCTAGTGGTTGAGATGATGTGAGGGCACTGAAGTCATCTGTATGACCAAAAGCAGAGAATGGAGAATGCTGAGGGTGTCTTAAAGGAACATCGGTATGGATGCCTGAGACTACATGTTCCCTACTTCCACCATGCCACATCCTCATTCTCACACCTTGGCACTGGTTCAGACCCTCAAGAACTCGGGAAAAATATTGACATCATTGGGAGTAAAGTTAATGATTAACCAATACATTTGGGCTGGGCACAGTAGCCCACACTCTTAATCCCAGCACTTTGGGAGGCCAAGGCAGGAGGAATGCTTGAGTTCAGGAGTTTGAGACCAGTCTGGGGAATGTAACAACACCCCATTTTTACAATAAAAAATTTTTTTAAAGAAAATATTAGGTAGATGTGGTGGCACATGCCTGTAATCCCAGCTACTCAGGATACTGAGGCAGAAGGACTGCCTGAGGCCAGGAACTCAAAGCTACAGTGATTACAGCCTAGGAAACAGCAAAGGCCCATCTCCTAGGGAAAACAAAGGAAAATTGGGAATTGACTAGCAATACCCAGAAGGAACTTCATCAAGAGGCATGGGCGAACATACGAAAAAAAAAATTAAAATTTTTCTTAGCAAAAAAATTAAGTTAGATGTTTTTGTTTTCCATTCGGGAGTTTGTGCTTGGGAAGTCAACAGCATCTTTGAGGAAACACAAATCCAGATCAATAAACAGATGCACTATGGAGTGAATATTCCTTTTATAAAAGTGTTCTTCACTATGGAATAATGTACCAGAAGATGCTTTTAAAAATCCAATACTCTTTTAGTGCATATAACACATAATTGGAATTACAGAAATGCAGTTTACATAAACTTATAAGGAAATAATCAAATGTCTAAAGCAAGGCCATTTGAAACCTACCATTTCTTTGGAGTTTTAACAAAATTCAGGTATCCGTCTTTCTGTAGAGCTTAAGAAAGTGGTGCCTGTTTTAGTCACAATCCAGTAAGAAACAGATAACATGAATGAGAAAAGGGACAGGTCTATGGTCTATGGGTATCAGAAAGAGGGGACAACCTGCTGAGATGTGACAGCAGAGCCTGAGTCCTCAGTTGGTGGCATCTGGAAAGAAATTCAGGCCATTATCCTTAGCAAACTAACACAGGAACAGAAAACCAAATACCACATATTCTCACTTATAAGTCAGAGCTAAATCATGAGAACACATATACACATAAAGGGAAATGAAACACAAGGGAACCTTTCAGAGGGTGGAGAGGGGAGGAGGGAGAGGAAAATAACTAACAACTCATCGGTACTAGGCTTAATACCTGGGTAAGGAAATAATCTGTATGACAAATCCCCATGACACAAGTTTGCCTATGTAACAAACCTGCACTCATACCCCTGAACTTCAATAAAAGTTAAAATAAAAAAGAAATTCAATTGATTCCTTTTTCCAATGAACATATGAGAAACACAATAACTAACACATGCACACAACCTTGGCACTAGGACCAAAAAAAAAAAAAAAAAAAAACTAAACAAAGAAATTCTGTAGGAAGTTGAACAGGACTGAATAGGAATCAGTATAGGTTGGTGAATAGAATCAGCCCCTCTCAAGTCCATATTTATGGAATTCTTATTTCTCCTACCTATAGCTTGAACACAGGAGTCAGAAAACTCTTCCGTTTGAATGCTCTGTAAGTTGCAGGAGACAACATATGATCTGGGGAAAAATGATGTTTATGGCTGCCTTTGAACTCCACCAATTAACCTCATTGTACTCCTCTTACAGTACTCCTGTAAGATGCTCAGGAACCTACTGATCTGGGTTCTTTTTCCCAGGGCATAAAAGGTGCCAGCAAATATTCAAAGATCATCTCATCTTATAAGCCAGAAGCCAGGTTAAAGCAGAATATCTGGTTTGGTGGAATATGAAATGAAAAGAGGATTTCCTTTTTCTCTTGCTTCTAGGCATGTACACTCACAGTTCTTATTCAGGACACCCCGAGGCTGCAGAATATACAAGGCAATGAAATAATCACAAGACTCTTACTACAGTATACTGAAAATGCATTTATATAGCAGTACACAGCAAATTTTTGTTATTTATGGTAATAGTGTCTTCAAAGTCACCAAGAACACTGAATTAGTGAATGCTAGACTATTGCTTCTAGGGGAAAACAGGTTCTATAAGCCCCTGGTCATGCCATTGTCATCAACTAATCAATAAGTAACCTTGTTTTATGTGTGTTTCTATTTAAAGACACCGTATTTAATATATATTGTTGATTAATATTGAACTTTAGGCCAATATCACTTTAACTCATGCCTGGATGGAGTTTACCTAATATAAGCTCTCTAAAGAACATCAAGGCTCCTTCCCCTTAAAAACACTAGAAGGTACTTCAGCACTGCATTTGGGGCCAGTCAAGCAGCAAAATAACCAATAAAAAAAAGGAGAAAAAAAATGCAAAAGTAATGGCACTAAATAGACCACAAAAAGGACACATTTACAGTATGAGAGCGGAAATAAGAAGGTGGAGCATCACCTTACTTGACCTCAGCTGGGAACTACAAATTGGGAAGCTCAAATTTTTATCAGTCTTTGTGTGTCATAATCTGCAAATTACCATGAAAGTGACATGAATATTGATTTGGGGGTTACAAATACATTTTAGTAAGATGGCAAATTTTCCAATATGAAATCTGAATAATGAGGATCAACAGTATTTAAGAAGCATGGACGTTAGCTGGCTAGTGGGTACAAATCAGGTAGATTTCATTAGTGAAAGAGTGCATGATTGAAAACTTTTCTTTATTCTTATTTGTGTTTGGCTTTAGGAAATCTCCAGATTCTTGCAGGACTCCACATATTGTCTATCACAGCATATTGCAGACAGGTTCCCAGGAAGCAGATTCTGAGTTGGTGATTTGCATGCAGGAAGTTTACTGAGAATTGCTTCTGAAATGAACACCTGTGGGGAAATGAAGATAGCAGAACTGGGCAAAGGGAAACATTGAACTGGGATGAGGTCATAAAGAAGGCATCAGGGAGGGTTGGAGCCAGACTAGGACTTCACAGTGGTACCACCTTGAAGAAGAGAAGTTTGGTTTTTAAACTCACACTCTCTCCCCAACCAGGACAAGGTGTGCAGGTGGTCCCCCAGAAGAAACTGTGACTTCGGTTGGTAGCATTTTTCAGCAGCTGGCAATTCCCAAAAAGGGATCCAGCTGCATGCAGTTGCTGTCAATGCTCTCAGCAGCTGAGGGAATGAGTGCCTGCATCATGAGAGGAATGCAGGTGGTACACCCTAACACTCACTACACTGTCAAGCACAAGAGGGCATTTTAGCAACTCAGTTGGAGACACTTTCAATGATGATAGAATTACTTATGGTGGCAGAATAATGGCCCCTGAATATATGTATCTATGCCCTGATTTCCAAAGCTTGTGACTGTTACATTACATGGCAAAAGGCCTTTGCAGATGTGATTAAAGTTAAGGACCTTGAGATGGGGTGATTATCCTGGATTATAGAGGTAGGTCCAATGTAATCACATGAATCCTGGAAAGTGGAGGACCTATCCAGGCTTCAAAGAACCAGAGAGATTTCAATGTGGGAAGGACTCACCTAGCTGTTACTGACTATGAAGGCAGAGGAAGGGGGCCATGAGGCAAGGAATACAGGCAGCCTCTAGAAACTGGAAAAGGCTAAGAACTGGATTCTCCACTAGAGCCTTCAGAAAGGAATGCAGCCTTCAACTTAACCCTAGTGAGACCCATCCTGGACTTCTGTCCTATAGAACTTAAAGATAATAACTGCATATTATTTAAGCCATTAAGTTTGTGGTAATTTGTTGCAGCAGTCACAGTAAACTAATACACTACTTGTCCAAATAGTGAACTTGGCTCCATGCACTGATGGAGAAGAAAGATACCTGAGGGGCCGGGCGCGGTGGCTCAAGCCTGTAATCCCAGCACTTTGGGAGGCCGAGACGGGCGGATCACGAGGTCAGGAGATCGAGACCATCCTGGCTAACGCAGTGAAACCCCGTCTCTACTAAAAATACAAAAACTAGCCGGGCGAGGTGGCGGGCGCCTGTAGTCCCAGCTACTCGGGAGGCTGAGGCGGGAGAATGGCGCAAACCCGGGAGGCGGAGCTTGCAGTGAGCTGAGATCGGGCCACTGCACTCCAGTCCGGGCGACAGAGCGAGACTCCGCCTCAAAAAAAAAAAAAAAAAAAAGAAAGATACCTGAGGGCTCCATCCTGCAGGGTGAATCTGCAGAGATCTACCTGCCAGCTGTGGAAGTCAGTATGGCAGCTTCAGCTACCTACGGTCCACTTGCCAGGTGATATTATTATTATTAATCTGCACTATTGCATCCCAGTGTGTGCCTCCAGAGCCATCTATTTTATTTTATTTTTTTCACTGCCTAAACTCACAATTGCAGAGCTATTATCAATTAATTTGCTAGCAGCAAAAGTCAGTGTGACTCCCAATCAGGCAGTCCTGCCCAACCTGACAGCTGTGGCTTCAGAAAGGCAGGAGTGCCAAAACACCTTTCCTGTTGCTCTTCATACCATTGGTCTTCCCTGAAAGGAAACACTTCCCAAAGTTCACTGATGAAATACTAAAGTACAATTCTGTTACTTGCCTAAGAGCACTCCTACCTACTCTATGCTGTGCAGGAGATAAAACAGTGAACAAGAAAGACACAATCCTTACCTCTAAAGAACTTACAGATTGATGATGATTATAGACAATATTTAGTTTTGATAGAGTGTCTGTGTTTTCTGATAGGAAAAAGCAGAGTTCTCTATGATCATGTTGGAGAAGCACTGAACTCAACTTTAGATGGTAAGGGAAGAATTCTCCTAAGAAATAGCACTGAGGCCGGGCACGGTGGCTCATGCCTGTAATCCCAGCACTTTGGGAGGCCAAGGCGGGCAAATCATGAGGTCAGGAGATCGAGACCATCCTGGCTAACACAGTGAAATCCCGTGTCTACTAAAAATACAAAAAATTAGCCAGGTGAGGTGGCGGGCACCTGTAGTCCCAGCTACTCAGAAGACTGAGGCAGGACAATGGGTCAACCCAGGAGGCGGAGCTTGCAGTGAGCCGAGATCACCACTGTACTCGAGCCTGGGCAACAGAGAGAGACTCCATCTCAAAAAAAAAAAAAGAGAGAGACAGCACTGAAACTGACATTTGAAGAATGCATAGAAATTATCTAGACAAAAAGGGTAATGGCAAAGACTGTTCCAAGCAAATAGAATGTAGACAACTGCAGAGGCAACAGTAATAATCACTAATATTTATAATATTTATTAAGTATTTATAATATGTTAGGCCCTGTGCTAAGTCCTGTACACACATGGTCTTGTTTCATCCTCACAACAGCCCGATGAGGTATGTGCACTGCTGTTGATTCCATTTTCCTGATAGGAAAGTTGAGGAACAGTGAGTTTGCACATCTTGCCCAACATGACACAGCTTGTAAGTAGTTGAGTATAGAGTTGAACCCAAGCATTCTGGCTCTAGAATGCTCATACTTAACTGTTCTTCTGCACTACCTCTTACTGAGTCTCAAGCAAGAGATCCAATGGCTCATCCGAGGAACTGAAGTAAATTCCAGGTGCTTGGAGCTGGTGCTTGGAGCTGAGAAGAGTGGGGGCAGGGAATTGGATTCAGCAATAGCAAGAGATGATGCAGAAGTGAGTATTTATAACAGATCATAATCACATCTATCCAGTACTCAAGATTACATCAATCTTTAATGAGGACTTGGAATCTGCGGAATACAGTGGGAAGGGCAGAGGCTTTGGTGTCAGACAGACGTTAGTTCTGATCTTCCCACTAATGCGTAGAAGCTGAGGAATTTAACTTAAGCAAGTTCTTTAAACTCCCCCTATACTCCCATCTGTGCCTTGGAGATTATAATAGCTACACCAAAGAGTTGTTATGAGGACTACACGGTAAAAAGTACCCAAGTGTCTGGCATATAGTGAGTAGGCACTCAAATGTTCAGTTTCTCCCCTTCCTTTCCCTTATTGAAAGCAGCAGAGCAGACTGTCTAAATATCTCTGCACACTTCAACCAACGCAGAAAAAGAACTTGAACAAAAGTGAGCATTGATTCCCCCAATTTAAAAACATGCATTTGATTTGGGGTTCAGACCCCAGATATTGTTGAACCAAATATTAAACACCAAAACCAGTGTGGTTTTGAGGAAGGCCACGTGGGTTAGAAATCAGGACATGCAAGTGCTAGTGTCAGCTCCACCACAAGTAACTATGATGCTTTCTTCTCTGAGCATCAGTTTCCTCATCCAAGACAAGAGCTGATTAAACTTGGGGGCCTCCAGGGACCACTCAGATCTAACTTGGAACTCACTCAATGCCTTGAAGATCTGAGTAGAAACAGAACTGGAAAACCAATTGATCTCCGAATTAAGACAAGATTCTCAGGTTAAACAAACAACAAAACAAAAGAGATCAAATAACCTTCTTGGGAGTTGCAGAGAATCTATGCAGGAAGATAAGATGTGGCATCTTTGAAGGAGATAGATGCTACAGGCTCATTTCCTCTTTGTTCTTTGCTAGATCTGTCACCCAAAGTAAATCATTCTCTCTTTAAACTTGTTTCCTTACCTATAAAATGAAAATGATAACCTTCTTTTATAGACTTGTAGTCAAATTAAAGAACATTTACAGCCAGACGCAGTGGCTCATGCCTGTAATCCTAGCACTTTGGGAGGCCAAGGTGAATGAATCAAGAGGTCAGGAGTTTGAGACCATCCTGGCCAACATGGTAAAATCCTGTCTCTACTAAAAATACAAAAATTAGCCGGGCGCGGTGGTGAGCGCCTGTAATCCCAGCTACTCTGGAGGCTGAGACAGGAGAATTGCTTAAACCTGGGGGGGCAGAGGGTGCAGTGAGCTGAGATCGCACCACTGCAGTCCAGTCTGGGCGTCACAGTGAGACTCTGTCTCTGGAAAAAAAAAAAAAGAAAGAATATTTACAATTTTCAGTATACTCTTTATCCTACAAGAGAAAAAAAATCATTAATCACAGGCCTCCAAGAAAGGTTAAACTCTCCTCCTTTTTGCTCCCATCACTTAGAGTCCACCCTGTGCATCATCAGAACATTCATCTTGCTGCCTCCTATGTAAACGTTTCCCCTGTTTTGAGCTCCCTCGGGGCAGACACTTCCATATTCACATTTATATCTAAATAGGGTCTAGAATTGCTCTCTGTGCATAGTCGTTTTTAATGACTGTTGGTTGTTGAAACTAATGAAAAGAAAATAAAACAATGAGATTGCATTTTATCCAGTGAATTAGTCAAGATTTTCAAAAACATACACATTTAATCCAATCAAGTACATGTGAGCTGAAGGAAGTTTTCTTGAAATCAATTTAGTAAATATGTTTCAAGACTTTAAAAAATGTCTATGCACTCCCATCCAGTAACTCCACTCATAGGACTCCATCCAATGGAGATAATAGGCTATTTGCCATGTAATAAAAGCAATGCATGGGGGAAAAAATTACTGTAAGGAAAAACACCAAAATATTAATAGTGGCCATTTCTCAGTAGAGGGATTAAATGTTATTTTAATTCTCTATTTAATTCCTTTCTGTATTTTCCAAAATTTATTTAGCGATCACGTAAAACTTTTCCATTAGGATTATATAGAACTTATTCATTACATGGAAGATTTTAAAAGTTTAAATGTAATAATTTAAAATTATAATAATTCTGAATATGTTTAAATAATTCTGAATATGTTTAAAGCAGGTTAAAGTTTCTCAAATGCCTAAACTTTTAAAATTTACCCCAATACCCAATGTAGTCCCTTGCATGTTGGAGGCACTCTATAAATTCATACAAACAGTTGGCCCTTCATATCAGTGGGTTCCACATCTGTGGATTCAATCAAACATAAGTCAAAAGTATTTGAAAAAAAAGTGAACCATTGTGTCTCTACTGAGCATGTATAGACTTCTTTTTCATATCACTATTCACTCTTCAATACAGTATGACAACAATTTCCATAGCGTTTATATTATATTAGATATTATAAATAATCTAGAGATGATTTCAAGTATGCAGGAGGATGTACATACATTATATGCCAGTAGTACATCACCTTACATAAGGGACTTGCATCTGTGGATTCTGTCACCCTTGGGGAGTCCTGGAACCAACCCCCTACAGATACCGAGGAATGACTATACAATTTTACATGAGTGTATCTACTTGGGTCTTTACTTTTCCTTTCTTTACTTTCTAAATTTAGAAGTGTCACTTATATTTTTCTTCTGGTCATTTGATTTCCAGAGACATGCAAGAGTCAGCAGATTTATTTTTCTCCAAAACAGGTTAATGCTCCACTTAACTGCTGTCCAGATAGTTTGTATTAAAAAGTAGCACAGTTCTCCCTGTGAGATTTCAACATCACATGCTAGAAAGAACTGAGAAGTTAACTAGGTTATAAGGATTTGTTGGATTGTCTAATCATTGCTGTACTGTCACTCAGGTAAAAACAAATGGAGTTCTTAAGTAAAAAATCATTATTGTGACTCTTCTTTGTTAATGGAATTCTTTTAAGTTAAAAAAAAATGCTGTAATTCTTTTTTTCTGTAGAAAAGCCACTGTTTACTTGGTCAAATTTATTTTCATGGCGTGAAGATTTTAGCTTTCAAGAGAATTAGCCACCATTGCATCTTTTAAATAACATTAGGCATTATTGCATCTTTTAAAGGTTTTATACTTTTCCCTGTCTCTTCAAGTCTTCCTCCTGAAGTTTGTCACATCAAATACACAACTTCTTGTATTTTCATGAGATTTCCACTATACTCTTCCTCCCCTCTGGCCTCAACATGATAAAGACTTTATTAAATTTATTAAAAATATGTTCTTCCCTATTATTCCTTTAAGCTATGAATCTGTTTCTCTCATTCCCTGAAGTATTAATGTTTTGAAAAGATAGTCCATAGTCAGCTGAACAAATTTAAGTTCTTTAACCTTTTCTTACCCCAATTTCTTATTTCCACTCTTGCTGCGATATTTTATTGAAAGTCACCAATAAACTCTTACAACCACAGCAATGACTCATTTCTTTAATGTCCTCAACTTCTCTACATTTAATGTTACTTGTTCTTCTATATAACTGAAACTCACCTCTGCTCACTCAGACTCAAAGGGTAAGAATGTCAGTGATCAAGGAACTGGGATTTCACCTTTGACTCAAAATTGTCTACTAAACAATAGTTTGAAAGTGGCTATAATTTTGTAAAACATTTCAGCAAGTTAAACATAAGCATGTTTTTTATTGTGACGTGAAGAATAAAACGTGTCTATGGAATTCTGTCTTCATACATTGTTATCAACCTCATTCTACTCCTTCTCTGGTAACTATTTTAATAACTTGGTATTTTCAGCCGTTTTCTATGTAGCCATGTTAATATACTGGTATGTATACAAAATAGAATTTTACAAACATAAATATATCCCCATAGTTTTAGGTAACAAATGAGATCACGTATGTATTTTTTCTTAAACCTGTTTATTGCTTTAAAACTAAAAAGAAGAGACACTAAGTAAGGGTAAGAAGGAAAATAGCATGAAGAGTGGGGAGACACGAAGATGGGCAGATGGCTTGCATTTATGCTTAAAATACCTTATGAATAAAATAGGCATATTTCATGTCCATGCCATACAAAGCTTCTTAAATTTAGCAATGGAAGATTAAGTGTAGGATTTTGGATTTCGATTTCTTTTTTATAGTGTTTTGTTGCTAATATGAAAATGAAACCACAGCTTGGTTTGAGGGGCATTGACTAAATTCTCCTTCCATTTTATTAGGCAATTGACAAAAAGGACTTATTTCTTTGTGACTTTATTTTAATGGTAGGCTTTGATTTTCAAAAAGTGTGAAGTCGAAGATAGCTTTAGACAAGGAATAGAAAGAAGGTATCTTAATTTTAGTATCCTTTTCACATTCTGTCTGTGCTGTCCAAGGTGATTAGATTTTACAGCCCACTCATGCTGTAAATATCTTCACATGTGGCAAGTCTTACCCCAGCACTTTAGTAACATGCCTAAAACAAAGTCTTAAAAGCTTTGAACAAGATGGCATCTAAGCATGATGAGGTTTACTAGTTTTAAAAAAATGAAACACCTTTTGAAGTGATTTTCAGAAGAAGAAGAAAGATTTGTTCTACACAGGAGAGGATTTCAGTGCTGAGTTTAAAAGAAACTCAGGTTGGAAAGACTTGAGAGGATTTTTCTATGAACTAAGAGATTAGAGATTGATATCTTGTCAAGCACTTTGTAGAAAAAAGGAGAGGTTATAAAAGGGCAGATAACAGACTGGGCAAGAGGATTAAAAGATGAGGATAAGCAACATTTCTCTTATTATACACAGTCATTAACAAAGAACTAAAGTTCTTGTGAATTATATTACATTAAAACATTAATAGTTTGTTAAGATGTGATCATTACCTATTACCTGTAGAGATCAGAAAAAAAGATTTAAATAAAACATGTTACAAAAAATCCAAAATTAAAAAATATTTTGGCATTTAGAGACCATTAAAAAAGAGATAAAGGATACCTTAATACATGTTTAATGAAGGGTTGAGGAAATTGGTATCTTTTCCTAAGGACTTTAAGACTTACGATGGCCTAACCCTCAGATGCATGCAGTGAAAATATTACTTAAGCAGGACAGCATTGATTGATATTTTTCTCTCATTCATTCTCATAAATGTGGCTAGAGAGACCTTAGTAATTGATACCCTCAAGATTGACAGCTCTCATTTTACTTATTAATGTTGATCATCATACATACCAGGAGCATTAAAAAATGCAATCAACAATTGATTTGAGCTTTTCAAACAATTTCTACTTTTATTTTACATAAAGAGGATACATATGCAGATTGTTACATGGGTGTATTGCATGATGCTGTGTTGTCTGCAAGGTTTTACAAAACAAATATTTAGTGGCTATTTATTTCTTCCAAGGTAAGTCCCCACCTGCTGCCTGCTATCTTACATGAATCCTTCATCCGAATGGATGAGCTTTTCACAGGTACAGTTACATAAATAACTAAGGAATGTGATACACATTTTTTTCTTTAAAATGAAAGATAATATAACTAAAATCAAGAAGCTTTACATTTACTAATCATGTATTGCTATTCAAATGCCTAAATACAGAGAGGTATCTCTTAAAACTCTAGATTCTACCCTTTTATTATCTCACCCACTCCCATCAAAGATTCTTATTCCATCCATGCAGGGCTTCATGCATGTGAGTGTACACATCCATTCTCCTCCAGGTGATTTTGACATGAATGCAGCCCATCATCACAATCAAATGAAAACTACTGCTTCAATGCATCAGTAAAGATTAACTGAAAAGAGAAATCAAAATGTCTGCTTACGATCTTAACTTAGTTCAAACAATTTTTTCACCCTTTGAAAGCAAGAGCCCTTCTTTCCAGAGACAATCTCTTTTTTGTACTTTGTAGGGGTTGAATCCTGTCTTTTATTTAATCTTCTTTTCTTGGGCACATGAGTGGTTGGTCATTGATCCAGCCCTATCAAATCTGCTTATCCTACCCCTCTGACCACAAACTCAAAATAAGCTAGTGAGAGTGAGTACTCCCAAGGATGTTCTTCCAGAGTTCGGAGGAAAGAGAAAGTCTCACTTTTTCCACTGAGGATGTTAAGCTGATGAGATACATCTGAGCTGAGCAGTTCTATATCTGCCATATTTAGCCAGTTTGTTTGAGAGATACAGCTCCTAGGTTCAAACATTTCAGAATTTTCTGTTATGCTTATGCTGGTTTGAGTTGGGTTTCTATCACGAGCAAATGAAAAGGGGCAACACATACCTCACACTATATTGGGTAATTACTTAAACCCTGGCTCATTTTCTTCACCTAAAAATTTGGATAATGGCATCTACCACGCCTACACACCAGAGAAGCAGTGATGATCAGACCTAACAATTTAGGTGCAAATGACATATTCATCCAGTAAAAGGTTATTCAAATGATAAATTTTATATATATGACAACAGGATAAATATTTAATTAGACAATAATATTAACCCAAACTGATTATTCAGTATTATGTAAAAATATATTGGTTATATTCTCAATCCTTAGTTATTTTGTTGTCATATGAATATTGCTCATGAACAGACAAAGCTAAAACTTCAACCTATTCATATGCCAATAATTGATGCAATGAATTATTCTTTTTGGTTTACTTAATAGTTCAATGATTTAATAATTATAATAGTTAATAGCTCTTTTCTCTAACACTGAAATTAAGTTTTAGACTTCCGATCTCCTAGGACAATATGTATCAATGCCTGTCAAGCTTGCCAAACACTTGGAGATCATGTTGCATGGCAGACATAACTGAAAACAATAACTTCACTTATCTGTGTTCAGAGTTCCAAACTAAGGAATCCAGGAGTGGCCAATCCAGAGATTCATTCCTTATCTATGACAAACATCTGAACCCCTGGTTCATCCTGTGGAATTCAGGCCATACAGGAGATCAAGTTCATTTGTTTTGGGTTAAATGAATGTTGCCAGGTGAAGGTTGCTAGAGGGAGGGTGCTAAGTTAAAGTGCTGTATAAACTGCTTGCTTTTTACAGACAGTAGTGATTCTTCTGTCCAGCCTGCCACAACTAGACATGGAATGTAAGTTGTGGACATCCTGTATGTAAGTCCCCTTAATAAAACCTGTGTCTCGTGCCCTGGCTTCAAGTCTCTTCCTTGGCCTCTTGAACGTGGTGCCATCTGTACTGAAGTCAGCAGAAGTTCAGCACAACACAGGTCCAAATAAAGATTCGGACTCAGTAGGTCAGAATGCTCTAACAAACTCTAGCTGACATGATGTATCAGGGCTGCAGACTAGCTTTGAGTAATAAGGGGCTAGAGAAATACCTATAGAACAACACAGATACAAGACAAATGAGTTGGAAGTTAAAAGATTTAAATTCTAGTCTCAGTTTTCTCTTTAAAGAAAAGCTGTGTGACTATGAAAAAAACGGCTCTGAGATTTTTGTTTGCTCATCTAAGATGAAAATATTGAAATGTATTATACAATAAACATTTGCAAACAGTGAGTATGTAATAATTTATTGACTAACACTGAAAAACACCATAGAATTCACATGTTAGGATTTTTAAGGCCCTACTATTCTAAAGTGGAAAAAATTGGCACCTTACTATTAGGTAACTGTGGTAGAGCTTTCAGATTTATATTTAATTTTCATTTTCATGTAATAGTCAATTTGACAAATATATATATATAAGATGCTGTCACTTTCAATAAACAAGTGAACCTATAATTCAATGTGGTTCACAGCTGGGTGACCCAAGGTGCATGCTGAAAAGACAAGTTGAAATGGTAGGTGAGTGATGAGACACAGTTCTCATCAAGTGGTTTCATGGAAATATATGGCGCAGTGTGGCTGTCAGTCAAGGTAGCCTCTTAAAGGCAGCCTGAATTAGAATGGTGTATGAATTTACTTTCTATCCCTTGCAGTTCCCCTGCAGAATAGCAAACATATAATTTTAATATAAAACAGACATTCTAATTCAGAAGTTGTAGGACATAGGTGACCTTTTGAGCCAGAAGACACTGATGTGTACAGAGAGGCAAAATTACTTCACCAAGAAATGCACAACATTTATCAGATTTCAGCCAGGAAATTGTATTCTTTCTTAGTACAAAAGATGTTTGATATTCTTTTTGAAGAGACTTATACAATGGGAGTGACTTAGTGTATCTCAGACAATGTTGGGGAGATCGATGGATGGGTTTCCTTGCCCCAAGGTAGAATAGCAAGTGTTCAGTGGAATTGTTGGTGGATCATTCTGACCCAGCCTTAAGGATATGTCTGAAAACCAAAATAATAAGATAAAATTTTTTCAGGTTTTTTTTTTTTAATTTTCAACTGAGTTTTGATCATTTTGGCTTTTTTTTTTTTTATTAACTCATCAGTATTCCACTAATGCCTGTTACAACAATTCAAAAAGATTTAATAAAGCCTCAGAAAAGTCAACTTGGTTAATTTTCCCCCAGAAATAGGTAAATGTGATCAAACGTATTTTCACTTAGTGAAAACTGAGGTGGTTTAAAATTTTCAAAATTTATGGCCTGGTTTTTTTGTTGTTGTTTTGTTTTTATTGTTTGTTTGCTTGTTTGTTTTTTGAGACAGAGTCTCACTCTATCACCCAGGCTGGAGTGCAGTGGCACGATCTCGGCTCACTGCAACCTACGCTTCCCCAGTTCGAGCAATTCTCCTGCCTTAGCCTCCTGAGTAGCTGGGAATACAGGCACGTGCCACCACGCCCGGCTAATTTTTGTGTTTTTAGTAAACACAGGGTTTCACCACGTTGGTCAGGCTGGTCTCGGACTCCTGACCTCATGATCCATCCACTTCGGCCTCCCAAAGTGCTGGAATTACAGGCATGAGCCACAGTGCCCAGCTTGTTTTGTTTTGTTGTTTTTTTTTTTGTGAACCTCAGAATTTTAAGCTAACATCAACATTTCCATGAAGTATATGTCTAAACAAAATGAACATCTGACAGTGGATTTCAGAGCATTACACCATGCTAAGTTTAACACAAATTCTAGCACAACGTCATATGTGTTTTGATGGATGAAGATGGCCAGCCTGGAGACAGTTGCCACATGACACAGGCAAGGACTTATCCATTTAGCTTTGATGAGCCCTTTAACGCTCACAGAAATCATTCTTCTCCTACTGGTAGTCTTAGAGAGAGAGGGAAAATAAGCAATTTTCAAAAGGTAAGTGGCAATCCAGAGAAGGATTATTAACTGTTACATAGCACAAGTATTTGTGACATTTTCAAGAATCCTCTTATTTCTGCTATAGGTTGTTTCTTTCTTAATCATAATTTTGAAAGTGGACAATTGAGTTGAAATCGAAGAAATGCTGAAAGAATGAATTTATGACTTATGTGGAAACAGTCCTTACATATCTTAGCACGTGTCAACATATAGAATGCATAGATTACTAATTTGATTTAGAATAAATATAAGTATTGTTATTCAAGTACAAGGATAAATGATGCATATTACCATAATTCTCAGTCCACAAAATCCAAGCCTTTACTGTATTAAAAACAGCTATATGTCCAAGAAAAACATTTTATGTTCTTTTCCCTACCCTTTCCCTGGAGTGTTATGTTACCTGAAGATTTGAATAGTTTTCCGAAGCATTTGGAAATTTCTTAGTTGAGATAATCCCACTTGGATTTTGGCCACTTTTTCATTATCTTGGATGGGAAGTAAACATCAGGCAGATAGTACGTGAGGCACTTAGCATGACACCTGGCACATGGCCTCCATTGAGCAGTTACAGAATTATCTATGGTATGTTACATAATTTCTACACTCAATATTACAAAAATCAGAGACATTTTCATGCACAATAAGATGTCTTTAATCACTAACTTAGAAAAATAGGTCTTCAGGCCAAAGTTCAGAATGGTTGTTAAATATTTAGATTTTTTTGAAAAACCACTAATGAAGAAGTTCAGTCTTTTCCCCTTTTAGCAGACGTGAGTAATTTTCAAGACAGCTCTAGTGGTAAGAACTGGGTCCTCACTCCTTCAACGCACATGTGCTGAAATGTTCTGTTTCCCAGCTTTATAATTAGAGATTATTTCACAGTGATTTTCAGTGCAGATAAAATTTAGCTCACTGAAGATATGACAGCCATCATCTCTTATTTTCATTAAACATGCTCCAGAGCGGGTAGTTATAGAAATAAGATAAGAATTAGCATCTGAAAATTTAAGGATGATTGCAAAATCTTTTCCTTAAAAAATTATGGGTTTCCCTTGGCTTAGCTTTCCAATATAAATCAGCATTGCTCCAAGTGACAGCCGCTGGCACCTGATATCTCACATTTTTGAGTGTTGATCTATGTTCATGAAAAAGAAGTCTGATTTCAGTTGTTCCAAAATGTAAGATGTGCCTCACTTTGGGGATCTGGGGACAATTGGCTAAGTGTGCTTTCAAAACCCAGGTGCCCCCTGCACTATTGGCTCATTTTTCCCTCTCTGTGTCTCAGTATATATGTAACTGCTTCACCACACCTGCTCTTCAATGACAACAGTTTCCTGCATCTCTTACCAATCTTTTGCAGTAAAATGCAAACATCTTCAGAAACCATTTCCAATTCCATTAAAAAAAAATAAAACTTTGTTGATGTGGGATCATCAAACAAACCAAGTCATTTTCTTTGGTACCCATATACCAAGAAAATAGGTTGATTCATGTTGACTGGCTTCCATGTTCCTTAGTGGCCCTGTCAGCATTCAGAGACAATGACAGTTCTTGGCTTATCTTTCTTGGAACCAAGCACTGATGCTCTTCCAAAAGAAGGCCTAAGAAGCAAAGGAGGTGCTCTGGAAAGGAAAAGCCTCCAAGATGTAGGTATCCTACTTTTTATCTGAATTGTTTCCATCTCATTGCTGTGATATGCAAGGCTATTCCAAGCACCTTCCTACTATGCATGCTTCTGATATGAGTGATTACTAAAGAGAGCTTAAAAACAGAAATGATCCTACATTTCATGTGAGTGTCACAATTCCTTCTATTGTCTTCTGGAAAACCAAAAGAATAATCATAGAAACAAAGACATCCCTTTCACTATCTTTCCTCATTCATTTCAGGATAAGGGGTTGCTGAATTGTCCACTAACATTCCTATCTCACTTAGAAAATTTATGACTTAGTAGCAGTGTTACTTGGAATTAGACAAGCCAATCTGAAGGTCATGTGGAGTCAGGGGTGAGTTGGCACAGGTAAGACAAGACAATGAAGTGCAGAGAGAAGCAAATAAAGCAAATGAGTCAGAAAGACAAAGACAGGAGACCGTTTTGCCCCCAGCAAATGGAGAATGCAAGCTTGGTCCCTGACTTTCCAGTTCCCACTTCTAGCAGTTAATGAGACTTTGCTGTTTCCCGTCCTGGTAGTCTACAAGATACCACTGCTTCCTTCCAATAGATTCTTCCAAGAATTCATCCAACACATATGAATTGAGTCTGTACTACGCGTTCAGCATTGTAGCAGGTACTAAGTACATAACAGAGTAATTAAATAGACATGGTAACTAACCATCCTCATACATCATTCAATTGACATGAAAGAGAATCATTGACTAGGTAATTACACCAAAAAATACATTGTGAAAAGGGAAGTACAATGTATGATGAAAGCATGTAGTTTGGGTAGCACAGATCATTATCCCAGTCAGAGGGAGAGATGGTTGCTTGTTAGTGGGAATCTCTTTGTTGCTGGTTAGTGGGGATCTCTTTGAGACAGCACCATGTCAGCTGATACCTGAAGGATGATAGGCAATTGACTAGGTAAGGAGGGAGGAGTGAGTGAAAACATTCCAAGCAACAATAAGAGCTGTGTGAAACTGAGAATTTAAAAAATGGCATTTTGAGGAAATGCCAATATTAGGAAATCTAATACGACCCCCCCCCCCAAAAAAATGAAGAGGGGTCAAAAGTTGGAAATGCCTTTAAGGATTTTGGATTTTTTTTTAAAAGGATGGAAAAATTAAAAAAAGGTGTTTTTTTTTTTTTTTTTTTTTTTTTTTTTTTTAAAGGGTAGTGACATGATCAGGTTTACATTTTGCATCATTTACGAGAAACCAAGTCTGTTGCATTAGTGAGTGACAGAGATGATATTGACTGGGACTAAAGCAGTGGTTCTCACCTGGGAGCCATATTGCTTCCCAGTGGATAGCTGGTATGTTTGCAGACATTTCTGATTGCTGTAAGTCTAGGGGGAGGGCAGGAAGGTTACTATTGGCATCAAGTGGATAGAGGGCAGTGCTAACTGCTAAACATTCTATGATGCATAGGACAGCCTACCACAACAAAGAATTCTCTGATCCAAAATGCCAGTGGTGCTCAGGTTGAGAAACTATGGAGTAGATTGAAAGTAGTAAAAATGAAGAGTAGCAGCCTATTAGAAATATATTTTGGAGATAACATTTGTGATATTTAGTGATTAGATAGAGTGGTCAGGCATAAAGAGCATAAAAAAAAAATTTGACTCTCGGATTTCTAGCTTGAGCAATTGTTGATTGGTGACATCATGAACTGATTTAGAGAACAATGTTGGAAGAACAAGGCTGGAAGAGAGAGAGTAGAATAAAGAATATGAAAGGTGGCGTTTTGAATATTGTGCCTTTGAGGTACTTTTAAGAGCGTCAAGAGAATTTTCTAACATACATTTACATAAGCAGTCCAAGGACTTAGCAGAAAGCACAGGGTGGAGTTAAGCATGTAAGAGTTGTTATGAGGCATAAATTAGATACTCCTATGAAGAGCTTAGTGCGGCGCCTGGCACATTGTAATTATTCAATAAATGCTCTTACTACATTATTGAAAGTGTTGGGAGTAGATTGTAATTGAAGCCAAGAAAGTAAATAAGACTGCCTCAGGAGAAGATGTAAAGTGAAAGAAAAAAGGATGGATCCCTACGCAATACCAAAAGAGAAGCAGCAGGCAGGAGAAGAGCTAGAAACTGCAACTGTGCAGTCAGATATGGAGGCCAGGAGCATGTGTGTGTGTCTCACGAAACAAGGGGAGGGAACGGTTTCAAAAGGAGTGAGTGATCAATCTTACTAAATGCTGCTCTGAGTTCAGGTAGATTGAGAATTATTTTTTTTCCAAATAAAATTAGAGATGAGAAAGTCTTCAGCGATCTTGGAAAATACTGGTTTGGTATAGCGGAGGGAAGAGTAGAAGTGAGTTGGAGAATGAAGAGAAGAAATCGTAACTTTTTACCAACCATTATGAAAGTGCTGGCTCCAAAGGAGAAGAAAGTAGAGTTATAACTGAAGCAGTACATGGGTGGTTTATCATTATTATCATTGTTGTTCAAGATAGGAGACATTTGGCATGTTTAAATGTTAATGCATGACTAAATGTCAACAGAAGAAGGTTGAGGATAAAGAATATAAAGAAAATAATTTGGGGGGCAAGATTTCCAGGAAGGAAGAAGGAGAATATGACAAATAAGATGACTGTCATAGCCCACATAAACACCTTACTGATTTGTTAATTTATTACTTTGTGTAAAGACTAAAGTGTGAAGACCCTAAGGAATTAGAAGTGAGAACATCACTAAAGAGAATGCTTGTAGGAGATCGAGACCATCCTGGCTAACACGGTGAAACCCCGTCTCTACTAAAAAATACAAAAAACTAGCCGGGCGAGGTGACGGGCGCCTGTAGTCCCAGCTACTCGGGAGGCTGAGGCGGGAGAATGGTGTAAACCCGGGAGGCGGAGCTTGCAGTGAGCTGAGATCCGGCCACTGCACTCCAGCCTGTCGACAGAGCGAGACTCCGTCTCAAAAAAAAAAAAAAAAAAGAGAATGCTTGTATGTTTGCTTTTCTAGGTTTCATGGTATTTGAGTATTAAAAGACATTAGAAGTCTTTTTAGGACTCTCTTCACAGCCAATTTTTGCTTTTATTCACTTTATTAACTTAGGGCATAATAACGTGCTCTAAATCAATACCTTTCCTACAGGCCTAAGACAGAAATAATGAATCCTACTTGTAATTATGAATACACTCACAAATTTATTTGGTAGTTAGAAGGAACATGACTTTGAAACTTTTCATAATGCTGTAAAAAGCTTTATGAGAGTATGTGACACGTATAAGAAAAGAGAATAGAAAAATCTTGGATTAAGATCTTCACATTCTATTGTAACCTGTGGCTTAGCTGTGAGGGAGAGAGAGAGTATTGGGAGTGGATCCCAACCATGCCACTGACAAGCCATGTGACCTTGAGCAAGTTTCCTAACGTTTCTATGCCTCAGTTTCCTGGTTTGTATAAAGGGAATCATAATAGTTTTACATTCATAGCAGTCATCCAGAGGATTAAATGAGATAATGCATGCAACAGTCCACAAGTGATTATTTAATACTGTTTTTAGAGTGGACTATTTCTTTGCCAGGTCAGTGAGATGAACATTGTATTTATTTTTATATTCACTATTTAAATACTCCTGGATTTAATTCATTCTCTTGAATATCTAATATCAATTTAAAATCATGACAATTGGTTTTAATACCTAGAGTAATTGAGCAATAAAGCATTCTTCTTCTTGTTTAATAGGACATTGTCTACCTAAAATCATCAACCTAAATCCTAAATATTAGAGGGAAATCAAGCAAGAAGAGATAGAAACTATCTTTGCATGTCTATTTGGAGGCCTTCCATTATCAGTTTCCGTGCTCTGACCTCTCATTTATTACATTTTTTCCAAGAAGAAAGCACAGAGAGGGAGAAATAAAAGTGCTCTCAATGGAAATATTTTACAAGAAGAAAACCTTAGCTTGGTTCTCTTTGCCATACATTGAATAGCCACTATCTTCCTGTCACTCATTTTGGCATTTTATGCTTTTCAGAAAGAAACATGCAGAAGAAAAATGTCAGAAGCAGCAATTATGCAGTTGGGCTGATCCACATTTCGAAGGGCCTGGACAGGGCAAATGCCATGACTCTTCATTGCCCCAGAACCAAAAACTAATTGAGTCAGCCTCACCTCTTTGCTTTGAACATGCCTTGGCTGAAGGTTAATCACATTAATTTATGTGAGTCAATGTTGTGCCCTGTCCTGGAAAAAAAAAGCTATCAGTCATTTCAATAGTTAGATCTCCATGTGATGATTTTCAAAATTTCCTGAGCCATCAGAATCCTGCCAACTTTGTAGGTATGTTTTGGGTTATTTCTTCTATGCAACAAATATCAGGCTGTTGAGAGTCTAGAAACTATTGCCTTTGCAAATCAGGGTTTCTTAATTGAGAAGCATGGAAAATTGCAGAAGAAAAGAGGGAAGCTAGAGTATAATTATAGGGAACACAAGAGAAAATGGGTATTAGAATCGTGAATGAATGCTTTTGCCAACCAGCAGTCACTGAAGTCCAAAATAAAATGAGACTCTAAGCCTTTCTCCCATTTTCCTCTCAAGCTAGCTTTTACCTAAAATATATCTGGGCTCACATGTGGTCAGCTCATCACTAGACCAAAAATACAAAAACAAATGCATGCTTTACATGAGGTAAAATTTTAACTCATTACAATGCTTAATTACTAAAATGATGACAGAGACAGGTACTTCTTAAATTGTAATGTCCATACAAATCACTGGAGATCTTCTTAAATTGCATATGCTGATTCAGGAAACTTGGAATGGGGCCAATATTCTGATTTTAAACAACTAATTCTATTACCTTTGGATTCAAGTTTTGTACATTGCATTAACTAGTTCACAATAAAATCACTTCTAATAATTTATCTCATTATGACCTAATCTATGTTAAAATTTTGTGATTCAGAATCCAGTTCACATTTCAGTCCATCAGAGTCCTCGTAAAAGCAAGTTTTAAAAAGCACATTGATGATCAGTTAATGTTCAATTGATCATGAAGATTATTTAGAGGTATCCAATTACCCAAGTCTTAATTATTAAAAGTTTGCTGAGATGGGTCATTATGATATATACAGAATTTTACATCTGACTCTTTGCTTTTGATTTTTCTCAGGTATAAATTTTAACGTTTTAGACTGCAAAATAAAATTTGAGATATAAATTTAGGGTCTGTTCATATACTACAACATAGACATTTTTTATTATGAAGTGATATGAACGACATAAAAGAAACCTGAAAGTCATCATTAATATAACCTTGCAAGTGAGGTGGAGTAAATATGTAGGCCAGAGTGAAAGCACTGAATAATCTGATGCAATGCTTTTGGACAAAATCTGTGGAACTAATGGCATTAAAAACAGATAAACAGCAAAGTCCTAGTTCAAAATATGCCTAGCATCTAACAGAATTTAACATATACTAATTCTCGGAGTATTGAACTTAGCTAAATTGCAAGGCTCTGCTCTATTCACCAAAATTCTTTGCCAGAGGAGAAAAATATTGCCATAGCAGAGCTTTTTAATATGCAGAATATATATCCCAAAGTCTCTTTTCTCTGTAGAATATTACAGCCATCCTCACTGTCCATTTTCACTTTGTCCTCCTGCCGTACCTGAGAGATCCTAACCTGAGATAAAACCAACAGTCTGTCTTCTCAGTGCCTGCACTCCAGTAGCTGAGACCCTCAAGAGCGAATCACATCGCCAGATTGACTGATAGCACTTTCAATTTGTCATGACAGGTCTCAACTGGGCTCTAGACATCCCTTATGATCTTATTACTTTATTCCAATCGTTCTGTCCTTCCTTCATACGCCTTAGAAGACCCACTCCACCCATGTCCCCTGGCCTATCAGTGAATGGCCTTAGTGAAATATGCTTGTAGATAAGACTGTGAGCTCCAGAAGCAAAGTATTTGGGTTTTATAAAGGTTCCAGCAACTTTTAAAAATGCAACTTTAGATATAGTTTATGTATATATAATTTCAACTTTTATTTTAGATTCAGGGAGTACATGTGCATGTTTGTTATATGGATATATAGCATGACGCTGAGGCTTGGGGTATGATTAATACCATAACCCAGGTAGTGAATACAGTTCTCAATAGTTTTCAACACTTGTGCCTACTGCCTGCCTCCCTCATAGTAGTTCCCAGTGTCTATTGTTGCCATCTCTCTGTCCATGGGTATTCAGTGTTTACCTCCCACTTACAAGTGAGAACATGTAGTATTTGGTTTTCTGTTCCTGCACTAATTTGCTTAGGAGAATGGCCTCGAGTTGCATCCATGTTGCTGCAAAGAACATGATTTTGTTCTTTTATATGACTGTATAGTATTCCGTGGCATATATGAACCAACAATTTTTTAATCCAATCCACCGTTAATGGGCACCTAGGTTGATTCCATGTCTTTGCTATTGTGAATAGTGCTGTGATACATGCAAGTGCATGTGCCTCTTTGGTAGAAGGGTTTATTTTCTTTTGGCTATATATACCCAGTAATGGAATTTCTGGGTCAAATGGTAGTTATAAGTTCTTTGAGAAATCTCCAAACTGCTTTGCACAGTGGCTGTACTAATTTACATTCCCACCAACAATATCTAAGATTCCCTGTTCTCCATAGTCTTACTCACCAGCATCTATTATTTTTTGACTTTTTAGTGATATACATTTTGACTGGTGTGAGACAGTACCTCATTGTGGTTTGGATTTGCATTTCTCTGATGATTAGTGATGTTGAGCATTTTTCATATATTTGTTGTTGTTGTTCATATGTCTTCTTTTGAAAAGTGTCCATGCTTTTATCTGCCTGTTTTTTTTTTTTTTTTTTTTTTTTTTTTTTTTTTTTTTTTTTTTTTTTTTTTTTTTTTTTTTTTTTTTTTTTTTTTGCTTGTTGAATTACATTTATTATAGATTCTGGATATTAGGCCTTTGTTGGATGCATAGTTTGCAAATACTTTCTCTCATTCTTTAGGTTGTCTGTTTACTCTGTTGATAGCTTCTTTTTGCTGTGCTGAAGCGCTTTAACTTAATTAGGCCTCATTTGTCGGTTTTTGGTTTTGCTGCAATTGCTTTTGAGGACTTGGTCATAAATTATTTCCCAAGGCCCAGGTGCAGAATGGTGTTTCCTAGGTTTTCTTCTAGGATTCTTATAATTTCAGGCCTTACATTTAAATCTTAAATCCATCTTGAGTTAATTTTGGTATACAGAGAAAGGTAGGGGTATAACTTCATTCTTCTGCATACCACTAGCCAGCTATCTCAGCACTATTTGCTGAATAGGGAGTCCTTTTCCTGTTACTTGATTTTGTTGGCTTTGTTGGAGATCAGATGGCGATAGGTGTGCAGCTTTATTTCTGGGTCCTCTACTCTGTTCCACTGGTCTATGTGTCTGTTTGTACCATTACCATGTTATTTTGGTTACTGTAACCTTAGAGTATAGTTTCAAGTCAGGTAATGTGAAGGCATACATTTCACAATTCTGTGCCTCTGTGTCATATTGGTAAAATAGAGAAAATAGTAGCTCCTGTCTCATAAAATTAGTGTAAATAGTAAATGAGTCATGAGTATGTAAATCTTCTAAAATAATACTTGCAATCAAGAAAAGTTTACTATTACATGTATTCTAATTATATTTTCACAGGAAAAGTAGAAGCCACCAGGTAGAAATTCCCTTAACTGCCTAACCCCATGCCAACAAATCCATCTTCACCTAACTTTCCTTCTTCCCATCCTTTATATTATGCTTCCCTTGGGGAAAAGTCCACCTCTTCACTTGTGCTCTAGAGCAGAAGTTGGCAAACTATGATCCAGGGACCAAATCCCACCTGTTTATCCATGACCCTAGAGCTAAGAATGATTTTGATATCTCTAAATACTTGAAGAAAATTCAAAAGAAGAATGATATTTTTTGACACATAAAAATGATATGAAATTCAAAGTTCATTATCTACAAATAAAGTTTTACTGGAACATAGTTACACTGGTTCCTTCACATGCTGTCTGTGGCTGCTCTATGGCAGAGTTGAGTCATGGAGATAGACACTACATGGACTGCTGAGTTTAAGATATTTACTTATCTAGCCCTTTAAGGAAAAACTACACTGATCCCTGGCCTAGAGCCCATTCCTCCCCACCATGGCTCAACCACTTCTTGTCTACTGGATCTTCCCTATAAGCATTCAAAGATGCCCAAATTTGTCCAATCCTAAAATAAAACAAAACAAAAGCTCCATTCCACAACTCGCTCTATGTCTTTCACATCCCCACCAGTCAGAATCATACACACCTCTTGAATACATTCCTTCCCTTTCTATTTACTATTCAACCTACGACTAGCTAGTTTCCACTCACTAAACCAAAAATCCTCTTGCTAAGGTTACAAATAATTTCTATATTTCTCATGTCAGAAATCATTTTACTTGAAGCTCTTTGCAGCATGTAACATTGACCATCTTTTCTTTTGGTTTCTCTGACATGACACTTCTTGGATTTCTCACCTTCCTACCTCCTTCATCACCTACTCCATAGCTTATGTCAGAAATGTCACGTATCCAATCACCAAGTCTAATGATTCTTCATCCTAAATATGTTTCAATATATCCACTTTTCCTCATGACTACTGATATCACCCTAGAACAAAAAACATTCTTCTACCTAGATATCTCAAATCTCCCTTTTATTCCTGATCATTTATTTCTCCACAAAGCATCCAGCAGGGATCCTATTAGGCAGGTGCAAAAGTAATTGCGGTTTTTGCCATTAAAAGATAAAATCTTATCATGTAGCTCTCTTTAAAATCATTCAATAGCTGTCCATTGCTGTTAGACTGAAGAGTGTTTCTTCTTACATTGATTTTACTTTACTATAAAAAATCAAAATATTTAAGTAGAGAGAATATTATATAGAGCTCCAAATACTCATCACCTAGTCTTAATACTTATTATCATTTTACCATATTCTTTATCTGCTTTCTGTTTGCTTTATTACTTTTTATTGTGGTATAATACATATAACATAAAATTTACTATTTTAACTGTCTTTAAATGTACAGTTCTGAAGCATTATGAACTGCCATGCAACCATCACCACCATCTATCTCCTAAAGACTGCATTCTTTGCGTTATTTTTATGTAAGTCCCTGCCTGAATGATTCCCTGCCATGAACTGCTCTCTTGGACACCAGTGTATCCCCAGAGCCTACTATGCTGATAAGAATCATATAATTATTCAATCAATATCAGTTAAAAAGTTGAGTGAGGCCTTCGGGTCACTTCTTAAACATCACCAGCTCAGACTGCTCAGATACTGTTGTAAAGATCAAGTTAAATAATTTATGAAAATCTTTTTTGTAATCTTCAATCCCGGTGTACATCATGATATTATTATTGAAGAAACTAGGCATAAGCAAATGAAAATAAAGTATATTTGAGATGACCAGGAAGCACATATTAAATTGCCATATTGCATGCTATGTATTAATGCATCCCAAAGTGAAATTCTTCAAATGCTAGCTTATGAAATAGTTTAAAAAAGAAACTTTTTACTTAAATTAATAAATTCGGGAACTGCATCAAATAATTGTTCCCCTCCCCTTTGTGGATATGCAATTTACACTGTTGTATGGGGCATTAAAATAAAATTCAACTTTTAAACCAAGAGTTTTATCAATTTATTCTTTTGACCAGAGAACTTTTTTCAAATTTTTTGTTAATTACTCACATGAACTAGTTTTTATAGAATCTAGTATGGTAAAACCTGGGGTTCTACCCCAGTTTCCTTCTAGAGATACTATATTAGCAAGAGCAAGATTATTATAGATTCAAGAATGTTTCAGGTATAAGTTGGAATGTGAGTTGGGCAGTTAAGAAAATAAAAGTTAGATAAGCAAGGGAAAAGGCATTTCAAAGATTGGTATTAAAATAATACTTGGCCAGGCGCGGTGGCTCACGCCTGTAATCCCAGCACTTCAGGAGGCCGAGGCGGGCAGATGGTGATGTCAGGAAATCGAGACCATCCTGGCCAACATGGTGAAACCCCGTCTCTACTAAAAATACAAAAATTAGCCAAGTATAGTGGCACATGCCTGTAGTCCCAGCTACTCAGGAGGCTGAGGCAGGAGAATCGCTTAAACCCAGGAGGCAAAGGTTGCAGTGAGCCGAGATCATGTCACTGCACTCCAGCCTGGTGACAGAGTGAGACTCCGTCTCAAAAAAAAAAAAAAACCATAGTCACAGAAACAGAATTAATTTACAATTATTCTAATAGTTGCACAAACATGTTTTTGTAGTCTTTTGTTTCACATGCCCTGTAAGGTAGCATGAATACAGTATTACTTAATACAACAGTCATGCATTGAGCAATTCCTTGGAGAAAGAAAACAAATTCCTTCATAAATATGAGTGTTTATGGAACTAAGCTACTGGGACTAAAAGATATCACTGGATACTAATGCAATTCCAAGAGTAGTATACTCTAAAAAGAAAAAGGTAAAATGTTATCATTCACTGAGAACTTAATATGCCTCACAGAATAAGATAGATTGACTGAATAAATAGCCCTGATTTTTTAAGTCTCACTGTAACCAAGCTTTTGCCATCTAACCTTGTAGTGTCTATGTGAATACATGCCAAGTCATGTAACAGTTTGCATAATGAAGCGTCAGCAGATGTGATGGAAACAGAAGTAAATAAAATATTTGCACCTTGCTGCTTGCTCTCTTGTACCTCAGCCTTTACCGGGGAGAACAAACCCAGCTAACCTGCTAGAGGATGACAGACATGTCAACCAGAGCTGATGTCCCAGTCATCCAAGCCAAGGCCATTCTACCTAAGCCCACAGCTAATTCACCTCCAGAAATGTGAGCAAGTCTAGCCAAGATCAGATAAGCCAAGCTCAGAGAGACAATTTAGTACAAACTATCAAAAGCTTTAAAAGATGTCTTTGTCTATGGTAAGAATTCCTCATTTAAGAATCTACCTTATTGGGAAAAAATACAGTCAAAGATTTTATAGAAAAAAAATTCAGTGTTATTTATAATTCTGAAAAAATTGTATTATCCTAAAATTTTTGAGAGAGGTTATTAATTACATTAAGTGTGGTTATGCAAACAATGCTACACTTTTAAAATGAAACCCACCCTTGATCAAGGTAGAGTAACAGGGAGTGGAGTGACCCTCCCAACAGAAGCAATTTAAACAAACAGAAAAAAGCTATAGAAAACAATGTTTTTTAAGACATTAGACATCTGAAAATGAAGGGCACGGAAAGGCAAGATGGCATAGTGATAGAGTGCTATGATTACCCAGCTAACTGCCTGGAGAGAGTTTCCAGGTCCTGGCATAAGGACAGGAAAACCCATTTAGCATTCCATAGCCTCACTGAAGGCCATGTGCTCTGCTCATAAGGAGGTTGAAGTGGCTAGAGTCCACAGTAAGAATATCAAAGAAGAGAAAGCTGCACAGAGAGTTAACTGTATAGATCTCCTCAAGTCTTTAGTTGAGCATCAATCAGTACAAGTGTGAAGAAACTACACAAGACCGAGGAAAGAACAGCCTAATAGAACAATACAATAGAACAATACATGGAGTTGACACGGGGCTGAGAATAGACCCAATTCTCACAGCCACAGTAAAAATCTCCATAAATCATAGACCATGGTGTAGAGTACACAGAAGGGTATTGCCTCATAGGAAAGAAATGTTAGTTATAGAACGATTTGTCCTCTGGTCATATCTAACAACACTCAAAAGCAAGACCTCAAAAATCAAAATGTGTTCACTTATAACTAAACTGTATCTCAGAACAAAAAACAAAAAAAATAAATAAATACAAAACATCAAGCATCTGATCGTGTAAAACTTTACAATTTCTCACATCTAATCAAAAGTCACTAACCAGGCATGCAAATAAATGCCCATAATGAAGACAAAATGGAATCCACCAAAACTGATGGATTACATATATTACATAATAGAAAAGAACATTAAAATAGTTATTATCATGCATTCTATAAGTTCAGGAATCTAGAGGAAAGATTAAAGGTTAAAAGTATTTTTTGGCCAGGCGCAGTGGCTCACACCTGTAATCCCAGCACTTTGGGAGGCCGAGGCGGGCGGATCACGAGGTCAGGAGACTGAGACCATCCCGGCTAACACTGTGAAACCCCATCTCTACTAAAAATACAAAAAATTAGCCTGGCGTGGTGGTGGGCACCTGTAGTCCCAGCTACTCGGGAGGCTGAGGCACGAGAATGGCATGAACCCAGGAGGTGGAGTTTGCAGTGTGCCAAGATCATGCCACTGTACTCCAGCCTGGGTGACAGAGCGAGACTCCATCTCAAGAAAAGAAAAAAAAAAGTATTTTTTAAGGCTCAAATCAAACCTCTAGAGATTAAAACCACAATATCTGATAACAAAGCTAAAATGGATGGGATTACTAGCAGATTAGACATTCAAACACAAATTGTAACTGCACACCCCAAAAGAAAAGAAAGAGGGTGGTAAATTTTTAGAAGAAATAATGGCTTAATTTTTTTTTAATTAGAGGAAAAGTATAAACCCAAAGACACAAGAAAATCAATGAACCCCAAACACAAGATACAAGAATAAAATTCAAAGGAAGCACATCATAGTCTAACTGCTTAAAACAGTAATAAAGGGAAAAATGTAAAAAACAGCTGGAGGAAAAAAAAGACAATGCACAGTGGAATAAAGGACATATGACAGTACATTCCTGATGAGAAATAATGAAAGCCGGAATACACTGGAATGAGCTCTGTAGTGTACTGCAAGAAAATAAAAAAACAACTATCAATCTAGAATTCTAAACTTAGAGACACTCTTTCAGAAACAAAGGGAAAAAGCAAAATTTTTTTAGGCATTAAAAAAAAGCTGAAAGAATTCAACATCAGCATACTCTACTAGAAAACGTATTAAAGAAAATCCCTATGGCAGAAGGAAAATGACACCAAATGAAGATATAAATCTACACAAATAAAAGAAGAGCACAAGAAATGGTAACTATTAAATTCCATTGCAAACTATAAAAAATTTCACATTTAAATATATTTACAAGACAACTATGTGTTTAATGCAAAGGCCATAGCACGATATTTTAAGGTATATAACATATGTGCAAGTAAAATATATGCTAACAATAGCACAAGGCCTAGAGATGAGAAGATAAAGGGAAATATTTTCTTGTAAGGTCTTATACAATACATGAAGTGACATACTTGAAGAGAGACTATGATATATTCAGATGAATACTATAAACTCTAAACAGAAGCATGAAAATAACACAACAAATTGTTATAGCTAGAAAACCAAAGCAGACAAAATGGAATCATAAAGTCTAGTCAATTTATGCAAAAGTAATCAGGAACAGAAGGAAAAGGGAAAAAACAGATGAGACAAATAGAAAACAAATAACAAATTAGTAGGTGTTAATGTGACTTTATCAATAATTACATCAAATGTAGATGATGTTAACCATGGATTGACAAACTTTTTCTTTATAGGATCAGACAGTCAATATTTTAGGGTTTGAGGCCATATGGTATCTGTCACAACCACTTAACTCAGTCACTGGAGAGTGAAGGCAGCTGTAAACATTACATAAAAAAATGAGCATGATGACCATGACTGTGTTTTGATCAAATTTTATTTACAAAAATAGGTGGTAAGCTGTTGTTTGCTGATCTCTGAGCTAAACATATTCATTCAGAGGCAGAGCCAATCAGATTAGACATAAAGCAAGGCCCAGTTTGATGTTGTCTACAAGACTCCACCTTGTATATAAAAATACCAATAAGTTAAAAGTTTAAAAGGGGGAAATATATAATACATTAACACTAGTCAAAAGAAAGCGAGGCAGGCTCTATTAACACCTGAAAGAATAGCTTTTCGGATAAAGAATGTGACCAGATATAAAGACAGTCATTTCATAATGATAAAGGGGTCAACCCAGGTAATATAACAATCCTAAACATCTAGACATGAAATAAACAAACTTCCAAATACATGAGGGAAAAATGCCATTTACACCATTACAATCGGATTTTCAATATTCTCACTGAAAATAGATAGAACAAGTAGAAAAATGACTAAGGTGTTTGGACGAACGGAGGCAAGATGGTGCACTTCCGGGTTCTTCATCACCAACTTTTCCCATGCGTGCAAAAATGCAGCCGGCGCCCGGGAAGGTGCAGACCAACCAGGCATGCACCAGGTGACGTCAATCCGAAGAGACTAAGATTTACCTGGTAGCACCCGCGGAACGCCCTGACACGCCCGTGCCCCACCTATTGCCCTCCCACTCCTAGAAAAGCCGCTCCGGACGGACACCATGCGCGGACTTCCCAGCCCCACTCCTGTCGGGATGTCTGGACTGTGTCAGGAACTCCGCCCGAGAGCCCCACTGGGGGACTCTGTCGGCCTCCTTTGCCAGAGGCCGACAGACCTCTCCCTACCCACCTTCTTCCCCTGAAGCTAGGTGACCAAAATAAATTTGCAGTTTTGCTCCTACCCTTGCCTGCTGGCTGGTTCTTTTGTGCCTGCTCTGTTGGTCTTTAGAAAAACAAATAATAAGGATGCACCAACTAGTCCTTAATGCCATTTATAATGCACTCTCTTTACAACAGCAGAATACACTTTCAAGTGCACACAGAACATTTACCAATTTCTATCATAATTTAGACCATCAATTAAGTCTTGATAAGTTTCAACTTATTCAATTCATACAAGGTATGTTCTTTTATCACAATGGAATTAAATTAGAGATCAATAACAAAAAAAATCTGGAAAATCTCCCCCTAATATTTGGAAACTAAACATTACACTTCTAAATAGCATAATGACTCAAAGAGGCAATTGTGAGGAACATTAGAAAGTATTTTGAACTGGTTAAAAATATAAACACCAAATATCCAAAGGTGGGGATGCTGCTAATGCAGTATTTACAGAGATTCAGGGCACTGGACGCTTGAACTAGGGGAAAAAAAGAAATCTCTCCAATCAGTGACCTCAGCTTAGGAACTACAAAAATGAGCAAATTAAACCTAAAGTAAGCAGAAGACAGAAAATAAAGATTAGAGCATAAATCAGTGAAATTTTAAAAATAGAGAAACCAATAAAAAACTAGTTCTATAGTCATTATAATCGTTAAAAGTAATAAAACACTAACCAGACTGACAAAGATAAAAAGAAATAATACAAAAGTTACCAATTTCATGAATGAAAGAAGTAACATCAATAGAGATTTTACATATATTAAAAGGATAGTAATAGAATATTATGAGCAATGTTAAGCCAATAAATTATACAATATAGATGAAATGGGCATATTTCTTGAAAGACAAAAATGACAAAAGCATAATAAAAAATAATTGCATAGCCTGATTAGTCATATATCTATTAAAGATATTCAATTTGCATTTAAAATACTTGTTACAAAGAAAACTCCAGGCCCAGATGCCCTCACTGGGCATCTACCAAACATTTAAGTATGAAATAATGCAAATTATACACAAATGTTTCCAAAAATTTCAAGAGGAAGGAATATTTCCCAACTCATTCTGAGGTCCCCATTATTCTGATACCAAAATAGATAAAGACATTACAAGAAAACCACAGACCAATATCCCTTATGAACATAGATGCAAAAAATTGTTAACGAAGTTTAGCAAACTGAATCCAGTAATATGTAAAGAGGATAATACATCATGACCACATGAGGTTTGTCCCAGTAATACTCAATTCATTTAACATTCAAAGCCCAGTCAATGTAACTCACAGAGACAAAACAATCAATCTTTATGATTGCCTTAATACACGCAGAAAAAGCATTTCACAAAATCCAGCTTCCGCTCCTGATAAAAGCTCTCAGAAAACTAGAAATAGTAGAGTACTAAATCAACCTGATAAAGGGCACTTATAATAAAACCTACAGCTGATGCCATACTTAATGGTGAAAAACTGAATACTGTCCCACAATCAAGAACAAACCTAAATATTCACTCTCATGACTTCTATTCAACATTGTACTGAAGGCTCTATCCATTACCGTAAGTCAAGAAAAATAAAATATAAATGCCAACCAGACTGGAAAAGACAAAGTAAAGGTTTATTTGTGCATGATGTAATTGTCTATGTAGAAAACAAAATAAGATCTATAAAAGCTATTAAAACTAATAAGTATTTTAATAAGGTTATAAATTATAAGATCAATATATATGAGCTTTATTTTAACATCAGTAATGAAAAATCAGAAATTGAAACCAACAAAACATACCATTTAAAATAGCATTAAAAATAATGAAACTCTTACAGATAAACCTGACAAAAGAGATTTAAGACCTACACACTGAAATTATAAAATATAGCTGAGAGAAATTAAAGAATTCCTAACTATATTAAGAACTATATCATGTTCATAGATCATCCAGCACAATATTAAGATGTCAATTCTTCCCAAAATGATCTGTTGATTCAACACAATTACAATCAAAATTTCAATAGGCATCCTTATTTTAATTGACAGGATGATTCTAAATTTATACAAAAGGCATAAGACAGAATATCTAAAACAACTTTAAAACCAAAACAAATTTGAAAGACTTATGCTGTACAATTTCAAGACATAATATAAAGATACGGTAATCAAGGCATTAGTGAAAGTATAGGCATGCAGGCCAATGGCACAGAATAAAGAACCCAGAAATAGACTCATACACATACAGCCAACTGAACTTTGACAAAACTGCAAAGGCCATTAACATACTCTTTTCAGCAAATAGTGCTGAGATTTATTAGTTACACTTGTCTCTGGTAATTGTATTATATTTTACCAATAAAAGTACAGTGCTTCAGCAGAGGAAAAGGCCTTAATGAAACTTGGCAAATGAATACTGTCTAGCTGACTTCACATTACCACATCCGTTTCTCTATATCCAAACATAAAGCCCAAGGACCTGTCTAATAACATAGACATGAAAGAGAAGAAATATTTTATAGCTCTTCAAATTCTTATCGAAGATGCAACATGGACTCAGCTCTGTGCTTTGGGATTTGAAGGATGAAATAATTGCATGAAGTATAGTCCCTTCCTTCCAGGAATTTGCAATTAAGTCAGCGAGAGAGAATCAGCGCTGGGGTGATGGATATGAGTGTGCAGAAGTACGTGATCAAGGGTTACATTGTGTATTGAACACTTGTAAATGTTTTCTTGCATTATTTGTTAGCTACTCTGAGATCTAATTGCATTTACTGAATGTTTATTATGTGCCACACACTATGACAAGTGCTCTAACTGGTTAGTCTTCTGTAATCCGCACAAGAGACCTAAGTTCAATACTGTTATTATTCTCACGATACGCATAATTTGAAGAAGGTGAGCAACCTTGATCTTGCCCAAGATCACCCAACTTTTATGTGGCCAAACTATGTTTTGCTATCAGATCTCATGATCTTGCCACTTTTTTTTTTTAGGAAATCTTTAGTGAGAACAATAGAATCATTTAAAAAAAAAGTTTCATAGAGAAGTTGAGGGGAACTAGCATTTAAAAAGGGGAGGTTTGGGATAAGAAGTGTAGAAAAGAGAAGGAAAAATACAAAGATTTCTGAATGGGAAGGGAGAATATGGACTGGCTCTCATTGAGAGCCCTCCACTCAGGGCTTTTCTGTGTATTTTATCATTAGATCCCCTAACAGCAATCCTCTAAAGTGATTATTACTATTTCTCTCTTACAATTCAAGTAAGCAAGCTGAGGCTCAAAGATCTTATGTAACTTGTCTATAACACTCAGCAGGGTTTTCAATCATAATCTAAGATACATACTGTGTCTGTTATATCATACTGCCTCCTAAATTCAATTAGAAATTAAGTGCATGCACATACAAATAATGTGATCTTCATTTTTCTGAATATAATTGTGCTGTCCTGTAGGGCAGCCACAAACTACATGTGGCTTGGAGCTCGAAATGTGGCTAGTCCAAATTTATACGTCCTGTGTGTGTAAAATACACATCAGATTTCAAAATCTTGGGGAAAAAAAAAGAATATAAGTATCTCATTAATCATGTCAATATTGATTACATGTTTAAAGATAATATTTTGAGTACCTTGGATTAAAATCTTCTTGTTAATTTCATCTGCTTCTCTACTTTTACAACTACTGGTAGAAAACTTTCAATTAAATATGTGTATTTATGACTAACATTACACATCAATTGTAGAGTTTTGAAATATGACATAAACTTTTTTTGTCCTTTCATACAATGTACCTGAAATCCCCAAGATTTCCATCCCTTACCCTCAGAATTAGGATTTACTTCTTACAATGCAAGTTCACTTAAATGCCTGACATGTTAAACTACCATTTCTTTTGAATGAATTTATAACAAAATTAACCCAGTCAACTGGAAAGGCCCTGAATGCATAGGGCTGAGGCAGGATCAAATTTTGATTCAGGTGGAATCAAGTTCAGTTAGAGAAAGTGGAGAGATGGATGAGTACTGAGTTTGGTGTCACTGGCAACACCGGTTAGCAAACTGCCAGGGAATGAGGGGTTGAAGAAAGTGGGGAAGAAATTACAAAATAAACTCATTGCCAAGCTGACAGTGTCCTGAGGATTGGCCCTAACCGTCCACTTTCATGACTCCTTTTCGAAGACTAAATGCTGTTCTGTTCAAGCTATGATCTTAATGTCAAAGATACTCTTTGATCCTTTAACTCGGAGGAAGGCTTCAACACTGCGGTCTGACTAGGGCTTTCTGGCAGCCCTTGCACTCATCAAGTGCCTTTGTTTTCAGTGGGTATTTGGCTTGAGGGAGAGAGAGCTGCAGTGGTCACGCCCTTGGCAAACAATTGCTGAGACCAGTGAAGCTTGGACTTCAAAGTCACAGCGCTTAGGAGGGGAAACATGGCAGTACCCTCTTATATCCATTATTTTGAAGAAAGTCACCACTATTCCTGATATAGGAACCTCCTTTTTAGCCAGTTTTCAATGAGTTGTTATATCTATAAGTTTTTCCCTGATGTGGAAACATTTTGCTGGAAAGAAAAACTTTGTTGGAAGAATTACAGCCATATACTTATATGAGGCAATTTGAGTATTCTTGTGATGGAAGTTTAGAAATTTTGTTTTTTAAAATGTTAAAACATGTAGCAAGTGGTGAAGAAAATGGTGCTATTTTACATGCTTTTGTTTTATGTAATGAAGCATTTAGAGATCCTGGTATGTGGCTTCTCTAACAAGGTAGATTTAAAGGACAAAATGTGATTGTTTTAATGGGGGCTAGCTGAGCGCAGTGGTGAAGCAGCTTCGTTGTCTGGGGTAAACACCAAGGTTCTTGGTCTCACAGCCCAGGAGATAGAGGTTGTGGACATGCACACCGATAGAGTGAGTTTGGAGCAGGAGTTTAACAGGCAAAAGGAAAGAACAGCTCTCTGTTACAGAGAGGGGTCTCCAGCAGGTTGCCAACTTATAGTAAAAATGTCAGGGGTTTTTCTGCACGTTCTGCACTGTATCCCAGAACTTAAAGTAAAATATAAATAAATAAATAAATAAGTCAGGGTTTTATAAATGGGCTAGCGAGAAGGGGCTCATGAGGAGGGGATGTCTTATCCTCCTAGGGTCCCACAGTTTAGTGGGGACCAGGTGTGCTATCTGTACAGAGTAGAGTTTTTTTTTTTTTTTTTTTTTTTTTATCAGTTCTTATCCCATTCCCTGACCACACAGGCTGACGCTTAGTCTGTGTTTCTTTTTCCGGCTTATCTGGGAGGGAGAGTTTCTGTGTCTCTTCCCATAATCTTCTTTCAGCTGCAGGCCTCCCAAGTCTGCATTTAGCTTCCCTATCTTAGTGCAGCTAAAGGGAAAGGAAAGTGCTTATTAAGGCCTACTGTTTTACTGGGGCCCATTGTGTTAAGTGTGAAGTTTGGTGATTACCCAGGAGACTTCCCCTTGACCCCCCCAGACCCCAGTCTTATCTGTATTTTACTGTCTGCTCTTTCAGGCTGCTCCTTGTTAGAAGAGAAGTGATTTCTTTGAACTGCATGAGGTTAGAAAGGGAGTTATTTTTGAGCTGCTTTTTGTTAAAAGGAAAGTTTTCTATGGGGACTCACTTTATCTTAACTGTCTACCTAAATAATTTACTTCTGCCTCATATAACAGTGGCTCATGTCTGTAATCCCAGCACTTCCGGAGGCCGACGAGGGCAGATCACTCGAGGTCAGGAGTTCAAGCCTACCCTGGCCAACATGGTGAAACATTGTCTCTACTACAAATACAAACATTAGTTAGGCATAGTGGTGCACACCTGCAGTCCCAGCTTCTCCAGCACCTGAGGCAGGAGAATCACTTGAACCTGGGAAGTGGAGGTTGCAGTGAGACAAGATCACGCCACTGTACTCCGACCTGCGACACAGCGAGATTCTGTCTCAAAAATAAACGAATAAATAAATAAATAAATGTTTTTAAAATGAAATAAAATAGGGGCTAGAATCTTTTGAAACATTGTGTTTACATAAATGGCAATATATACATGTTTTATATGTTGTAAAATAAAATGAACTCTAGTAAGTTGTAGGGAAACACTGGAAAAATTGTTGCAGCTCCTTGTTTACTATGTTACCTTGAATCAATTACTTCCTTTACAAAATTTCACTTTCCCTCTGTAAAATGGGGATAATTAAATCTCCCTCCTGGAAGTGGAGTGAGGGAGAAGATTGATCCAGTTACAACACCTACCACCACCTGGGCTAGAAGAGATGGTAACTATCTCAGTGTTGTCCTCCATTCCTAGAGTCAAGGGCATTACCTCCTTCACTCAGGAATCCTCCATCATTCAAAGCCTTCCTAGTGAATTCACAAGTCCGTTGTTCCAGCCATAGCCATCCCTCTCAGGAAGACCCTGTTGGAATGCCACTCTATCCCTGGTCCTCAAAGGCATTCCTTCTGCCTTTTTTGCTTGCATAATAAAAAATTACAATGTTTTCCATCCCAGATGAGCCACCAGCTTTACTCTTTCAGTGTTTGCCTGTCTAGTGGCCCTTCTTTAAGAAAGAAGTCTTCACTTTGCATTTTAGTCAGTATCTTCGAAGTTTTTTGAAGACTGTGATATGATGGCAGGACCAGAGATATTCCCTCAACTTCCAACACTGCGCCATTTTGCTTTCCTGGAAAATTGTAGGACTACTGATTTCTGTTTATTCTGCATCACAGAGAGCTTTCAACTGGCAGAATCTTTCAAAACCAGATCTGGCATTGTGAGGAGGTAACAAGCTCCCCATCATTGGAGGTGTTCAGGCAGATGCTGTAAGATAACTTGCTTATTCACCAAGCAAATACTTAAGAGCCTCAACTTTATACGTGGGATAGGGTACTGGGAGTAGGAAGGGAACGTGACAGATAAGGTCCCTAAGTCAAGGTGCTGCTAATCTAGTAGGGGCAACACATATAAAGGCAAATAATCATGCTATGTTTTGCTAAATGTTATGACAGCAGTAATCATCATGTTGCAGAAACACATAGGAATGCAACCAATATCTAGTAGACTTTCCATAGGAAAAACTATCCAAGTGAGATACGAAGGAAATATGAAGGAAAATGAGCGGGGAAACATGTTTAGACAAAATAAATAAATAAATAAATAAATAAATAAATAAATGCCTGAAAAGTTTCTAAAGTGGAGAGAAAGTAAAGCTCCAACACCAGCACAAAAATGCCCAGAGAGTATGAAGCAGACAAAAAAGATGAGAGTTGCACAAGATGAACTGGAAAAATAAGCAGGAACATGGGCAATAGAGCTTGAAGAGCCATGCCCACATATGAAAGAGTCCATTTTACCCAGCTGAAGCCAGAGTCCATTGAACATTTTCAGCAGATCCTGTGCTTGCAAGCCTGATCCCATGCCTGAGCTGTGAGGCATTGAATGGAAACCTACTGGCCTCCTATTTTAATATCTCCAGTCCAGGAGAGAGCTCTCTAGCAGAAGGACATTGGAATTTCTGACCTGGGGTATGTGAAGGGAAAAGAAAGTTGTTCTAGCTGTTCTGAGCTTCTTTCATTCTCATCTCTCTTAAAAGCCAAAAGGAAGCTATTTCCCAAGCAACCCTTATAAGGCCCATAGAGGAAAAAGTAGCCCTGACAGCCAGAGGTCTATTTGGTGATGATTAATGAGAAAAAACATTTCTTCCAGAGGATCTGTTGGCACCTCAAAGATAAATTTTCACCATTATCAAAAGTGGGGGAGGAGGAAGAACATATAATAAAGATACTCTAGCTTATTAGTCCATTCTCATACTGCTACAAAAACTGCCCGAGACTGAGTAATTTATGAAGGAAAGAGGTTTAACTGACTCACAGTTCAGTATTGCTGTGGAGGCCTCAGGAAAGTTACAATCATGGCGGAAGGGGAAGCAAACATCCTTCCCCACACGGCAGCAGGCAGAAGAAGAACGAGTGCCTAACCGAGGGGGAAGCCCCTTATAAAACCATCAGATCTCATGAGAACTCACTCACTATCACGAGAACAGGATTGGGGAAACCACTCCAGGATTTATTATCTCCACCTGATCCCTCCCAAGATATGTGGGGATTATGGGAACCACAATTCAAGATTAAATTTTGGTAGGGACACAGCCAAACCATATCACTCAGGAAAAAATATATATATGTATATTACTGACGTTTCCAGGCACAGCCTAATTCCCTACGACCATCCCATCAGCTGCTATGTAGAAATGGTAGTCCATAACCACAAAGACACAAAAAATTTCTGGTAGAGAAAATGACTGAATTGTTTCTTCTTTAAATAATACCCTCTCCTTAGAACAATAATAACTCATACTAACTGAGAATTTCCTAAGTTTCAGAAGCACTAAATGCTTTGTTTAATCTTCACATGTCTAAGAGTTAGGCATCATCGTTACTCCCATTATTTAGACAGGAAAACCGTGGCTAACAGGAGTTGAGTAACTCTTGTAACATTATCTAGCTAATAATGATGGAGCTAGGGATCCAGACTTAGAATCTAGGCAACTACTAAGGATATCAAACAGCAGGCTTCAGACTACCTGCACCAGGAACATCTGGAGTACTTGTTAAAGACGCCAACTGGTCACACGCACTCAGGCTTATAGAGTCAGAATTTATGAGAGTGGGGTCCAGAAATCACATTTTAATCAGGTAATTCTACTGATTATTGAAGTTTGTGAATCACTTCACTACCAAAAGACATTAATTGGTTAAAGTAACTGTCCCATCCCTCCAGGAAAAAAAAATGATCTGAAGAAAGAATATTAGTTTTTGTTTCCTTTGAGTTGGATTGTTCAGAACCTCAAAATTATCAAATTGGCAGGGGTGAAATCTAGCTACTCCCTGATGCAGAGTTATAGCTCTCATTAAGGCTGAGGCTATCCCCCTACCGTTGGTACCCCTGGTATCCCCACTCTTATACCTGGAGCAGCCTTTCCCAGATGACACAGTTGATAGCAGTGTGACGCCATGGAAGGATTAATCCCCATGGATCCAGGGCTTTCAGTTTTATCCTTTACCAACTATGCAAAAATGGAAGAGTCATTTAACTTCTTTAAGCCTTACTTGGTTTGGTTATTTTCAAAATGGGAATAATAATAATTATCTGCTATATAATTAGAGATATACATTATATATAATTATATAGATATAATTATTGAGTGAATGAATTATATATAAAATACATAATTAGATCTATATATAATTAGATCTGTAATTGTAATTAATAATAATTATTATCTGGAAACAACTGTATAACAAAGAGTAGATACATGTTATATGATACTATATGTGAAAGTATCTAGCCTAATGCCTGAGACCTGAGAGGTGCCCAAAAAATGATGATGGTGGTTTTTAGAAATAGCCCAGCATCTTAGGCTGTTTCTTCTATTTTCTGCCCAATTCAGGTATTGAGCAAACAGCCATGGCTTTAAGGTTGGACAGACCTGGCTTCAAGTCCTGATTCTGTTACTTACTAGGTATGCAACCTCCGGAAAGCTACTCAAGCTTCTATCTTCTCATCCTGAGACAGGAAAAAATGCCAATCTCTTAGAGTTGCTTTAGGAATTAGAAGAAATAAATTATGAAAAGTCCATGGTACACAGTAAGCACTCAAAATCTGTTGTTTTTCCTTCTCATTTTAAAACCAAACATCTGTTTATCAACAACCTCAGAAAGCAGTTTGTTATCATCTTAGCATTAAGTGTATTTCAATGAGTTCTACTTCATCCCAAATCAGAAATGTGGTAATTTAGAAATTTCTCGTTAATGTATTGAGAAGCACCCAAACATTTGCCAAAGACTAGATATGGCACATTTATTGTTCACCAATTTCTAGTACTTATCAGCACAAAGGTCATTTGGCTAGAATTTGTTCCCTTGGAAATTATCCAGCTCAAGCTGCTTCTTTTCTAGGCAAGATATTGGTGGCCCAGAGAGGTGAAGCAACAAAAAATCCAGGTCAGCTGCAGAGACGATTAAATAGTTGGAAAATTAGATTTGTGAACAAAGTAATTTAATAAAAACAGGAATTGTTTATTTTAGAGATACCTGAGGACAATTCAGTAATGATCATCAAGCATAGCAATGTTTATGCCACAAAAAGTGTGTTACTCAGTTACCTTCCATTTCTGCAAAAGACAAGGGGAGTCTGGACCTAATGACAGCATGATGAGGGATTTAGAGTAAATATAAGAAATAAGATGGCAAGGACAGAGCTGACAGGTTTCTCTGATTTATTTTCTGCTACCTTTTACAACAAATCTCCCAGAATCATGATACAAACGTTAGGTGTTGGCCGTGTGTAGTTACTTCTCTAAGCTTCATTCATTCACTCAGTGAGCAACTGGGGAGCACTGTCTCTGCTCCAAGGGCCATGGTAGGTTCTGGTGATGCAGGAACCACATGGACATGGACATGGCCCCTACTTTGTGACATTATAGTCCAACTGGAGTACAGGTCATATACAGGGTCCTTAGAAAGCTAGAATAGTATGATCATTTCCTTATTCAGAATTTCTACAGAACTTTCCACAGAACCCTATGTAGTAAAGATAATGAATTCTAACTTATTTAGTGTGTCACTCGAATCCCTTGTGGCTCATGCCTGTCATTCCAGCACTTTGGGAGGCTGAGGTGGGCGGATCACCTGAGGTAAGGAGTTCAAGACCTACCTGGACACCATGGCAAAACCTCATCCTTACTAAAAAAAAATAAAAATTAGCCAGGTGTGGTAGCAGGTGCCTGTAATCCCAGCTACTCAGGAGGCTGAGGCAGTGAGAATTGCTTGAACTCAGGAAGCGGAGGTTGCAGTGAGCTGAGATCACACCATTGCACTCCAGCCTGGGCAAAAAGAGCAAAACTCTGTCTCAAGGAAAAAAAAAAGATTTTACCCTCCTTTCCAGACTCATCTCTTAATGTTCCTTTAACATCCTCCAACTACATATCCACTTACCCCAACTAATTATACTCAAAGAATTGTTTAGGGAGCTTATCTTCCCTAAATACTCCTTTGTGAAGGGACATTTTTATAGCTTAGAGTTTTAACCTGTGCTGTTTTCTTCTATTTGGAATGCTATGCTCCCCACCATCCCTGAGCCCCAGGAAGTAGAGTGGGCCTTCCAATTAAGGCATGGACACATTGTTAGCTCCATGCCTCAGTGCACATGTATAGATTTTCAGTTCCAAGACAGCAGGAAGTTGGAACCTCTTTGTAGCCTAGTGGTTAGAAAAGGGCCTACTTTATATTATGTGACATATATGTGGGTAATCACTATAAGACAGAAAAAAGGCAAGTGGGAAAGGACAGAGGGATGAAGAGAAGAGAAGGAAGAAAGGGAGGGAGGGAGTGAGGGAGGAAGGAGGGAGGAAAGGAAGGAAGGAAGGAAGGAAGGAAGGAAGGAAGGAAAAAGGAAGGAAAATGAAGCCAGGTAGAGAAGGAGGGATGAAGGGAAGGAAGAGAGGAAGGAAAGAAGGAAGGAAGGAAGGAAGGAAGGAAGGAAGGAAGGAAGGAAGGGAAAAGGAAGGAAGAAGAAGCCAGGTAGAGAAGGAGGGATGAAGGGAAGGAAGAGAGGAAGGAAAGAAGGAAGGAAGGAAGGAAGGAAGGAAGGAAGGAAGGAAGGAAGGAAAAGAGGGAGGGGGGAGGAGAGAGGGGCAGAGAGGGAGGGAGGGTCTCATGTAATCAGTATAGTATTTCTAAGTCTTAACTGTGTCTCTATTCTAAAGGTCTCTTCCTACTCCTTGCACAATCCATCCACCTGTACCTCTATTCTTTTTGTAACCCACTATAGAAGCTGAAAGAAAATCTGTTTGAGTCACAAAGATTCAGATACAAACCTACAGAGTGAGTTTTTACAATAGCAGATACTTAGATAAATGACCCTGGCTCAGAGTATCAGTCTGCTTGGGCTGCTATAATAAAATACCATAGACTGGGTGACTTAAACAACAGGAATTTATTTTCTCACTATCATAAGGACTGAGAAGTCCAAGATTAAGGTGCCAGCTGATAAGGTTCTTGGTAAGGCTCTCTTCCTGGCTTCCATACAACCAGCCACCTTCTCACTGTGTCCTCATATGGCAGAGAAAGCTGTCATGTGTCTTCCTCTCTTAGAAGGACACCAGCCCTCTTGGATCAGGGCCCCATCCTTTTGACCCCATTTAACGATATTACCTCCTTACAGACCCTATCTCCAAATATAGTCACATTGAGCATTAGGACTTTAACATCTGAATTTTGATGGTACATAATTCAGTCCCTAGCTATAAGAAAGAAAGGAAAAGTCAGGAATATTCCTGAGATGAGAGAGGAAGAATATAAAAGCCTCTGACTAGTAGGACAGAAGGTTAGGATTGGAGGGTGAGGAAGGACCTTCCTTTGAAGGCACCTGGGATTGACTTAGTTCTAAATTATCACTCTTCTTCACAGTTAAGGAGGACGAACTGTCCAGAGTCAGCCTCCTGCCCAGAGAGCATGAGTTTGGAGATAACTGGGCAGGGTCCTGGAGATCCTGCCCTGGCTCTGCCCACCTTGAGCATCTTGGACTCAGCAAACCAGAGATCTTGTAGGAGGAACATGGTCACTTGTGGCAGGAGAAAGGTATGAAATTATTCAAAACTATTCATCATGAGTGGAACTCAGAGTACTTCTTAAAAGGAATACAGTTACTGAGAATTCCTAGATGGGCATCAATGTCCCCTTTAGCTCTGTCCTGCAATGGATTTTAGAAAATGTGGCAGGTCAGACCTGTGACCACCAGAACAGGCATCAGGAAAATTATTTTGGAATCCTCCTGGTTTCCTAATACTGCTGTGGCATATTACCACAAATTGGGTGACTTTTTAAAAAACGGAAATCTATTATCTCACATTTCTGTAGGCCAGAAGTCCAAAATCAAGGTGACAGCAGGGCCATGCTCCCTCCAAAGGCTCGAGGAAAGAACTAGTTTCGTTTTTGGTTGTTGCCAATAATCCTTGGAGTTCTTTGTTGTGGCAGCATAACTCCAATCTCTGCCTCTGTATTCACATGGCTGTCTTCCTTCTGTGTGTCTGTCTCTGTCTCTGTGTCTCCTGTAAGGACAGCGGTGATTGGATTTAGGGCCCACTCTAATCCAGTACTACCTTGTCTTAACTTGCATCTTAATAACATCTGCAAAGAGTCTATTTTCAAATAAGACACATTCACAGATACTAGAAGTTAGGCTTTGAACATTTCTTTTGGAGTGACATAATTTTACCCACGGTAGAACCCTAAATGTTATTCTTACTACAACCTACAAGGAAGTGGCAAATTAGATGCTACTAAGTGGTGACTTACTCTAAATGTGTTTTTACTCAAGTATTGAGAAATTTCTACGCAAAACGCTACTCAACCACATTAGCATTTTCTACTTAATGTTCTGCAAAATACTGTTTCTTGAAGGTATAATTTCACTGTGCCTTGACTCAAGGGCCATGTATTATTAGAGCCCCAATCAGAGAAGCAGACCAGTAGGTGATATATATGTTGTATATTATATACCACATGTTATATATTCCAAAGGATTTTATCTTACATAATTGTTGGAACCTTTTAAGCACTATTTTTGTCTCTCTAAAGTTGTTGTCATTATGTCTGCTCTGGGGCTTGAAGTCCACAGGACAGGCAATCAGGAAGGAAATAACATGGAGGAGAATAAAGATCAATTAAATTCATGAGCACATCTGGAACCCAAGTTAGTTCTTACTGACTCTGACATTGTTGACCTGATGCCTTTCCTCATAGAACTGAATGCACACCTGGCCCAAGAGCTGGAGAAGCTAAAGGTAGGACCAGGGAAAGGTGGAGCGGTTGCAGGCCCAGCTGTCGTCCCTCATCAACAAGGTGAGCCAGCAGGTAAGCAACATCATGGGAGAGTTACAGAATGGCTGCTGCTTCATTTCTACTTCCCAAGTCTTCCACAAGAATGTCTCTCTTGGCTACCCTAACTGAAAACATTCACAGGAGGGAATTGTGGGAAATGTAGTTCAACCTAACCAAGCTTACACATTAGGAGGCCGCCACAGGTACCACAGCCAACAAATTAAGGACCCATGGCATACAATATCCCTCTCTAAGAGACTCACAGCACATTAATATATCAAAGACTCAGCAAAGTCCTTGAATTTAAAAATAAATTAACTGTTCCACTTGGATATAGGATTTCTCACACTTATTAGAGTCACTGATTTGGAGATTAGGATGATGAACTTACTGTGGAAATTTAATGATTGCTTATTGGTGTGATGTCTGTTTTTTGGTATATTTCTCTGAGTAAATCCCAGAGAAACTCTATAATGAGATGCTGTGTTTCTTTAAAGTGTCAGTGTAAGTACTGGGTACTAAGTGAAAAAGAGTTTCTTCGATTTACGAATCAGTATATCCAAACACTCTCAATTTCAAGGCAAGATATACTGCATTTGTGGAATAGTTTGAAGAAATTTAGACTTCTTAAATCATCCTTAAGTAACCTATTTTAAATGCTGTGACTCTATTTTATTTTCATTAAAGGCTTAATAAGTAAAGTTCATTTGATTTCCGATTTTAAAGTGACTGTAGTAAAACTTCCTTCAGAAGCAATGGACACACACACACATCTTGCAATTTACAGTTATTGTAGTCAACACTGTAAACCTAGATTACGAAAACAGCTACCATCGAAGGCAGCATAGTAACAGTTAAGAGCGTGGACTCTGGAACCAGGCTGCCTGAACTTGAAACAGAGCTACCACTTATTGGCTGATGGCATTAAGTCACATCACTGCCGTGAGCCTCACTTTTTTTCACATGTAAAATGGTGAGAGTAATATTTTCCTCTTCACAAGTTATTATGAATAGCAAAGATTTTAATAATTGTAAGGCGTTTTAAACAGTGCTTGGCACACTGTGAGTGCTGTGTGTGTGTGTGCATGTGTCTGACAAGCTCCCAGTCTATGATATGTGCCACATATTCACTGACTCATTTAATCCTCAAAATTCCTACAGGACCCATACTATTATCCCAGTTTTATAGATAAGGAAACTAAGTCAAATAGAGGTGAAGAATCCTCTCTCAGGTTACAGGGGCTGAGGTGGTGCCAGGACAAAACTCTAGATGGCTCTGACTCTGAGACATGGTCTCATTCCACAAGGCCATGGTGCCTCCCAAGCAGTTTTAAGTCTCTCTGAGATTCCTTCCTAAAAGTCTCAAAAGATGAGATCAAATTGAACAGGTCCAGAAATGGAATTAGTTCCTCTCCCAAGGGGTGCTAAAGTTGTTGCTGTCACTCATTCTTGACCTAGACTAGATACGAACGCGGAACTTAGAATGAAAGGCTCCATGGGTTGATTTTGCCCTGAGTTTACACAGTCCCTAGAAAGTTCCTTAAATACCTTCAATCAAGGGCTTAGAAAAATGTTTAAAAATAACCTTGCACATACAATTAGAAACTGGCATGTGGGGAATTAAATATGAAAAATGAAATCGTTTATAATTATCAGGGACTACTTGAAGGGAGGTGCTTTGAAGAAAATACCTTGGACTCTCAAAACCCACACAAAAGAGGCTGACTTGACTTGGTGGCAGAACTCATGTGAGCCCAAGGGCAGAGATCCTGAGCCAAGGGCTGTCTGTACTCAGCAGGTCAGAGATAGAGACAAGGCTGGAAGGGTTTGGGGCAGGTATGGGTGTGTTAATATGATTATAATGACAATTACAGAAATGTAAGGCAAGAAAATATTTTTAAAGTAAGAATGAAATAATCCATTTGACATCATGTATCTGTGTGAATATGCATGCATGACAGAATTAGAATTTAAAAATAAACTTAGATCTATATTAACTGGTACAGATGCCATTCTGCATTAACAGGAAAGAAGAAAAATCATATTGCAAAGCATGACTCTATTTAGCTAACAATACACACAAGAAACCCTCTATGAGTGTCTAGATGTTTCTCTGTGTGTGTGTGTGTGTGTGTGTGTGTGTGTGCGCGCGCGCGTGCACATCTTTGCATGAGCAAGGAGGTAGGTAAGAAAGAATATACACCAAGTGTTTGTCATGGGTTAACTGAGAGGTACAGCAGTGAGGGTAGGTAGAAAATGGTTGGATTGGCTTTTATACAATTTTTGTCAAACATTATTCCTTCTTAAAATAATCTTTTATTGGATTTATAATTTGAAACCATTCTATAACATTAAATATTAAAGTCATAATCAAATTGAAAAATGTGAATGCCTGTGTTGGGATATGGATAATAAAGGCTAGCAGTGTGGCACACATTCAGCAAGCAGACAAGCAAGACTTTGAACCTTTGTCTAGATAAAGCTAAAATTATGCTTCATTCACTGTATCATGCACCTTCAGGAATCCTAGACATACAATTCTGCAGTCAGTTCATCTTGTTCCCTGGCAGCACATTGCTGCCAAAACAGCAAGCCAACTGATAAGGTATCTCAGAATTTATGCCAGACAAGACAGTTATTTTCAATATTCCATTTAAAGAAGCTGTGGATTTTATGAAACAAATAATTAATCACAGGGGGGATATGCTGCTTCAGTCCATGTAGAAAGCTTTGTAATCTCAACAATGTGCTACAGATAAAAAGCAAAGGAGGAAGATATGAATGTCATTCAAAAGCCAATGAGTCTGGGGGCTGAGTCAAGTTTATTTGCTCTAAGTGAGATTTTTATTTCTAACCAGGGGTTTGAGAAAGGATCCTGACTTTAATTATGGCCCCTTGGTACATTCTTTCCTGTCCACTGAAGGATGGTATTCCCTCCAACCACCACCAGGGTTTTTTTCCCAGTCTACATGATAGATGTCCATTACAGTTCCGGATCCATACCCAAGTGACTTCTGAGAATGGAAACCTGCCACCGGCCTGCTCCTGCTAGTGCTCTGTAAAAGACTGAATGCAATCTCTTAAAGAAAAATGAAAAAAGAAGCCACAGTTTAGATATACCCCAAAGCCAGCCACTTATACCAACATAGTCAAAATTTAAGTCATCCTGATTTCCCTGAAACACTAGCTCTAATCACAAATGAAACACAAAATGTAGGCTTTACATCCCTGTTAGCATGATTCAGCAAAATTAAACCAATCAGTCATACATAAATCACCTTAAAACTCTACTTGTCTTAAAAGAATATTAATGTATAACAGCCAATCATGAAAAAGGCCAAAATATTTTCTCTTTTATGCTTTATAAACTGTGCTGTAATTGCTGTGAAGTAAGTTTCTTTCCATTTTCTATTCAAAGTGTTCTGGTTTATGAACTGTTGTTTTGTATGCATAACAAACTTAAAATGTTAAATTCTCTAATTTGATCTGATTTTATTTTTGACAGATCCTTCCACCCCACTTGCTGATACAGCTTCAACAAAGAAGGGTGGTCACCACAAGAATCACTGCTAACCAGGGATGACTCATTCTCACATCCATCCTAAATAGACTTCCTTGGATACAAAAAATCCAGAGTTTGCCGTATCTCCATGGACACTGTCATTTAGACAGGACACTTCTTGGGAAACTCACTTCCATTTTCCTAATAAGGTTCCCTTTGAAGTCTAAGAATTTCTCCAAGACAAAATTCATGTAGGCCAAAATACCAGACATCAGGCCTGTAACTGTGGTCACCCTGGCCACAACCAAGTTGTCACCTTCACTCACGGTCATCTTTCTGCCCTCTGCTACTTGGAGAATAATAATCATAAAGTATTGTTGCTGAAGCCCCTTTAGAAAAGTTGATTTATAGCAGCCCATGAGAGAGGTAGATTAGAGATGACCAATGTCTTGAGAACACCAAGAAGCACTCTTCCTTGATTCTTAGGGCTTGAAATTTCAGAAACAAATCTAAGACACATTATAATAATGACCCTGGTCCATTGTGAGCCCATTAGAACATACTCACAAATAAGTATTCAAAATTTCCCAGCTATTTTAATTCCTAAAAATGTCTTCCAAGATATATCAAAGTTTCCATAATTTTGCAATCAACTTGGTTTTTACTTAAATTCTCTGTAGCAACCCTGACTTTTCTTGTTATTAAATCATTTCTATAATTAAATATAAAGTTATTGGTGACATTCACAGAAAATCCTAGAGAGTGTGGAGTTCTTGCTACAGAAGTTATACTTTAATGAAACTTAAAAGACGTCAGTTAAATTTATAATTTCAACTTGCCCAAACATTTAGCTCAAAAGTAGTGATCTTAGTTTTGACACTTCTTGCATTGGACTCAAGGCTTCTATCACAACTTCCTCTTATTGATTCAACACATTATTATTGAGTAACCTTTGTTCTAGATACTGGCAAAGTTAAAATAATAGCAACATAAATGAAAGGTCTTTTCTTACTGTTTAATAGGAGAAACATATATTAGATAAATGATTTCAATGAACTGATATAAGAGCTATAGTTATTCACTTAACAACTGGGATGCCTTGAGCAAGTCACTTGATCTTTCTGGACCTCACTTTTCTTTTCTTTTTTTTTCTTTTTTGTTTGTTTTTGTTTTTGTTTTTTGAGATGGAGTCTCGCTCTGTCGCCCAGACTGGAGTGCAGTAGCATCATCTCGGCTCACTCCGCCTCCCAGGTTCAGGCCACTCACCGTTCTCCTGCCTGTCTCCCGAGTAGCTGGGACTACAGGCACCCGCCACCACATCCGGCTAATTTTTTTGTATTTTTAGTAGAGACGGGGTTTCACCATGTTAGCCAGGATGGTCTCGATCTCCTCATGATCCGCCCGCCTACACCTTCCAAAATGCTGGGATTACAGGTGTAAGCCACTGCGCCTGGCCTGGCCTGCTTTTTTTGTTTTTTTGAGATGGAGTCTGGCTCTGTCGCCCAGGCTGGAGTGCAGTGGTGCAATTTCGGCTCACTAAAGCCTCCGCTTCCTGGCTTCAAGCGATTCTCCTGCCTCAGCCTCCCTAGTAGCTGGGATTACAGGTGCCTGTCACCACACCAGACTAATTTTTGTATTTGGTAGAGACAGGGTTTCACCGTGTTAGCCAGGATGGTCTCAATCTCCTTGTGATCGGCCCGCCGCGGTCTGCCAAAGTGCTGGGATTACAGGCATAAACCATCGTGCCAGGCCTGTTTTTTTGCTTTTTTCAGACAGAGTCTTGCTCTGTTGCCCAGGCTGGAGTGCAATTTGCGATCTCAGCTCACTGCAGCTGCCTCCTCCCAGCTTCAAGCAATTCTCCTGCCTCAGCCTCCCGAGTAGCTGGGAGCTGCCTCAGCCTCCCGAGTAGTAGCAGGTGTGCGCCACCATGCCAGACTGATTTTTGTATTTGGTAGAGATGGGGTTTTGCCATGTTAACCAGGCTGGTCTCGAACTCCTGACCTCAGGTGATCCACTCCCCTTGGCCTCTGGAAGTGCTGAGATTACAGGCGTGAGCCACCAGGCTGGCAACAGTTTTCTTTACTGTAAAATTGAAAAGTAGTACAGGAGCTAACAGTGCTGACTGCCATTGAGACTTGGTTCAAGGCCTCCCTCTGCACACACTGGTTGTGTCACATGGGGCAAATCACTTAACAGTTTCTTGATTTGCAAGATTAGGATATTGCTATGATCTGGATGTTTGTGTTTCCCCAAAATTTGTGCATTGAAATTCAAAGTCCCAAGGGGATGATATTAGGAGATGCGGCCTTTGGGAGGAGATTAGGCTATGAGAGTGAACCCCCGTTAATGGGATTAGTGCCATTATAAAAGAGATCCCAGACAGCTCATTCACCCCTTGACTATGTAAAGACACAGCAAAAATAGGGCTGTCTCTGAACCAGGAAGCAGACTCTCACCAGACACTAAATCTGCTGCCACCTTGATCTTGAACTTCTCAGCCTCCAAAACTGTCAGAAGTAAATTTCTGTTGTTTATAAGCCACGAAGTTTATGGTATTTTGTTATAGCAGCTTGAACATACTAAGATAATAACAAAATAATAGTTTTGGAGTAAATATTTTTATTTCCATTTTCTAAATGTCATTTTGGAGCAGGAAATTTAAGAAAAAGTTAAAAAAGTTTTCATACATGTATATAATAACTCAAAGGATGACTTCAGGACACCAAATCATTGTTTTACTACTGGCTTTGAAATGATGAAACCAAGAGGAGAGGTTTCACTCACACTTTACCAGGAGACTTTTCTGATTCCTGCAGCCTGCATTGATCTCTCACATCTCTGGACTCCTATGCTGGGCATGGTGGCTCAGGCTTGTAATCTCAGCAGTTTGGGAGGCTGAGGTCAGGAGTTCAAGATCAACCTGGCCAACATGGTGAAACCCCATCTCTACTAAAAATACAAAAATTATCTGGGCATAGTGCATGCACCTGTAATCCCAGCCACTCAGGAGGCTGAGGCACGAGAATCACTTGAATACAGGAGGTGGAGGTTGCGGTGAGCTGAGATTACACCACTCTACTCCAGCCTGGGCAACAGAGTGAGATTCTTTGTCTCAAAAAAACAAAACAAAACAAAATAAAAACATCTCTGGACTCCTACCAACAACACAGTCAGTGCAACATATTTTAAATTTGTGATTCTTCTACTTATTCATGCAGTCAACTAAAGCAAATCAGCCAACTTTTTTCATCCTGTTTCTTCGGTATCAAAATGAGAAAAATAGTATCAATCTCATGGGAATGTAATAAGGCTAAACTTTGATAATTACAAAAGCACTTACGACAGTGCTTGGCACATTGTAAGTTCTCAAAAAATGGTAGCAGTTCTTGGGCTTTCACACGCCTCTCTTCTCTCTCTTATAAACCATGGTATTTTCGTATCCCTCTGAGGAACTATCATAAAACCCACAAGAACTTGGAAATACCTGTTTCTGAGATATCAACTACAAAATCATCACAACATAGATCAAATCGGAGATATTCAAAGTCAACCAAAAGATATAAAATGACTTTCAAGATGGAATAAGTCATTATTTGTGGTATTACTTGCAAAATTAAGAATGTATAAACAGCCATGGAAGGTAACTTGGTGGTTTCATCAGTATGCTTTTGGATCTACATTGCAAAAGCCCAACTCAGATAATAAGAATGTGTGGGCTCATTACTATGGTTTGAATGTGTCCCCTCCAAAATTCTGGTGTTGCCTGTGTGATACTTACAAGGAGGTAGAGACTTTAAGAGATGATTAAGCCATGAGGGCTCCTTCCTTATTCATGGGATTAAGACCCTCGTAACAGAGGCTTCACACACCATTAGACTAGCTTGCTTGTTTGTTCTTCTGCCTTCTACTATGCAAGGATACAGCAAGAAGACCCTCATCAGACACCCAATGCCAATGCCCTGATCTTGGACTTTCAGCCTCTAGAACTGTGAGAAATACATTTCTGTTCTTTATAAATTACCCCATCTGTAATATTCCATTATAGCAACACAACATGAACTAAGACATTGAGCTAAAACTTTGGGGGAGATTATTTTCAGGCACTAAAGAGCCAAGTGCTCAAATAATACTATATGAAATAGTTCTCCCTCCATTTCTCAATTTTATTTCCTGTATATTGGTTTCACTATTAGGTAAACTCTCATTTGAGGTGATTGATAACTACTGCCAGTTTACATGAACTTGATTAACATTCTTATTACAAACATTCTTACAAAGTATTTGATCTATTAACATGGAATCCTGCATAATATCTTTGTGAATGCACAAAGAAACACACTTCATAGTGAAGCAAGTAATGCTGTGTATAAACAAAAATGAAATTCACTGGTCCTAGCACATACCACACCAACTAGCAGCAGCTGGCCTGATAAGCAGTGATGGCCATTTGAAAAAACCTCTGGGTCACTGACTTGCGACGATGCCTTTTAAGGATGGGAGGGCACCCTCCAGGAAACCACAGGTATCATACACTGATGACTATTGTGAGTGCTGGTGCTGTGTACCCTGTAGTAGAATACATGGTCTCAGAGCCAGGGAGTGAAAATAGAAATGGCCTCACTCACAATGACTCCCAAGAACCCATTTGGGGAATTTGTGTTTCCTGCCCTGCGACATAAGCTTCTGTGTGTTTGAAGGATCTGGTTCCCAGAGGGTATTTGTGCTTTCCATTCTCACAACTTTAAGCTCTGTGGGTCTAAAGGCCCTGGTTTCAGCAGTGATGTTTCTACCAGAGGACAGAGCAAGGATCACATTAAACTTTTTTTCTGCCCAGTCACTTCAAGCTGTTCATGCCAGGAGACCAGCAGGCAAGAAAAGGAGTGACTATTTTGGCAGGGCTGGATCACAGTCACCAGGAGGAAGTCAGGGAGCTTTCACACATTGGAGGCAAAGAAGAATACAGTTAGCACCCTGGTGGCCATGGTGGTGTTTCTTGGTGTTTCTTCCCCTGCCCAGTTTTGATAATAAAAGGACAAAGACAACAGCCATGGCCTGACATGGGCGCAGAGGCCGGAATTCTGCTACCCAGATCCCTCCTTTGGAAGTAAATTCTCACAGCTGCTAAGAGAGTTGGCTACTGATTTATCACAGCTGAGGCTCTCTGGGGCTTTCCCTTGACAAGGGAATTACCCCCAAATTATCCCCTTTTGATGCATCTCACTACCAGAGCTCTCTCAGAGGCCTCTGTTGCAACCACATATTTGATTTCTTCCACTGCCCAGTTACTCCTTCCTCATTTAACTTATAAGTGATGTTCTTGAGATCACTCCCCAAAACACCCTCTGCATGCAAATCTTTGTCTCGGAACTGTTTTCCTGAGCACCTGACCTGAGGCAATGCTTATTATGTGCTACATATTTTATACATATTAACTCAATAAATTCTCACAAAAAAAAATCCGCATATGACAGACGAGAACCTTTAGGTTTAGAAAGGTTAAATGACTTACATAAAGCCTGATATGATAATCTGAAAATTAGATTTGGAACAAATATATTCTTCAGGTTGGCTCCTATGGGAATTTGGAATTCCAGAGTTTTTCATTATCTGCAAGTGCATCTGATGATCCATGACACATAGACAATTGTAACTGCTGAGGTTCCATTCATGTCTCACATCTGAAATGACTAGTGACAGTGCCTGAGAGGTCATCTAGTGGCCGCATCTCAATGAACTTTATTGTTCTCTACTTTTTCTTGTATGCTATAACCTCAGCATAGAATGCATTTAACTACTGAAATATAAACATTTGCTCTTAGCCAAAAGAAATAAATGAAATAATTTTTACTAGAAAAGACAAGGCATGGAACATTCTATCCTCCCTTCCACCCAATGAGCAGGAACAAGTGAGTGAGTGGGGGTATGGATCTGCTGCTACCCTTTCCATCACAGTACTAATTTGCATGTCATAGTGTAAGTAGAAGATTTTAAGAAAATGTAAGGGATTTAATGGTGGTTAAAAATCAAGTCCCCACAAAGACAGGATGACATATATTTCTTAAAGATTTAGGTTGTTCCTTCACAAGTTGCAGTGGTCAAATGTAATTGTTGTGACCAAATTACAGTATACAATGCTGGTGAAAGGTAAAATTAAAATGAAAAAGATAGATGTTAATATTTACTGACTACTTAGCCCTCTACAAGTGTCTTAAAGCTTCTTCTACCTCAACCCACAGTAAGAAGTATGTTTTCAGAGTTATCTTGTATATACATGTGTGTGTAGGTCTATGTGAGAAACAAACAAAAATTTCACCATCCAATACATACCCTTACTGTATATGATATACTCTGATATTTTCTATCATGTTTGAATGTTCTTAAGTTGTGTGCTACCTATTATATTGATTTTGTACTAAATGATCAGGAAGAACAATTTGAAAATCACTTCCTAATGCCAAGACTCTTGATATGCATTTACTAATTTAGCACTTGTAGCAACTTTCCAAAAACTTTTTACTATTATCTTATTTTTTTCTAATAAAGTACAGGTTTTGACCTGTATCCTAAGGTCTCACAACTCATAAATGACAGGGTTGGAATGTAAATCCTACTAAATTATTTCAGACGTGTTTGAACCTCTTGGTCAGTGCAAAATGCTTACAAAGAAGAAGAGATACAGAGAGGAAAAAATGAAGAAATATAGGTATTTCCTCTATTTATTTTCTTTTGCCTCTTATATCAGCTGCATGATCAGTTCTAGGAAAGGAGTTAAGGCTAGAAGATTGCCCCAAACTCAATGCAGATGCCGATAACTAAAGGTAAATTGTAACATCTTGCACCCCATGAGAATTTGTGGAATTCCATATACAGCTCAGGAAAACTTGTTTCCTTATCTAGTTAATGTGGTTTCTAATCTCTGAGCAGCAGGACACGGAGGTACAGATGCTGGTGTTTTACATCTTTCTAGTTTTAAGCACTATTTCTTTTGCTTCCTGAGAAGTACAAGAGCTGTCAAGTCAATCAATACTTCTACTGACTCTTTTCTGGAAATCAGTAAGGTGAGAACATTTGTCCTGATATAACTTAAGCACTTTATTCACTCTGGAGTCTTATGGATTAATTCAAATGTATTGTGATATAATCTTTAAGCATACACAAGTTTTAGCGTATGCTAGCATTTGTGAGAAAGATGAATTTGAGGCCGCATCTTCCTCTCCATGCAATTTTTTTCTTTCCTACTATTTCTCAAACATGTATTTCACAATGAAAATGTATACCACAGTGGTTAATGGGAGCTGTGAATTTATGTCTTTTCCAGTGGAGTGGTGGGGCAGAGATCAATTTTCATGGTATCCTGTAACAAGAAAAGCAATTTTAGACTAAGTTTTACAAAATATCTATAGATTTAATGCAGTCCCCATCTGAATCCCAACAGAAATTATGTAAAACTGACAAAGATATATTTTTTAAAAATAAGTAAAAGAGAAAAGAGCAAGAGTAGCTTGATTGTTTGAAAAGATGAATAAATGTCTCTCTGTGTGTGCTGGAGGTTGAGGGACACTTGCCCCAGACCAGTAGTTCTCAAGCATTGGTGTATAGCAGAATCACCTGAAGAGATGATAAAGAACTCTGAGATGTAAGTTTGTTGAGATAGGCTGACTCATGCCTTTGTGGTTTTAAGTTCCCAGGTGATTCTGAAGCTCATCAGGGTTTAAAAATCACTGCTCTTGTAGACATCCAAACAAATTATAAAACTATAGTAATTAAACCAGAGTGGTATTGGCACAGGAAAAAATAAAAAGAAAAAACGAAAGTTACAGATTATAGAAAGCCTAGAAACATACTGGCCTATATGAATTCTTCATATATAAAGACAGTGAATTGCAGATCAGTGGGAAGGGACTACTCAAAATTGATGCCAGGACAATGGTATCTGTATTACAATAAAATTAGAGTCCAAAGATAGAGAAAATTAAAAATATAAAAGAAAAACTTTAAAGTTTTGTAAGAAAATAACCTTATTACCTATAACACCCTAGTGTAGGGAAAGACTTCTTAAAGTTTATAAAGCACAAATTATGAAGAAAACATTGATAAGTTTTCACACTAAAATTGAGCTTCTTTCAGCCAAAGGCACCATAAAAATGAAAACAAGTAGCCACAAAGTGACAACAGATATATGTAACACATAGGATTAGTACCTTGAATGTATCAAGGACTCCTACAAATCCACTAGGGAAAAAATACATAATCCAACAATAAATAACCAAAAGGCCTAAATGTGCATTTTTTAAAATTTTACCACCTGGGTGAATCTTGCTGTCATTTACTCCAATGGAGAAGACTGAAGGAGAAACAGGTTCAAGGAGAGAAAAATCTAGACTTCTATGATGAACACGTGGTGACTCACCCATTGATGCAAAATTTAATGAGAAGTTTTGCAGAAAAGAAAACATTATATGTAATGTTATGAAATGTTATTTTAGAAAGATTAAAGTCAAAAAATTGCATCTTGACCCAAAGAAATGTAAATATTCAAAAAGCATTATTAATGAACTACCTTATCTTGTCAAGTTAGCACATTTTTAGCAGACTTTAGAATACAGCTGCTCTTGCATACATTGAAACTCCTTGTAGATAGTTCATTGCTTAGGGTGACTATGTTCCACTATGCTTCTGTTTTTTAAGTTTTCTTAATTCAAATCTAGAATATCTATTCCTGTAAAACTGTATGGGCAAGTACACTCCTATGGACATACGCCCATATGCGTTTGCATGGCAACAAAACTTGAGCTTAAATTTTTATCACAATTAGAGTACAAATCCTTCAGAAACTTCATCAGAAGTTTCAGATTTATGGCATCTGATAATATATATATAGTCTGCAATTGTATGCTTGGCTTTGCTTTCTGTTTTTAAAGATTTAAAGGGAATAAATGGGTACAGAGAGTGATGCAACACACATCCTCCACCCAAAATAAACAAAAGTTTATATAAAATATAGTATGGCAGATAAAATTGAAATCCAAAAGCCATGAATATTATAAAGTATTACTTTCTTTTCTTGTATGTGTATAAATTTATGAGGTACATGAAGTATTTTAATACAGACATGCAATGTGAAATAAGTACATCATGAGGAATGGCATATTTATGCCATAAAGCATTTATCCTTTGAATTATGAGCAATGCAATTACACTCTTTATTTTTAAATGTACAACTAAGTTATTATTGACTGTAATCACTGTATGGTGCTATCAAATAGTAGGTCTTTTTCATTCTTTCTATTTATTTGCACCTGTTAACCGTCCACATCTCTCCCCGTCTCCTACCTTCCAACCATCCTTCCCAGACTCTGGTAATCATCCTTCTACTTCTCTATGTCCATGAGTTCAGTTGTTTTGATTTTCAGATCCTATAAATAAGTGAGAAAATGTGGTGTTTGTCTTTCCGTGCCCGGATAATTTCACTTAACATAGTGATCTCCAGTTCCATCCAGGTTGATGCAAATGACTAGATCTCATTTTTTTTTTTTTTTTTAACGACTGAATAGTACTCCATTGTGTATATGTGCCACATTTTCTTTAGCCATTCATCTGTTGATGGACACTTAGGTTGCTGCCAAATCTTAGCTATTTTAAACAGTACTGCAACAAACATGGGAGTGCAGATATCTCTTCAATATACTGCTTTCCTTTCTTTTGGTATATACCCAGTAGTGGGATTGCTGGATCATATGGTAGCTCAATTTTTAGAGTTTTGAGGAACTTCCAAACTGTACTCCATAGTGGTTGTACTAATTTACATTCCCACCAACAGTGTCGAAGGGCTCCCTATTCTCCACATCCTTGCCAGCGTTCATTATTGCCTGTCTTTTGGATATAAGCCATCTTAACTGGTAGAAGACAATATCTCCTTGTACTTCTGATTTACATTTCTCTGATGATCAACGATGTTGAGCACCTTTTCATATATCTGTTTGCCATTTGTATGTCTTCTTTTGAGAAATGTCTGTTCAAATATTTTCACATTTTTTGATCAGATTATTAAACTTTTTCCTACAGGGTTGTTTGAGCTCCTTATATTATATATTCTGGTTATTAATTTCTTGTCAGATGGGTAGTTTGCAAATAACTTCTCCCATTCTGTAGGTTGTCTTTTCACTTTGTTCATTGTTTCCCTTGTTGTGAGGAGAATATTTTTAACTTGATGTGATCCCATTTGTCCATTTTTGCTTTGGTTGTCTGTGCTTGTGGGATATTGCTCAAGAAATCTTTGCCAAAACAAATGTCCTGGAGATTGTCCCCAATGTTTTCTTGTAGTACTCTTATAGTTTGGGGTCTCAGATCTACATCTTCAATTTATTTTTATTTTATTTTTATATAGTGATAGATAGGGGTTAGTTTCACTCCTGCCTGTGGATATTCAGTTGTTTTCAGTACCATTTATTGAAGAGACTGCCTTTTCCCCAGGTATGTCTTGGCACCTTTCGCAAAAAAGAGTTCACTGTAGTTGTTTGTATTTGTTTCTGCATTATCTATTCTGTTGCATTGATGTATGTGTCTGTTTTTATGCTAGTATCATGCTGTTAGGATTACTATAGCTCTATTGTATAATTTGAAGTCATGTAATGTGATTCTTCCAGTTTTGACCTTTTTGCCTAGGATAGCTTTGACTGTTCTGGGTCTTTTGTGGTTCTATATAAATTTTAGGATTGCTTTTTCTATTTCTGTGAAGAATGTCATTGGTATTTTGATAGGGTTCACATTGACTCTGAAGATTGTTTTGGATAGCGTGAACATTTTAACAAAATAAATTCTTGCAATCCATGAACATGGAATTTTTTTTTTTTTTTTTTTTTTTTTTTTTTTGGTGTTCTCATCAATTTCCCTCATCAGTGTTTTGTAGTTTTCATTACAGAGATCTTTCACTTCTCTGGTTAAATTAATTCCTTGGTATTTAATTTTGTGTGCAGCTATGATAAATGGTATTACTTATAAAATTTCTTTTCCACATTGTTCACTGTTGGAATACAGAAATCCTACAGAATTTTATATGTTGATTTTATATTCTGTAACCTACTGAATTTGTTTATCAGTTCTAATAGTTTTACTGTGAAGTCTTTAGGTCTTTCCAAATGTAAGACTATATCATCTTCTTCATTTTCCATTTGGACACCCTTTATATCTTTCTCTTGTCTGATTGCTGTAGCTAGGACTTCCAGTACTATATTGAATAACAGTGGTGACACTGGGTGTCCTTGTCATATTCCACATCTTAGAGGAAAGGCTTTCAATTTTTCAGTATGAAAATAGTTGTGGGTCTGTCATATATAGCTTTTATTATGTTGAGGCATGTTCCTTCTATCCCCAGTTTTTTTAAGGTTTTTATCATGAAGGAATAATAAACTTTATCAAATGCTTTTCATCATCAGCTTAAATGTTCACATGGTTTTTGTCCTTCATTTTGTTGATATGATGTATCACATTGATTGAATTGAGTATATTGAGTATAAATCCCAGTTGGTCATAATGAATAATCTTTCTAACACATTGTTTAATTTGGTTTGCTAGTATTTTGTTGAGGATTTTTACATCAATATTCATCAGAGGCATTGGCCTGTAGTTTTAGTTTTTTGGTGTATCTTTGTTTCATTTTGATATCAGAGTAATGCTAGCCTTATATAATGAGTTGGGAAGTACTTCTTCCTCCTCTGTTTTTGGAATAATTTGAGTAGGATTGGTATTAATTATCCTTTAAATGTTTGGCAGAATTCAGCAATGAAGCCATCAGGTCCTGGGTTTTTATTTAGTGGGAGACTTTTTATTACAGCTTTGATCCCATTACATGTTATTAGTCTGTTCATGTTTTGAATTTCTCCCTGGTTCAATGTTGATAGACTGTGGGTGTCTAGGAATTGGTTCATTTCTTCTAGATTTTCCAATGTATTGGCGTATAGTTGCTCGTAGCAGCAACTAATGATCCTTTGAATTTCTGTAATGTCTCCTTTTTCATTTCTGATTTTATTTATTTAGCTCTTCTATCTTTTTTCTTAGTCTGGCTAAAGGTTTGTCAATGTTGTTTAACTTTTCAAAAAACTAACTTTTTGATTCATTCATCTCTTGTATTGTTTTGATTTTGATTTCATTTATTTTGCTCCAATCTTTATTTTTTGTTTCTTTCTATTAACTTTGAGTTTGGTTTGCCCTTGCACTTCTAGTTCTTTAAGATGCGTCCTTAGATTGTTCATTTGAAGTTTTTCCTCTTTTTTGATGTAGGCACTTATACCTATGAACTTCCCTCTTGGTGCTGCTTTTACTGTATCCCATAGATTTTGGTATGTTGTGTTTCCATTATCATTTGTTTCAAGACATGCTTCAATTTCCTTCTTAATTTCTTCATTGATTGATACGGTTTGACTGTGTTTTCACCCAAATCTCATCTTGAATTGTAATCCTCGTAATCCCTATGTGTCTAGGGAGAGATCTGGTGGGAGGTGATTAGATCACGGGGGCAGTTTCTCCCACACTGTTCTCGTGATAGTAAGTGAGTTCTGATGGTTTTATAAGGGGCTCTTCCCCCTTTGCTACTTGTTCTTCTCTCTCCTGCCACCATGATCGTAAGTTTCATGAGACCTCCCCAGCCATGCAGAACTGTGAGTTGATTAAACCTCTTTTCTTTACAAATTACCCAGTCTCAGGCAGTTCTTGATAGCAGTGTAAGAATGTAATACAGTACATTACAATACAGTAAATTGGTACTGAGGTAGTGGGCACTGCTATAAGGATATCCAAAAATGCAGAAACAACTTTGGAATTGTGTAACGAGCTGAGGTTGGAACAGTTGGGAGGGTTCAGAAGAAGACAGGAAGATGCAGGGAAGTTTGGAACTTCCTAGAGACTCATTGAATGTTTTTGACCAAAATGCAGATAGTGATATGGACAATGAAGCCCAAGCTGAGGTGGTCTCAGATGGGGATGAGGAACTTGTTGGGAACTCGAGTAAAGGTCACTCTTGTTATGCTTTAGCAAAGGAACTGGTGGCGTTTTGCCCCTGCCACTAGAGATCTGTGGAACTTTGAACTTGAGAGAGATGATTTAGGGCATCTGGCAGAAGAAATTTATAAACAGCAAAGCATTCAAGACATGAGAGAGCACAAAAGTTTAGAAAACTTGCAACCTGACAATGCAGTAGAAAAGAAAAGCCCATTTTCTGGGGAAAATATTCAAGCCTCAAGCCAGCTGCAGAAATTTGCATAACTAAAGAGGAGCCAAGTGTTAATCACCAAAGCAATGGGAAAAATGTTTCCTGAGACCTTTGCAGCAGCCCCTCCCATCACAGGCCAGGAGGCCTAGAAGGGAAAAATGGTTTCATGGGCCAGGCTTAGGGTCCCCCTGCTGTGTGCAGCCTTGGAACTTGGTGCCCGGTGTCCCAGATGCCCCAGCCCTGGCTAAAAAGGGGCCAAGGTACATTTCAGGCCATTGCTTCAGAGGGTGCAAGACCCAGCCTTGGCAGCTTCCATGTGGTTCTGGTCCTGCAGATATGCAGAAGATAATCACTGAGGTTTGGGAACCTCCACCTAGATTTCAGAGGATGTATGGAATTGCCTGAATGTCCAGGCAGAGGTGTGCTCCAGGGGGTGGATCCTTGATGGAGGATCTCTGCCATGGCAGTACAGAAGGGAAATGTGGGGTTGAAGTCCCCACACAGAGTCCCCACTGGGACACTGCCCAATGGAGCTGTGAGAAGAGGACCACTGTCCTCCAGACCCCACAATAGTAGATCCACTGACAGCTTGCACTGTGCACCTGAAAAAGCCATAGACAATGCCAGCTGTGAAAGCAACCAGGACAGGGAACTGTACCCTGCAAAGCCACAGGGGCAGAGCTACCCAAGGTCGTGGGAGCCCACCTCTTGAATCACTGTGACTTGGATGTGAGACATGGAGTCAAAGGAAATTACTTAGGAGCTTTGAGATTTATTGACTGCCCTGTTGGATTTTGGACTTGCATGGGGCCTGTAGCCCCTGTTATGGACAATTTCTCCCATTCATTGTGGGAGCATTTGTCCAATCCCTGTATCCCCACTGTATCTTGGAAGTAACAAACTTGCTTATAATTTTACAGGCTCATAGGCAGAAAGGACTTCCCTTGTCTCAGATGAGACCCTGGACTTGGACTTTTGGGTTGATCCTAGAATGATCTAAGACTCTGGGGACTGTTGGAAAAGCAGGATTGTGTTTTGAAATGTGAGGACACAAGATTTGGGATGGGCCAGGGGTGGAATAATATGTTTTGGCTGTGTCCCCACCCAAATCTCCTCTTGAATTGGAATCCACATAATCCCCATGTGTTGTGTCTAGGGAGAAACCTTGTGGGAAGGGGAAGTGATTGGATCATGGGGGTGGTTTCTCCCATGCTGTTCTCATAATAGTGAGTGAGTTCTCACGAGATCTGATGGATTTATAAGTGGCTCTTCCCCCTTTGCTACTCATTCTCTCTCCTGTCACCCTGTGAAGAGGTGCCTTCTGCCACGATTATAAGTTTCCTGAGGCCTCCCCAGCCATGCAGAGCTGTGAGTCAACTAAACCTCTTTTCTTTATAAATTACTCACTCTCATCCAGTGCTTCATAGTATTGTGAGAACAGATTAATACATTGACCCATTTGCCATTCCAGAACATATTGTTTAATTTCCAGTTTATATTTGTATAGTTTCCAAAATTTCTCTTGTTACTGATTTCTAGTTTTATTCCATTGTGGTCCAAGAAGATATTTGATATTAGTTCAAGTTTTTTAATATTTTAAGACTTATTTTGTGACCTAACATGTGGTCTATCCTTAAGAATGATTCGCGTGCTGAGAAAAAAAAGTGTATTCTATAGCTCTTGGATGAAATGTTATGGTAATACCTATTAGATCTATTTGGTTTACAGTATGGGTTAAGTCTGATGTTTCTTTATTGATTTTGTGTCTGGAAGACATGTCTAGTGCTGAAAATGAGGTGTTGAAGTCTCCAGTTATTATTATATTGGATCCTCTCTCTTTAGCTCTAATAATATTTCCTTTATGGATCTGGATGCTCCAGTGTTGGGTGTGTATATATTTAAAATTGTTATGTTCTCTTGCTGAATTGATCTTTTTATCATTGTATAGTGACCTTCTTTGTCTCTTTTTATAATTTTTGTCTTAAGATCTATTTTGTCTGATATTACTATAGCAACTCCTGCTCTTTTTTGATTTCCATTGGAAATCAAATGGAATATCTTTTTCCATCTCTTTATTTTCAGCCTATGTATACCTTTTTTTTTTTTTTTTTTTTTTTTGAGAAGGAATCTCGCTCTGTCGCCCAGGCTGGAGTGCAGTGGCGCAATATCGGCTTACTGCAGGTTCACGCCATTCTCCTGCCTCAGCCTCCCAAGTAGCTGGGACTACAAGCGCCTGCCACCAGGCCCAGCTAATTTTTTGTATTTTTAGTAGAGATGGGGTTTCACCGCGTTAGCCAGGATGGTCTCAATCTCCTGACCTTGTGATCCACCCACCTTGGCCTCCCAAAGTGCTGGGATTACAGGCATGAGCCACTGTGCCCAGCCACATACGTGTATCTTTATAAGCGAAGTGTTTTCTTGTAGGCAATAAATAGATCTTGTGTGTTTATCCATTCAGCCAGTCTATAGCTTTTGATTAGAGAATTTAGTCCATTTACATTCAATGTTATTATTGATAAGGACTTACTCATGCCATTTTGTTATTTGTTTTCTGGTTGTTTTATGTTCTTCTTCCCTCCTGTCTTTTTCTAGGGAAGGCATTTTCTCTGATGATATAATTTAGTTTCTTGCTTTTTATTTTTTGTGTATGCATTGTATATTTTTTGGTTTGAGGTTACCATGGGGCTTTCAAATCCTATGTTATAACCCATTATTTTGACCAAATAACAACTTCACACCATTTGTATAAACAAGCAAAAGAAAATAACAAAACTTTATGCCTTAATTTCATCCCCTCACTTTTAACTTTTGTTGTTTTTTTTATATCTTATTGTACTCACTACATCTTGAAAAGTTTTAGTTACTATTTTTGATTCGTTCATTATTTAGTCTTTCTACTTAGGATAAGAGTAGTTTACACACCATGTGCATTTAAACAACATTTACAATGTTATAAAACTCTGTGTTTCTCTGTGTACTATTACCAGTGAGTTTTGTACCTTCAGGTGATTATTTATTGCTCATTAATGTCCTTTTCTTTCTGATTGAAGCACTTAATTTAACTTTTCTGGTAGGTAGGACAGGCCTGGCATTAGTAAAATCCCTCATCTCTTGTTTGTCCAGGGCAGTCTTTATTTCTCCTCCATGTTTGAAGAGTATTTTAGCTGGATGTAGTATCCCAGAGTGAAAGTTTGGTTTTTTTGTTTTGTTTTGTTTTGTTTTTTTCTTTCAGCACTTTAAATATGTCATACCACTCTCTCTTAGCCTGGAAGGTTTCCACTGAAAAGTCTGTTGCCAGATGTGTTGAACTCTATTGTATGTTGTTTGTTTCTTTTCTCTTGCTACTTTTAGAATCCTTTCTTTATCCTTGACCTTGAGGAGTTTGAGTATTGAATGCCTTGAGGTAGTCTTCTTTGGGTTAAATCTGCTTGGTGCTCTATAACCTTCTTGCACTTGGATATTTATATCTTCCTCTAGGTTTGGGAAGTTCTCTGTTATACATTTGAACAAACTTTCTATGTTGAATTTATTTGAGTTTTCTCACCATAGCTATTTTGAATTCACTGTCTGAAAGGTCACATATCTCCTTTTCTTCAGGATTTGTCCCTGGTGCCTTATTTAGTTCATTTGGTGAGGTCATGTTTTCCTGAATGGTGTTAATGCTAGTAGATGTTCTTCAGTGTCTGGACATTGAAGAGTTAGGTATTTATTGTAGCCTTCACTGTCAGGGCTTATTTGTAGCCATCCTTCTTGGGAAGGCATTCTAGATATTTAAAAGGACTTGGGTGTTGTCATCTAAGCTGTATTTGCTTTAGGAGGCACTCCAAGCCTAGTAACACTGTGGTTCTTGTAGACTCATAGAGATATCACCTTGATTGTATTGGACCTGATCTGATAGAATTCTCTAGATACCAGGCAGAGACTTGTATTGTCTTTTCTCACTTTCTCCCATACATGCAGAGTTTCTCTCTCTTTGTTTTGAGTCACATAAAGCTAGGGGTGGAGTGACACAAGCACCCCTGTGGCCACCTCTACTATGACTGCACTGGGTCAGCAGTGACCCTGAAGCCAGCACAGCCCTGGGTCTCACCCAAGGCCTGCTGTAACCACTCCCTGGCTACTGCATATGTTCACTCAAGGCCCTGGGGCTCTACAATCAGCAGTTGGCAAATCCAGCCAGGTCTGTGTTCTTCCCTTCAGGTCAGCAAGGTTCTTCAGGCCCTGGGTGGGTCCAGAAGTACCATCTGAGAGTCAGGAACTAGAGCCAGAAACCTTAGAAGTCCACATGGTATTATATTATATTGCAACTGAGTTGGTACTCAAACCACAAGACACAGTTTTTCCCACTCTTCCCTTCCCTTTCCAAAGGTAGAGGAGCCTCACCCCATTGCCACTGCCACCCTAGGCTATGAGGAGTACTGACAGATTACCGCCCATGTTCCCACAAGGCCTCTTAAGTCGCTTGTCATGAATGCTGCCTGGCCTGGAACTTACCTTTCAGGACAGTGGATTCCCTTCTGGCCCAGGGAAGGTTCAATATGTCATCCAAGAGTAAAGTTCTTGAATTAGGGACCCCAAGAGCCTATCTGGTACTCTCCTTCCCTGTGGCTGTGGTGGTATCTGAAGTCAGCAAGTCTTAGAGCCTCATCCAAGGCCCTTGATGTAGTACTTGGGTATTGCTGCTGCTTATTCACAGCCCAAGGGATAAATGCTGCCAGGACTGGGTCTTTTCCTTTAAGGCGGTGAGTTCCCTCCTCACCCAGGGTGTGTCTAGAAATATCATCTGGGAGCAAAGGCCTAGAACAGGGGCCCCATGACCCTGACCAGTGTCCTGTCCTGCTTGGCTGAGCTGGTATCCAAGATGCAAGACAAAGTCCTCCCCAGTCTTTCCTCTCTTCAGGTAAAAGGAAGTGGTATCTTTTGGAGCCTCAAGCTATGCCATGTGGGGCTAGGGGAGGGGTGATGCCAGCGCTGCATTGGTTTCCCCAGCTGATGTCTCAGTATGTCAGGTGCAATCCCAGTCCACTGTCTCTGGGCCTAGTTCAGCACCAGGACTCACCTAAGAGTTACAGTCCTTATGGCCCAGACTGCCTTTCAAGTTTAGTTGGAGATACAGAGCACTATAGCCTTCAGTGGTGAGGCTTATGGGAGCTCAAGCTCAAACCACTGGGATGCACAATTCCCTTTTGGCCAGGGCTGGTTTAAATGCTCCCTCAGTGGGCAGGCATCAGCTGAGTTTGGTCCAGGTTTCCCTTCTGCCCTAACAGGACAGCACTGAGTTCAGTGCCTCACAATTGCTCTTTTCTCCCTCCCTCAGTGCCCAGAGATGCTCTGCACACCAGGCAGCTGCTGCCGGTGTCAGGGAGGAGTGGTGTTGGTGATTCAGAACTATTTTTTTTTTTTATCTCTTCAGTGCTTCTTTCAGCCATATGAAGTTAAAACCAGGTAATGTAAGTGCTCATTTTATCTTTCGTTCTTGTGAAGGTGTTTTTCTCTGTGAAGGTAGTTGTTAACTTGGTATCCTTGCAGGGCGAAGGGCAATCGGTGGAGCTTTCTGTTCTACCATCTTGCTCTGTCTCTCAGTATTACTTTGTGTGTTTTGCAATTTATATAAACATTGTCATACTTTGTCATCTGAAACATGTTTTTTTTCCCTTCCAATATTACATGTCCAGTAAATATCCTTGTTGTTACATATCCATTTGGCCATTCTCCTTAACATCTCTATAGTACTCCATCACACAAACAATGCTTCCTTCCTCTTTGATGGAATTTAGGTTATTCATATTTGTAACTGTTATAATTGACTCTAAAATTAGCATTCTTGAACATGTTTCCTGGTGCCCATGTGCAATGATTACTTTAAAATATGTATGTAGAAACAGAATCCTAAATGTTTAGTGCTTTGTGTTTTCAATTTTACTAAATATCTTCCTGGTCACTAATGAGACTGAGCATATTTTCATGTGTTGTTAATCATGCAGGATTCCTTTTATGTCAGTGGCCTATTTTACCATTTTGTTTGTGTGATGCTGCCTTATTGAGTTGTAGAAATTCTCCATGAAAACACTATTTACAATGTTAGAAGACAGACTGGAAATTTATTTCCTTTTCATCTTTATTGAGATATAACAGACAATAAAAATGGTATATATTCAAGGTGTACTGCGATGTTTTGTTATACATATACATTATGAAGTGATTACCACATCAAGCTAATAAACATATCCATTACTTCACATAGTTACTATTTTTTGGTAGTGAGAATACTTAAGATCTACTCTGTTAGCAAATTACAAGTATACAATACATTATTATGAACTATAGTCACTATGCTATACATTAGATCTTCAGAACGTATTCATCTTAAAACTGTAAGTTTGTACCTTTTGACCAATGTCTCCCTACTTCTCCCATCTTCTCACCCCTGGTAATCATAGTTCTACTGTTTCTATGTATTTGGCTTTTTTGGATTCCACATATAAGTGAGATCATCCCAGCATTACTCACAGTAGCCAAGACATGTAAATAATCTAAGTGTCCATAGACAGATGGATGAAGAAATCATGCTACACACACACACACACACACACACACACAGAGGAATATTATTCAGCCTTGAAAAAGGAGATTCTGCCATTCGAACAATGTGAATGAACCTGATAGACATTATGCTACATAAAGTAAGTCAGGGTGGAAATGTAAATAGTTGATAGTCATTATTGGTAACTTAATTTTGAATCAAAAACTATTTCGCTACCTCTTTTTCAAGCTTCTTGATTAATTTACTTAAAATATAATAAGCTTGAAAGAAAACTATCTTAAAAACTGCTTCCACTTGGAGCTGTTGATCTTTAAGAAATCAGACCTTTCTAAATATTGTTCAAAAACCAAATTATTGAATAGAAGAATAAGGCTGGGCAAGATGTGGTGGCTCACACCTGTAATCCCAACACTTTGGGAGGCCAAGACGGGTGGATCACAAGGTCAGGAGTTTGAGACCAGCCTGGCCAACATAGTGAAACCCCATCTCTCCTAAAAATACAAAACATTAGCTGGGTGTGGTGGCAGGCACCTGTAATCCAGCTATTTGGGAAGCTGAGGCAGAAGAATCACGTGAACCCAGGATGGGAAGGTTGCAGTGAGCTGAGGTCATGCCATTGCACTCCAGCCCAGGCAACAGTACGAGACTCCATCTCAAAAAACAAAAAACAAAAAAAGAAGAAGAAGAAGACTAAGGCTGGTACAAGACTATAGTTGTCATTCCTAACAAGGTTTTAAAATGATTATTTTATTTTTATTTATTTTTTTTTTTAGAGGAGTCTTGCTCTGCTCGCGAGGCTGGAGTGGCAGTGGCCGGATCTCAGCTCATGCAAGCTCCGCTCCGGGTTTATGCCATTCTCCCTGCCTCAGCTCCTGAGTAGTGGGACTCACCCGGCTGCCCACCCACCTCGCCCGGCTAGTTTCCTTTTTTTTTTTTTTTTTTTTGTATTTTTTAGTAGAGACGGGTTTCACCGTGTTAGTCGGATGTTCTCCGATCTCCTGACCTCGTGATCCGCCCGTCTCGGACCTCCCAAAGTACTGGGATACAGGCTTGAGCCACCGCGCCCGGCCTAAAATGATTATTTTATAATTGTATAAATAAAAGTCCTAAAGTTCAACATATACATTTATGCTAATGTAATCTTCATTGACATTCTCTTACATATTTACACTTCATACTGAATTTTATTTGAATAACATGTCTTCCTCTAATTTAAACCTCTTGCTTAACAGACAAGGAAACACAATCCCAAGGATTTACTTGACTTGCCTAAGATCACAGAGTTAATTAGTCAATCAACTTGCCTGATAAAATAAAAATATTAAGTTTATTTGTAGGATATAAGTGTTTCTAAAGTGTTCTCCTTCATTGTTTAATGCCCTTAATAACCTCAGCATTGCAAACACTGAAGTGAAATGATAAGGTCTGAGTGGAAAATCTGGTTTACGATCATGGGTATGTACAGTTATTTAACCGCCAACAAAATAGATTTGTGGAAGTCATTAAGGTTTTGTGGCAAGAAATATGGAGAAGAAAATGAGGAGACTGGCAATGTCTCCTCATTTTCTTCTCCATATAAGATTCTATTCTTATTTGAGCTTTGAAACAGTGGAATCAATCACCTTTTCTTTCCCTTTAGATTCTGAACAAATTGAGAATTACATACAGGAAACAGATGAGAATAAAAATATCAACTTAATTATTAATAAATATGGACCAGAGAAGGCAACTTGGATATAAGACCCCAAACTATGCCTCCAAGAACTTACCCCTACTCAGTCACAGCTGTCAGTAGGGCACAGAATCTCTGCTCCAGGGAGCTTCTCCACAGCAGCAAGAAAAGGAGAATACAGGCTACCGGTAGACATGCTGATCCCAGAGCAAGACCAAGCAAGACACCAGGCAGTGCTCACACACTAAGACTTTCCCTATCTTCCTCCTGTGGGGAGACGGAATAAATGAACAGAAAAATATATCCACCATTTCTCTTCTGAGAAATAGTACTGAAGATCTCTCATGTTAAGATTAGTGACAGAGAGTGTTCTTTTATTAGTTGAAAGCAGAAAAGCAATGTAGCAAGAAAGCAATGACACACTTCAAACGGTAGTCTGAAGGGATTGATGGAAAGACTATTCATAATGCTAACCCAGTGCTAAAGGAGAGAAACAAGGGGCAGTGATGTCGCCTGAAGCTCACAAGAGCAGGTTGTATGTTGACATCTCTAAGGCCTAAGCAGCAAGGGGAAGCAGAGGGCAATGTTGTTGCCAGAACATGGCAGTAGCTGTGGCTTTAGGAGAGACGAACAAGCAACTGTCAGACCATGGCCAGAGAGGGAAGGAACCAGGAGAACAAATACTCCAAGCTCTCCCTACTCATCGTTGATTATCCTGCCAGTACCACCCATCCACCACTAGCAACACCACCACCATCACAATCAAGGAGAGCATAGTTGATGTCGTCCAGAGAAGCCAGTCTCCCAGAGTGGAGGGCAGAGTGGAGAGTGGTAAAAGTTACATCCAACCCAGCCCGCAACACATATGAATACATTAACTTGCAAAAGGGAACTTACACAACAGCTGGATTACATCATAGCTACCTGTCTTCAGTGCTCAACTGGCAAGGGAAAATTGTGTATCAGATCTTCGGACACCAATAGGAAGAGTAATCAGATTGATTAATTACAAGAAACAACTTATTGACAGAGTTTTCTAAAGTATTAAATTTAAGTGTGGACAAGTGTTTCTAATTAACTTTTATCACCCAACACTAAGTATCTTCTGATGCAATTACATGAGTGTTAGAAAATTCATGAAATAGTCATGGAGAGAGACACATTATTTCAATGCAAATGACACTAGATAAAAGTGGTATAGGGAACGTCTGTCTATTACACATATATGTGTGTATAAAAACGAAAGTCTCTGAGAAAAAAATTAACTTTGATGCCCGGGAAAAGAAGGAAGAACATGGAAGCAGCAGTGGGGGACACATTAAACATCCAGAGTTTTCTTCTAAACTTGATATCACTTGGACCCAGCTTAGTTTTCTTCCCAAAAAATGTCAAGTCAAGCACTAAGGCTTGGATTCCACATTGTCATTTTACCTCCCAAAAGTGTTTGGCTAAAAACTAGACTTCTGCCAATATTTTGTCAACATTTGAAATCTTCCTCTTCAGGTAAGTCACCATTTAGAAAATCCCAACAGATGTTTTCTAAAAGAGGAAAACTTTTTCCCAACAGATTAAAAATAATGGGGAATGTAATTATTCTTTCTTTTAGGCAATGTCTATGCAAACCCAAGTCCAAGGAAAGCATGGACCATTCCCATCATTTACCTTGACAATCATGGTCTACCCATGGATCACAAAAACATCAACCAAAGAAGCTGCTTGATGGCTGCTATACCTCTTTCCACGGTCTCCCAACTGTCTCTGCATGTACACCATTTGTTTCATTGCGTATGTGTGTGTGTGTGCGTGTGTGTGTGTGTGTTTTTCTAAAAGACAGATTTAGAGTGTATTCATTTTGGAACAACGTCTGAGTTTTGCTTCCGGCAGTTCTAATTCAGTAGTCTTTTTTTTTTTTTTTTTTTTTTTTTTTTTTTTTTTTTTTTTTTTCAGGCATTGTGTATTTTTTTTACTCTCTGAAAGGATGTTCAGTGCTTTATGAAGTTTCACAATAAAACTTGAGTTGAGAATTTCAAAACGTAGATTTAGATAAAACAACAACAACAACAACAACAAATGCCTGTGGTCTTAAGGATCACTGTCATCCATTCAACAAAATTGTACTGTTTCTGCAATATGCTAGGCATAGAGTATATCGAGGAGAGATGCACAGATGTAACACAGAACCAGTCTACCAGGAGAGATAAACAGGTTTAAATAATCAAAATACACACTGTTAAGCATTATGTGTAGACCCTGCCAGGTGCCTAACTATTTTTAATATGCTTTTTCTTTCTTGCTGGTAGACTCTCAATTTTAATTAACGTAGCAATGCAACCAGCTAAAAATGCTTGATTTCCCAGACTCCTGTGCCTACAGGTGTGTGCAATAGATAAATGAGATTAAAGCAGAAGATCATTGCCTTCTGAATAGAGGCAAAATCTTTCTAGGATATATTCCTTAGCTCCTTGCCCCTTTGCCCTTCTCCCATCTTCCCAAGAATGTGGATAAGAGTCAAGAAGTACAGCAGCCATCGTGCAACTGCAGGGCAGAAAGCATGAGAAAAAAATTCTAAATCTAAGGACAGTAGAGTAAAACTATGGCAAAAGATAGAGTTCTTAATGATATCAAACAGTAACCCAGCATGGCCTCTACAGAATTTTTATTGCATAAGACAAATAAACTGCAATCTGTTTACGCCACTGCTAACTGATACCGGCTGTGATATAAGAATGCTTCATTTCCTATAAAGCAAAAAGAGAGGAAGCAGAGAGAAATTTTCAAAAGAGACACTGGCATTTAAAATTTGAGCATCCTCTAGGTGGAAGGAAGGAGGAGACAGCAGTTTAAAGGCTAATGGGAACTAGAATCAATATGTTTGCACCCACATTGAGTTTCTACAATGTAGAAAACTACACTGTGCACATGGGGGCAAGTTTAATTTCTCTCTATCTATTTTCTCATCAATAGTGGAGTAGTTATTGTACTACTTTATAGCATAATTGTAAATGTAAAAGAGTGATCACTAGCAAAGCTACTACTGAAGCAATGCTAGGCACCTCAGAGGGCAGACGTGAATGGAATACAGGAGATTCAGCTGCTTCCTCACAGCTACCCTCCCAATGGCAGCTGTACATTGTGCATACTGGCTGCTTGTTATCAGATTTTTCTAGATGGATCTGCATTATCTATTAATTCATTTAGGATTAAGCAGAGCTAATTTTTTTAAGTTCTTCCCTCAGGATTTGATCGAGGAATATGCAGGTTGAAGTTTGTGCAGTCATCAGAAATAGCCCATAGATGGACGCCTGAATAGACCTGGTTTCCATTTCTATGACTGTTTATCAATGCATGTACATTTCCTCTGTCACCACCATTCTGTTACCAGACAATTTCTGTTGGATTGTTCACTCCTTATTCAGTTTTTTTCTCTACTTGACCAAATGTGTTCCTAACCCATTAAGGCTTCTGACTTCCCCCTAAGACGGCTTCACTCATGTGACTTTGTTTCTGAATGTACCTGATATTTTGTTTTTATTCAGGTATGATGAGGCCAACAGTGGAGGAGGCAATTGCATTAAGAAGAATAGTTTGTTACAGCTCCCAAGAGGAGAGGGATCCCATGTGCAAAGGTTAATTCCATGTATCAACTTGACTGGGCCACTGTATGCTGAGATAGCCGATTAAACCTTCTTTCTGGTGTGTCTGTGAGGGTGTTTCTGGAAGAGATGAGCATTAGAATTGGTGCACTCAGTAAAGCAGATGGCCCTCTCCAGTGTGGGTGGGCCTCATCCAATCTGTTGTGTTCCTGAACAGAACAAAAAGGAGGAGAAGGTAGAATTCGTGCTCCCTCTGCTGACTACTTGAGCTGGGACATCAATCATCTCCTGCCCCCAGAGCTCCTGGTTCTCAGGCCTTCAGACTCAAACTGAAACCTACACAGTTGGCCTCTGGCCCTGAAGCCTCCACATTACACCATCAGCTTTTCTTTGTGTCAAGTTTGCGGACGGCAGATCGTGGAACTCCTCGGTCTCTATAAGTGTGTGAGCTAATATTGGTTCCGAGGCAGGAGAATAGGGCCTGGAGGCAGGGAATTTAAGAACTTCCCAGTACTAAATCAAATGGAAACACTTCAGCTATGAAAAGAAATATCCTCTTTGTTTACATAGGTCTTATACTGAGTAAATGATTTTGTAACTTTATCTCATTCTCTTCATTTACATATGGTGTACATTGAGTAAGTGTACTTTAGCCTCTTCATTTACATAGGGTATACACCAAGTACCCAATGGAAGCCTCTAGAGGGTATTTAAGCCCCAGGAGATTCTATAACCCGGGCCATTTAGCCGCTTGCTAGGGCCCCTTCCCGTCCTATGGAGTGTGCTTTCATTTGCAATAAATCTCCTCTTTTGTTGCTCCATTCTTTCCTTGCTGTGTGTTTTATCCAATTCTTTACTCAAAAAAACCAAGAATCTGGACACCCTCAATGGGTAACAGTTCTGTTTCTCCGGAGAACCCTAACTAACGCACCACACCGTGCAGAGCCACACAGGGAAGCGCCAGGATCAGTCATGAGGCAGAAGGAGCAAGGGGAAAGCCTTGATGGTGGTTTTCCTGGGCAGGGATGAGAGAGGCAGAGTAAGCTGTTTAGGCTTAGCAGTTTGAGTCATTTTGGAGAACTCCATGGGGTAGTCCCTAGTTGCCTGGTACCTTGCCCTGGGATGATTAAGGCAGAAGAATATTGTCGCCTGGAGTAGAGAAGCCAGATAGAGGAGGTAGTACGGAGTGTGGGCTCTGGATTGGTTGGTTTGCATGTCAAAAGTTTGTTCACAGGTAAATCCTTTTACTATCTGTGGGAACTATTAGCCTTGAGGTCAGTGAGGCTTCAACATGTCAAAGCATCCTAAAATACAGAAAATGAAAAACATGACTAATACAGATTTGGGCCCTGGTTTGTTGTTTTTTGGTTCATGGTATTTCAACTACGTCTATTTTTAATTTTCTTCTGTGCTATGTGAATGTCCAGTTTTAATAATCTTACACACACAAAAAAGCGCAGACTATACATTGCTAAAAATATATGTTACTCAAAATAAAAGTATTCAAGTGTTCAGATTGTTTTGGCTGGACTCTTTGGGAATCTTTATTTTCCAGGTACCTGCTGTCATTTTTCACTCTCCCAGACATGAGAAAACGGATGCTTCATCAGTTAAGACTTTGAATAACGAGATACTCCACAGTTTACATTTAAGCAAGAATAACTGTAGTGCCTACACAGTTACTACAACTAGTACAATATATAAAATTATTCTGTATCACACTTCACATCCAAGTACTGATCATCTTACCATCTCACTCAAAATAACAACGTCCAATAAAAATATATATATATAAACATACATGGTATATTTATATATACATACATGGCATATATAAATATATATGGTATATATAAAAATATACATAAATATTTTTAAAGATGCTGTTACTATATATACACACATTCTAAGCGATACATATTTTTTCTCCCTATATATGTATATGGTCTCTTAGAATGTATGTGTATATATGGGGAGAAGAAAACATATATATATACACACCCACAAGTATAGAAAATCCTAAGAGACAAGAGCCAACAGAGTGTTTTTCCAATGAAATTCTATAATTTTTTCAAATGTCATCTAACCTTCTTTTTCTCTAGACTTGTAAACACTCTGTGAATAGGAACTATATCCAACTTAATCATTCTCCATTTCTAGCACCTAACTCTAGACTGTCACATGGTAGAAGCTCAATAAATATTTGTTGAAATAATGAATAATGAAGAACTTAATGCAAATAATATGACATATGAACATGGGCATATTTTCAGTCTGTAGGAAAAAAATTTCTGTGGAATTCTTCTGCTAAAGTAAGTCCCTACGGCTCACTTCTCCATTTCTTGCAGGCATAGGAAGGTATGTCAAAAACAGTCACATTAACCTCTAGAGTACTACAGAAATCTCTGCTCCTAAATTTTTCCTACCAGCCCTCGAGCCAAACTCTCAAATTAAAGACTGGTATTTATTTGAACTTGCACTTCTATAACTCAGTAGAGTTTGTAAACCTCTTTTAGTACATGGTACCATTTAACATTCACAACTACCGGAGATGTAATTAGGATGAGCCCATGATCCCATCTTCTCAGATGTTTACACAATCATGGCCTCAGAGATTCTGTAGTTTAAAAGGGAAAAAACAAATCAAATCACTTGAAGTGAGTGGGAATTTGAGCCATGGCACTGGGCACTTCATTAGGCTACTGTACTTAGAAATGTACAATCTCAAAGACACAAGAAGCAGCTCAAATTATCCTGTCCACTTATATTTTATATAAAAAAGAAATACTTTGCTTTAAAGATTAAATAACAAATCCAAACAGCCAGCAAACACCGGGGCAATGATTTAAGTTCCAATGGCCTGTTTGCTTCTAACCTGTCTGCTTAAAAGGGATCTGTTTGAATGTTAATGTAATAACAAAATTGCTAAACTGAAGTTCTTTGAAGTCATTGACCTAAGGAATGAGCTATTTTGTGACTTCACTCTCTGTATCTTTCTCACGTTAGGGGATTCCCTACAGTCACACGCATTTAGCTTTCCACTCCTCTCCATATATATATATATATATACACACACATATGTGTATATATACGTATGTATATATGTATATATATAAAATTCTTTTTTTTTCTTTGTTTTTTCTTTTTTTTTTTTTTGAGACGGAGTTTCACTCTGGTGCCCAGGCTGGAGTGCAGTGGTGTGATCTCGGCTCACTGCAACCTCAGCCTCCTGGGTTCAAGCAATTCTCCTGTCTCAGCCTCCCGAGTAGCTGGGACTACAGGCATGGACCACCACGCCTGGCTAATTTTTGTATTTTTAGTAGAGACGGGGATGCACCATGTTGGCCAGGATGGTCTCAAACTCCTGACCTCAAATGATCCACCTGCCTCAGCCTCCCAAAGTTCTGGGATTACAGGCATGAGCCACCACGCCTGGCCCCACTCCTCTCCATATATTTTGAAGAGCAATCTAATAAGTCTATTTACTTCCAGGCACTGGGGTACTGGAAAATGTTTTGAAACTGGCTTTCTAGCAATAAAAGTCCTGCTCTGTAGCATTTGCCAATTTCTGTGATGTTGACACTCCCCCCATTGCCAGTTTTAAGGATGACTGTCTTTAACAATGAGATTACAAAAATCCTGCATAATTAACAATCAGTGACTGATTGTTAAAGACAGCCATCCTTAAAATCAAATCAAAAAGGGCAATAAATTAAACTTTATCAGTCAAATCCCTGAACATATCTTGAATGCTTGCATGAAAGATTCAGTCAAATCACTGGTGAAGTTTAATTTATTGCCCTTTCTGAAAGGCATTTGTATTTACAAAGCCAATGCTATTCAAAGTATGGTCCCACTGGGAGCATCCCATTACCTGAAAGCTGATTGGAAATGTAACTTCTTGGGCCCCACTCTAAACTTACTGAATCAAAATCTCTGGCAGTGGGGCTCAGAACTCTCTATTCAAAGAGTATCCAAGTTATTCTCGTGCATGCTACAGTTTGAACTCTGTACTGAAGGATTTCACAATATCTAAACATATAGTTGGTATCTGTATTAGCTGCGAGGACTACCATAACAAAGTTGTTAGGGGTACCGTAAGAAAGTGCCCACACTGGGTGGCTTAAAAAACAGAAATGTATTGCCTCGCAGTTCTGGAGGCTAGAATTCCATGAGCAAGGTGTCAGTAGTGTTCCTTTCATTCTGAGATCTTTCCTTGACTTATAAGTGGCCCTCTTCTCCCTTTGTCTGAGCGTTGTCTTTCCTCGGTGTGTGTCTGTATCCTAATGTCCTCTTCTTATAAGGACAACAGTCATTTTGGACTAGGGCCCATCCAAATGACCTCATTTAACCTTAACTACCTCTTTAAAGATTCTAGCTCCAGTCACATTCTTAAGTACTAGGGGTTGGGACTTCAGCATTTGAATTTTGGAGGAACACAATTTAGCTTATAACAGTATCTAGTAAATATTTGTTATATAAATTAATAAACATAAGATGGGAAAGAAAAACAGAACCGATTTGTTGAAAGGCAAGTACCTACCCACTAATTACTTCTGGATATGGAATGTATCTAGTGAGTTAGTCAGCTAGGAATAGTAGCTATCAAATTCATTCAGTAGTTATATGAAAAAATGCTCACAAATATGTGATTTTAGTGTGTATTAACTAATCTGTTTGCTATTCTTATGAAGTCTAGAGTTAAATACATTACTTGGAGATACCTGCCTGGGCAGACCTAATAGATGTTTGATGTAATCATCTCAGTGCCCAAATTCAGCAGACCAGGTAAATCAGCTCCATTACAAAATGTGGGTGAAAGACAGCCTCTCTCTTCTGTGTCCTTCCTTCTGCAATGTTAGATGTTATAAGCTGTTTTACAATTCATAATATTGAGTAATGGTTTACAGACCCATCTATTACCCATACACACAAATACGTAAAATAAATGTGGGAATGTAATATATTCTCTCTTTTTTGATATAATGATGTGTGCTATTTTGGGTCACCCAATTATTAAACACTAATTTGAGGGTGTTGAATAATTCTACTTTGTCAAATTCATTGAAATGTGTCTAACATGAGCATCTGGATGCTTATCTTAAATGAAACAATACTTTAAGCTTATAAATAGTATTCTCTCAGAAATCTCACATTCTGAAACTGTTTGTGATAAAACTATATTCTTGGAGTTTTCTAGTATATTCTTAAAGATACTGCAACCTCTGCATCCCAGGTTCAAGTGATTCTCCTGCCTCAGCCTCTTGAGCAGCTGGGACTACAGGTGCATGCCACCACACCCAGCTAATTTTTGTATTTTCGGTAGAGATGGGGTTTCCCTATGTTGGCCAGGTTTACCTCAAACTCCTGACCACAGGTGATCTGCCAACCTTGTCCTCCCAAAGTGCTGGGATTACAGGCATGAGCCCCCGTGCCCAGTTGTGAACATCTCTTGAATGTTTGCATGAAGCATTTTGAATCACTCTTAATCTTTCTGCCATTCATATCCGTATTTTATACATGAAGGAGGGCAAGTGTGAAAATAATAATTTATTTTTAAAAATTAAGTTACAAGTGGTAAATATTATTCTAGGATCTCAAAATTTGTCAGATGGCTTCAAAGGGAAAAATAACATATCATCATTAGCAAACTCCCAGGCAGAAGCTAACATATCGCCTTCAATTAAATGTAATGGATCACATGTTCTTTGTAACTGGATGTGACAGAGAGTTCCCATGGCCTATCAACCCAAAACTATTCAAACGCTCTGTGCAATGCAACTTGCCTTTCTGAATTTCGAGCATCAAATTTCCTCAAACAAGAAGGATAAAAGGCTTTCTGATTCTCCCTAGGAATTCCTGAAAAAGCACTGCATCATCCCAGAGGTGAAAGGGATATGGTTGTTCATGTAGCTCCATTTTCTACTTACATGGGACTTCCCTCTACACTATCCCTAACAAGCTGTCACCAGACTTTGCTTGCGCACTTCCTATGACGATGCATTTGTTTTCTTGGCAGGATCTCATTGGTCCTATTCCGCACTCTAGAACTGCACTAAGTTGCTGACTCGCGCACAAATTAAAAAGCAAATATTTGAATTCCACATTCAGAATATTTTACATCTTCTTTTCTTCTGAATAAAAACAAATCCCCAAATATTCCTCAAATAAGTTAATTTGCCTCTTTACTCTCAATAAAGACACATTTGTTATGCAGCCGTTTAAAAATGAGAATAAGAAAAACAAAAAATATTTCTTTCCTTGAAACTATGCTTTCTCCAGCTATTGTCTTAGTTATCTTCTTTCTTTTTTCTTTTCTTTTTTTTCTTTTGAGACGGAGTCTCGCTCTGTCGCCCAGGCTGGAGTGCAGTGGCCGGATCTCAGCTCACTGCAAGCTCCGCCTCCCGGGTTTACGCCAATCTCCTGCCTCAGCCTCCCAAATAGCTGGGACTACAGGCACCCGCCACCTCGCCCGGCTAGTTTTTTTGTATTTTTTAGTAGAGACGGGGTTTCACCGTGTTAGCCAGGATGGTCTGGATCTCCTGGCCTCGTGATCCGCCCATCTCGGCCTCCCAAAGTGCTGGGATTACAGGCTTGAGCCACCGCGCCGGCCGTCTTAGTTATCTTCTTAAATAACATCAAGTTTCTGGAAATGTGCATTGTATGCTTATTTCTACTTCCCCACTTTCCATTAACTCTGGAGATAATTGGGCTCTCATCCCTGCAACACCACTAAAACTACTATTCTCAGTTGTATCACTCCACCTTTCTAAAACTTCTAAACACTCCTGATCACGCTTTCCTTTTTAAAACTCCTTTTCTCCTGTTTCCTTGGACTCATTCTTTACTGATTCTCAGCCATCTCTCTGATCAATCAATTACAATCTTCTTGGACTTATCTTGTTTGTTCACGCCTTGATACTTATCCAACTTTTTCTCCCCCATTTTCTTCTCAGTTCTAAGGGGACAGAAAGACTTCATGATGTCTGTGAACCCCCTTAAATTGTCTTCAAACTTTTGTATGTGTATGTACATATTCTTAGGACTAAGAATATTTACTGAATACTCAAAGGCTTCTTGAACTATGAAATGAAGCTCTACATTGCTCCTGGGATAATCTCATCCACTCTTATGATATCAGCTACCTTCTGAATACCATCACAAGGCAGCTCTACTGATGCCTCTCAAGTGCCTCAAATACAACACAAAAGCAAATCAGTATTTTGTCACCACTATTAAATTTGTCTCTCATACAATATCTGCTATCTTTGTGAATTCCACCACTACTCATCTAGTTTTCCAAAATATCAAACAAGGACTGATCCATAGCTCCCACTCTTACTCTCCATATCCAAGCAAATGAAGTCTTCTCAATTTGACCCCTTTAACATCTTCGGAATTCATCTCCTTTTCGTCCTTACAACTGCCTTATTTCATGGTGACATCATTTCTCCAGTCAATTAGTTTAACAGATTTCTAATTGGTCTCCCCATCTCAAAAATTGTTCCTCTCCAATTATTCTCTAAATTTCTGCTACATGTTTTATGCCAAAGTCAAAATCTGATCCAGACACCTAACTATTTAAAGCTCAATTCAGATCCAGACACTTAATTATTTGCTTTTTACTTTCCAAGGATTTTGAGGGTAAAATCCATACCTTTTAGGACAATATGCAATGCTCTTCATTGCTTCTGCCTGAGTGTTCAGCTCATCTCTTGCCACTCTCATATTCCTGCCTTTTGTATGCCTCCATCTGCTATCCTTACTCCCAGTACTCCCTATGGCTCTCCTCATCCCCACTCACATGGCTAACTCCTACATATTCTTCAAAACTCAACTCAGATATCACATTGTCTATTCCTTTATTCATTCATTTAACAAATATTTATTAGGTGCAATCTCTTTGCTAGACATCATGCAGGTCCTGAAGACACAGAATGAGTAACACGGACATGATCTCTGCCCTACTAGAATTTACCTTCTAGCTGGAAAAGCATTGATATCCATAACAGTAAACAAATAACTATGTAAGTGTTTTATTAAAACTACAATAAGTAATTTTAGGAGTAAGCATAAGGCATATTGAGAATATGAATATGGTCCTGATCTAGACTAGGATACAAGGAAGGTTTTCCTGTGGAAATTATATTTAAGCTGAGACTTGAAACATTTATGGATATTTCTGGGTGAAGGAGAGAAGGGATTCAAGGTAAAGGGAACAGCATGTGCACTGCACAGAGGTCCTGAAGCAAAAACCTTCATATCATATTGGAGAACCTAAAAGAGGGCGAGTGTAGCTGTGGCTCAAAGTACAAGATATAGCATGACGCCAGTTGAGCCCAGAGACATAGGAAATGGTCAGGTTATACTGAGATATTAGAATATCGTCAAGGATTTAAGTCTTATGCTAAGAACATCAAGTAGCCCCCAACAGGCTTTAAATGAGCAAGCGACATGATTTGATATGATTTTGTATCACTCTGACTTTTGTTCACAGAGTGGATGGGCTGAGTAGAAGATGAGATGCAGTGAAAGCTTTCAGGAAATTTGTGCAATACAGATGGTGCCTGACTCATGATGGTTCAACTTACTATTTTTCAGCTTTACGATAGTGTGAAAGTGATACACGTTCAGTAGAAACCATACTTCGACTATCCATACAACCATTCTGTTTTTCACTTTCAGTACAGTATTTGATAAGTTGCATGAGATATTCAAGACTTTATTATAAAGTAGGGTTAATGTTAAATGATTTTGCCCAACTGTGGGCTGGGTAATTTAAGGTAGGCTAGGCTAAGCTATGATATTCGGCAGGGTAAGTGTATTAAATGCATTTTCAACTCATGATATTTTCAACTTACAATGGGTTTATCAGGATGTAACCTCATTGCACATCAAGGAGCATCTGTAGTTCAGGCAAGGTATAATGGAGGGCTTATTGATGTTGCAGTTAGAAAGCAAAAAAGTACAAATGTCTTTTGGAAGGTAAAGCTAACAGGACTTGATGAAGGACTTATATGGCAGTTAAAAGGAAAGAATGTTAAGGGTGACACCTATGTTTCTAGCTTGTACAAACCAATAGACAATTACGGCATTTATTCATATAAGGAAGACTGTAAGAGGAGCAAGTTTCAGGGACACACAGGAAAGCAGTTTCCAATATGTTAAGCTCAGTGATGATTTTAAGTGAGCAAACCTGGAGGGCAAAAATAGTAATGTCAAAGTTAAAGACATTCAATTAGGAGTCATCATACGGGAAGTAATTAAATTCATAGGTGCAATATTTTTATTATTATTATTATAAAATAATAAATAACAATAAAATGAGTAACAATAGCTAATAATTATCAAGATTTTACTACATGCTTATCACTTTCTTAATGCTTAGCAGTTATTAATTCATTAGATTCTCACAAAATCTTATATGATGGGCATGACTCTTATCCCCGTTGTACAAATGAGAAATAGGAAGCTCAGAGAGACTGAGTGAATTGTCTCAAGTCAACTCATATAGAGAATTAAGTGACAGAATGGCAATGGTGCTCCAAAGACCAAACTCATAAACGCTAAGCTAATTATGACATATGAAAGACGCTCAAGAAGTATTTTCTGAATGGCTGAAGTAATGTTGCTTTCAAATCACTCACCATCTTGGTTTACACACCCTCACAATCATGTAGTAGTCTCCAATCATGGTATTTGTGATCAAATTAAGCTGCTAAGTTTTTCCAGTGAATTATTGCCAAACTTGGTCTCACCCTCCTGTACTTATCTAATTATAAATTTAACCTCTAAGAACAAGTTCGTAATGAGGACTGTTCAATGTTCTTGCCTTGCTTTTGCCTGCTGCCAAATAATCAAGTTCACTTTGATTCCACATTAAAGGGGACCCAATCCATGCACCCTTTTTACTCTTTCCTGATTCTGATTCAACTACCATGGAATTCGATTAAAAAATTCACACAATGGGAAATTTAAATAGCACTTTTATTTCTGATAATACATTGCAGATGTGGCTTACTTATGAAACAACATTATCAGGATATATATTCTGATAATGAACCCCAGAATAACATAGACTTAGCTGAACCATTGTAGGCAGCATTAGACAATGAGTAGCCTCCCTGCAAAGAAGTCTGCCCCTTTAAAACTTACAGCATATACTCCACGGAATACTATGCTTCCATAAAAAGGAAGGAGATCATGTCCTTTGCAGGGACATGGATGGAGCTGGAAGCCATTATCCTCAGCAAACTAGCACAGGAACAGAAAACCAAACACCACATGTTCTCACTTATAAGTGGGAGCTGAACAATGAGAATACATGGACACAAGGAGGGGAACACCACATGCTGGGACCTGTTGGAGGGGCAGGAGGATGGGGAGCATCAGGATAAATAGCTAATGTATGCTGGGCTTAATACCCAGGTGATGGGTTGATAGGTGCAGCAAACCACCATGGCACACATTTACTTTTTTTTTTTTTTTTTTTTTTTNCGGATCTCGGCTCACTGCAAGCTCCGCCTCCCGGGTTTACGCCATTCTCCTGCCTCAACCTCCGGAGTAGCTGGGACTACAGGCGCCCGCCACCTCGCCCGGCTAGATTTTTTGTATTTTTCAGTAGAGACGGGGTTTCACTGTATTAGCCAGGATGGTCTCGATCTCCTGACCTCGTGATCCGCCTGTCTCGGCCTCCCAAAGTGCTGGGATTACAGGCTTGAGCCACCGTGCCCGGCCTGCACACATTTACTTATGTAACAAACCTGCACATCCCGCACATGTATCCTAGAATGTAAGATAAAATTAAATTTTAAAGAAAATAAAACACCTTACAGCATGGAGAAGGAGAGGTGAATGCACCCTGCTTACAGGTATCTGAGTTCCTAAAGGAAGAGGGAGGATGGAGTGATACCACTCCTACCTAGGTCCTGTCCCAAACTTAACAATCAGGAGCCTTACTCCAGCTCCACAGAAAGAGGTAAGTAGTTAAGGAAAAAAACAAACAAACAAACAAAAAATCACTAGAGTGTTACAAAAATTGATGTCCCTCTTGATAGAAGATGTGTAAATGTAAAAATGAATTATATTTATCCACAAATGTATAAACGATAATTACTCAGTCTCTCTCATAGGATTGCTGTGATAATTAAATGACAAGATGAAAGTAAAACATATTTGAGAAAGATAGGTGAGTTTGAGTCCCACCTCTGCAAGCAAATGACTGTGCAAACTTGGGCAAGTTGCTTAACTTCTCAACTTACTCATCTATCAAATAATATTCAGCTCAGAGTGTTTATGAGGTTTATCAAAATAGCATGTGTGACATTTGATATACAATGCTTGCAATATGGGAAGCCTGGAAGAGTCATAGAGGTAGTAATGGCAGTAGTAGTTATTAGTACTATAAAGAAAAAGTATTCACCATATCAAAGTAAAGCTTTCAAAGAGCATAAAAACACTAGTGAAGGCATTTTACTCCTCTGTAACTTGCTATTTACACCCAATACATAAAAACAAAGGTCTACCTCATCCTTCAACATTCCAATTGAATGGTGATATTACAATTTAATTATAAATTCCCTACGGAGCCTCATTTAAATGGATATAAACAAAGGTATTATGAACAAACATATACACACATCTTTGCTCACCTTTCCGGTTATTTCTTCTTGATAAATGTCTTGAGGATACATCTATTATTAAAGAGGTATTAGGATCAGTCTTGTAAGTCTTGCATTTTTGATAACTCCTATTAGTAGACATACATACTAAAAATATCCTATATTTTTTCAAGGCCCAACTGGGTCTCTGTCCTTTCATGAAGCCTTCTCGGATTATAAAGGAAGCAGTGTAGCTTTTGTTTATATACTCATTTATTGTTCTGTGTCTCATATACCAACAAGTTTAACTTTCAAATGATTTTGCAAACTCCTCAAAATTATAAATACAAATTCATACATATTTTTCCTTGTTACAACCCAGGCAGATTAAGTACATTAGTCCAACATTAGGCCCAATTGGAAAGCAAACAAATTAAGTCTAAAATCACCTTCCCAAACTGGCACTGCTTGCTTCTCTGCCCTTTTAGCTTGCTTATTAGCACATTCCTTGGCAAAGAAAAAGTGAAGCTTTAAAATCTTAAGACAAGGGGCTATTTTAAAGGTTAACCAATCAATAATGCTAAAGTGCATTTTCTACAAGTCTATTTTCTCTGTGGGAATGATATGTCTACAGGCCCACAGTGGATTTAGAGAGAACCAGATCACCCATGGAACCTTGCAAGGGGCTGCTAGTAGACTTGAAGCCGTGTAAATACACTTACTGCAGACTTGAGGGACTGTATGCATTTAATTCATTTAGCATTCCTCTGAATACATGTAATATTCTTCCACATTGGCAATTTTAAACATTGTATAGGCACATAGGTTCTCAAATTTTACTAAAATTTCATATTCTATGAATCATGGTCCAAATTTACACTGTCCTCCCAAGTTTGCTATAGAATTGCAATTAATTAACTTGTGGAATCAGCCATACAGATTAAAATATTATGTCATAAAGTTCTAAACATAAAATTTTAAAATAATATTGCTTAAAATAATGCCAAGACACAGGAGAAATCAATAAAATTCAATTATTGTGCCTAAGCCACATTATTCAATATTTTAAGAGTTTTATGCAAAAGTCCTTTATTTATACCAAAAATGAAGGAATCTCAATTATATAAGATTTCATGGTACCTATATTTCTAAGGAAGAAGATCACGAGATGCTTTTATTTTTGCCTATAGTATAGTTTAAATATGGTTTGTGGGCTTGTAAGTGGTACAAGTATGATAGCTGATTGCTTCTATATCCAGGAGGTGGTGTATTTAAAGTTGGTCTTTCTGTGGAGACAACTGCTGATAAGCAAAGCTGTTTCCTTGGAAACGTCTAAGCACCATCTGACGGCTTGCTGAACATCTAAAATTCACAATTGATCCTTGGTAGCCTGTACCTAGACAAGCTGACTTATGAGGAGAGAGATGTAAGCTGGGGTGAGGAGCCTAATCTGAATATTCATTGGACAGAAAATTGCTTACTGTCAGTCTTCTTCTAAAACTCTATTCTGGCTCATTTTATTATCCTGGAATTCATTCAGTGACTGAAATATTATATTTGAAATTCAATATAGAGCTAAATGTTAATTTAGTATATGGTAAGATGTTATCTGGTTTATTCTTTTTAAAATATGAATTTCTAGAATATCTATTGAGGATCTAGTCTCTCTTAAATGTGGAAGCCAGTTGGAGTCCAATCAGAGTAGACCATGGGCCTCATTGAAATGGAAAACATTTACCATGATCACTCAGCTAGCCTAAGGAAAAAAAACTGAGGAATTTTAGGGGTCACTACAGAATTGTAACTTACCCTAAAGTAAGTACAGCAGCCCTCACTTACCCATGGGAGATGTGTTCCAAAATGCTCAGTAGTTGCCTGAACCACTGATAGTACTGACCTCAAAATATATTACATTTTTTGCATATATAGGTACCTATGACAAAGATTAATTTATAAATTAGGCATAGAAAGAGATTAATAGCTATAATAAAATAGAACAATTATCATAATACACTCTAATAAAAGTTATGTGAATGTGGTCTCTGTCTCTCACTCTATCTATCTATCTATCTATCTATCTATCTATCTATCTATCTCAAAATATCTTGTTGCACTATCCTCACTTATTTTCAGACCATGGTTGACCTCAGGTACCTAAAAACCACAGAAAGCGAAACTGCAGATAAGGAGGGACTGCTCTGCTATGAATCAACGTAGTGCTACTGTAAGTGAGCAAACAAAAATATATTCCAAAACTTGCTTATCATATGTTCATCTGAGCTTTGTAAAACACTGCACATCTGTGTCACCAACATTGCAAAACATGTGAAGAAGACAAAATTCAACAATGAGTTGGGAAACAGAGAGATTACAAGCCTGGATGATGACCTCACAGTCTAGCCAAATGGTCCTCAGAGTATTGTGCCTAGACCAGTGCAGCAGCAGTATTACTTGGGTACGTGTTAGAAATGCAAAATTTCAGGCCCCATTTAAGAACTACTAAATCATAAACTGTGGTGTAGTGCCCAGACATTTGTGCTCTAACAAGCCCTCCAGGGAACTCTGATACAGTCCCAGTTCTGAGAACCACTGCTTTAGCATATAAATTGTGGAGTGGTAACACTTGAAGATAGTCTGCACTGGTTGCTTGGATGGCTACCTACAGATTGTTAGACACGAAAGTGTCAGAGTTGTATTGGCAGAATATAGAAGGAGTCAGTGAGTTCAGAGCAGTGGGCAAACAAGAATGTATTATTATGTGAGACCAGAGAACTTATCAGCTGTATGATCCTGAGGGAGAGGTTAAAAAAAAAAAAATCAGTTGCTTCACTGAATCAATAAGGAATTCCTTAATGAGGCAAACACTGACATTACTGAGAATCTCGGTAATGTCTGTCTCTTCAGCCAAGGTCGATGGCAGGAGACGTTGCCATGAAACTGCACTTCTTACTGTCAATGAGGCAATGGGGATGATAATATTGTAAAATTCCAGAGGTCAGATATCATCCTTAATCATCAGAGAAATGATAGAAATAATTATTACAGCAGGTGGCAGAAACTAGGATGGCAACAAGGGGCTAAAAGACCTTTGTATTCCTAAGAGCAAGATGACTTGGGCAGCCCACAAGGGCATAGCTTGTCTTACAAGAACAAATTGGTCAAGAGCTGATGAGCAGCTGCTACATTGGAAAACCATGATCTCTCTTTGACCTACCAGACATGAGGTAGTTTTCAGTTCCAAAACCCATCAACTAAAGGGGAAGCTGGAACCCATTAAATAAAGACCCCATAATGCTATAGAAAGTATATATGATTAAGATTCTCAAACTCATTCCCCAAAGCAATCTACAGCCATTTACTATGTTAAAGTCAAAATCAAATGGAGGCACGTGTGTTAAAACAAACAAACAACACCATCAACAAAAACTCTGACAAGTAGAGCTGAGGAAAGTCAGTAAAGAGAGGGTTCTCACGCTTATACATTTGTATGCCCGATAACAAAACTAACACAGAAGACTGCAAAACATACAACTTTGGGCAAAGGTCACCACAACCTCACACACAAAAAATTCTTCAGCAAGGACATCTGCCCAGCAACTGCCTGTCTAACCTCAGACTGGCATCACCCATTATTGATCCCTGATCCCTGTAGCCAACAACAATAATTTCAAAACAAGTATATAATCCTCCTCATTTTTCCTTTAAGATCTTTGTCATCCTTTACTTCCCTGAACACACACGTAATTTACTATGGCACATGTATTCCTATTGCAATACTCTATTCCCAAATAAGTACCGTTTTCTTTTAGAGAGTTTCTCGCAGTTTATTATTTAATTAATAACTAGATGAACCAAACGGAGGAAAGAAAAATATTTTTTTTTTGAAGACTGCTGGATACAGGATCTGAGTGGTGATTGACATCAACCAAATTAAAATATCACTATGCCCCATCTGTTAAAAAATAAGCAAATGGAGGCAGAGTATAAATGGAGTCATATCTCAGGTCCACATCAAGGTAGGTCTAAGAAATTCAAGGATCTATTTTGTTACCATTTTTCTAGTCCCTGAGTATATTGGAGTGGATACATGTAGCAGCTCTCCCAATAGATGCCTGATCTGTGTAATAAGAGTCATTATGATAGGAATAGCCAAACTTTTGAAACAGTCCCTTTTCCTCTGTGAAGATTATAAATCAGAAGCAATTGCAGATACCAGGTAGGACAGTAGAGAGTAGCAACACCCTCAAGAATTTTAAAGGATACACAGCATAGACCCTGCAAAATACCATCAGATTGTGGTGGATGGCTGGCGATTACCATAAACTTAACCAAATGGTAGCCCTAATTACATCAGCTGTGCCGGATGTGATGTCTGACTATGTCCCAGCTGATCTGGTGAATGCATTATTTTCAACACCATCAGGAAGGAGGATGAAAAGTTTGCATCAGCATAGGTCCATGGCAGTTGACATTCTCTTGCCTCAACTATGTTCCTCCTCCCTGTCAAGTTATTGTCTGAAGATAACTCCATCACCTCAATCCTAGGCAAAATATCATATTGGTTCAATATAACAGATCAAGTTATCCTTTTATTGACTGAAAAGTGTAATCAAAACATTGTACTTGGGCTCTAATGTCTTGGACCGTAACAAACTGATACAGCAGACAGAAAGGGGTGAGGATATCCCAAAGGGACATCTGTGATAGACTCATGAATATTTGCTGCCCTCCTCTATATAAAGATTCTCACTCTAGTGAAACTAGATGAAACCAACTGAGTTATGACTTTTCCACTGAAAACTTCAAGAGCCAGTGTGGGCTTCTCTATGCACTTTGCCTTCCGCCACAATTGACGATGTTCTGGGCATAGGATGATTCATCAGCCTGAGTCCCAGAGTGAAGGTGATATAGAACAACATCATGGTGGATGTGTCCTTGATGGCCATTGTTCTTGTAAGCCAGAGATATTTTGATGTTGTCTGTTGATTTTGTCTTTTGATATCACTGTATAACATAACCCCTCCTGGCCAAATCAACATACCTCTGTAATGAAGTTGACAAAGACCAATCCTACCCCCCAACAAGAACGAAATGAGATGTTTACAGGAAACCTTCCCAACTGTAACCATCACATAATATTATTTGCTTTGGTGAAGTTAAGAAGCTCTTTTATGCTAATTAAAGAGATAATAAATGTAAAATAAATTTGTAACATGCCATGAAAGTCTGTTGAAATGATAGATGATGTTGCAAGTCATTACAGACAAAAAGGAGAAACACTTCTGGAATCTAGAAAGAGTCAAGTTGGAGGGAGATATTGTTAGTTCTTCCAAAAACATGACTTGGGGAGAAGTTTCTATATCTAGCTCATAAAGAACATATGCCAATACTTTAAAAATTTTTCCATATATTGGAAAACTATAATTCACTGGGCTCCCATAATCCTGGTAAAACAACCTTGAAAATCATCTTACTCTTTTCCCCTCATCATATGTTTCCAATTATACATTCCAAATCAATGTCAATGCTTTCTGTTGATTATTAGAGAGAGAATCCATTGATGTGCCAAAATGAACATTTTGATCACTTGGCAGTCACATCTCATTACTTATTAATGATTAGCATTCTGATCATAATAGAGGCAAAGTCTCTTAAAAATAGTAAAACACTTCTCATATTTTGCATCCTCCCACCTGCTAACTGTTGGGTTCCCAAAAGAATTTGTCCTTGGCTTCTAAACTTTCATTGTCTCCAGACTTGGTAACCTCATTGCAAATAATTTATCAAATGAGGACAACTTTCAAATTTGAGCCTCCAATCCCGATAACCTTTCTATCCTCTAGTTCTAGTTGATGTCTCATCAACATTTCAAATGTATATAAGCAAATTCCATATAAGGTAAATAAAAATCATTTGTTTTCCCAGGCAAAACCAATCCTATCCCTTTGTTATTATTTTCTGTCTTGGCATGAACCAGATAATCATCATCTTCTCCTGTCTCCAACCTGCTCCCTCTTATACAAAATGGTGATTGCTTCTTTCCCCACTTTCTACTGCCTTTTTTGTGCTGCCTAGATTTTTACTGCTGAACCCACAGATGTCCTCGCCAATTCTGCAGTCAATCTCAAAAGTTTAGAAGTGTGTTAAGTCTCCAGATAATTCTTCTTCTATAATACATGGGATCTTAAAATTTGTACTCTTTTTTGAGACAGAGTTTCACTCTTATCGCCCAGGTTGGAGTACAATGGCACGGTCTCAGCTCACTGCAACCTCTGCCTTCCCAGGTTCAAGCAATTCTGCTGCCTCAGCCTCCTGAGTAGCTGGGATTACAGGTGCCTGCCACCATACCCAGCTAATTTTGTATTTTAGTAGAGATGGGGTTTCATCATGTTGGCCAGGCTGGTCTCGAACTCCTGACCTCAGGTGATCCAACTGCCTCAGCCTCCCAAAGTGCTGAGATTATAGGCATAAGCCAGGGTGCCTGCTCAAAATTCGTACTCTTTTTACACCCAGGGTCAGTACCCAGGCATAACTGCTAAGTGTTCAGATTTCTTTCTTGCCAAATAGACCTAGGACTCAATTATGCAATGCTGATCCCTGAGTGTACATGTGACCTACTGGTCAAGTCAAAGCACTTATCCTCTTTCTAATACTCCTACCTTGTGGAACTGACATATGTCCCATACCTTAATCCCAGTGAAATGGGTTCTGATAACATCGCTTGGGTCTTCTCAGCTCCCTTCCATGGAACTCATTATTTCCCTGTTCCTTTAGAGCATATTGATATATCTGCCAGACCCCTACCATTCCCCTTGTCATATCTAGATTCCATATTATTAGGCTCAGTCCCCATGCTTGGATACTGTAACAACAGCTACAACCAATTTTTAACATCGGTTGTAATACTATTGTTTTTCCTAAGGCTGCAAGCCTCAAACAGCCAACAACTCTCTCCAGGGCATCTGCATGAGTCTCCCCTCCCCCAGCTTGAGTTCCCTCATGGGAGAGTATGTTTCTGCCCCAACCACGTTTCTTCACCTTCTACATTGCCAGAGTCCCATCCACTACTTCTGCTTGAATTTACCCAAGTTCTAACAATTTATTCTATTCTACATCCATAGTACTTAATAAATGGGGCTCACTCTCTCTTTTGAAAACTACCACAAATTATTCAGATGAGACATGCCCAATAGAAATATCATATAAACCACATATATAATTGCAAACTTTCCAATAACCACATTATAAAAAGTTTCCGAAAACCAATTCAAACTAATTTTAATAATATATAATATTTAACCTAATATGCCTAAAATATTATAAAATGTAATCGTATAGTTACTAATGAGGTGCTTGACACTTTTAACTATGTATTCTTAATACTTGGTGTGTATTTTTACACCCACCACTATTTGAGTTCAGATGAATTTCATTGGAAATTGATTACATTGAGATTTCGTAAGATTTATAGTTGAAAAAAAATAGATTCACATATCCATGTTGTTCCACTTACATATGAAAAAAAAATTCTAATAACTGAATTAAGTAGCAGTTTTTAAATTTAAGTTGAACTAAATTTAAAATTCAGTGCCTCAGTTGTTTCAGCCACATTTCAGATGCTCAACAGTCAAATGTGGCAAGTGGCTACTGTATTAGACAGCACAAGTTCAAACTCATCACCCTCTCAGATAATCGTCAGAGCCTTCTGATTCATTACTCTCCCTCTCCAAGTCCTTCCTACTTTAATCCTTTTATATATAGCTGGTAAATTAATAATTCTAAAGCAATTTTTTTATTATTTCTTTTTGAAGATTTTGAAAACTTCCCAATGCCAGAAATCAATTCCAAGTTTCTTAACTTCTGGCCTTCATAGTCTTCGATGATTTATCTTCAACAGCCTTTCCAAACTTATTTTCTTCAACTCTTGGGGCATCTCTAATCAAAATCAACTACTTAATCTTTCCGCTTACACCCAAGATTTCCCATCCTCATATCTGCTTATATTTGTTCTCTTTTATAACTTTCTTATATATTATATAACTTTCTTCTCTTCTACATCTTTCTACTATAACATTTCCTTTTATAATTCTATTACAATAATGTCTTACATATAATTTATACAGACTATTGTAATTGCATATAAAGATGATGTGCACTTACCCCCACCATAACTTCATCTCCCAAAATGTCACTGAGATGACAATATAGAAATTTTTTTAAATAAATAAATGCTTAAGTACAGGGAGAACTGGAAAAGAAGTGATGACAGATGAGAAAAGTTAACAAAATTGGAAAGGAGGTGTCTTAATCCTTTTGAACTGCTGTAACAAAACTGCCATAAAGTGGCTTATAAGCAACAGAAATGTGTTCTCACAGTTCTAGAGGCTAGGAAGTCCAAGATCAGGATGCCAAAAAATTTGGTGTTTAATGAGGACCTGCTTACTGGTTCATAGAGGGCCATTCTTCATGCTGTGTCCTCAAGGTGGAAGGGGAAGGAAGTTATCTGGGGCTCTTTTTATAAGATCACTAGTCCTATTCACGAGGGCTCCACTCTTATTTCCTAATCACCTCCCAAAGATCCATCTCCTGACATCATCACACTGGGGATTATATTTCAACATAAGAATTTGGGATGGAAATATTCAGTCTATAGCAAGTGGGAATGGGATGTGAGTGATGACTGGTTTTCAAAAGAAAAAAATTGTGTCTGCCAAAGGGAGGCCAACTATAAGTAAGCCAGTTTGCTCTGCAGAGCCCCAGAAAAGCTTGAAAATTGGAGGTACTGGGTACATCTGAAGACTGGGTAAGAGGTACCCAGACTGCAGACTGGGGGATTAGTTGAAAGTCTGTATAATAAGAATATAAATTTCAGATTCCATCCTTTCACCCCTCAACCCACTTCTCAGGCAATTATAGCCCTAATATGGTTTGGCTGTGTCCCCATCCAAATCTCACCTTGAATTGTAATAACTCCCATGCGTAAAGGTCAAAAAATGATGTGTAAAGGAGATAATTGAATCATGGGGGTGGTTTTCCTCATACTGTTCTCATGGTAGTGGATAAATCTCACAAGATCTCATGGTTTTATAAACGGGAGTTCCCCCACACAAGCTCCCTTGCCTGCCACCATGTAAGATGTGACTTTGCTTCTCATTCACCTTCCACTATGATTGTGAGTCATGTGGAACTTCGATTCCATTAAACTTCTTTCCTTTATAAATTACCCAGTCTCAGGTCCATCTTTATTAGCAGCGTGAGAACAGACTAATGCAACCCTTTCCCTAGCTTAGCAGGACAAGAGCAGTTTCTTACTGTTTTATTTTCTATTGATGCCATAACAAAATACCACAAATTAGCACCCCAAAACACCTATTTTTACCTCACGGTTCTGTTGGTTATAAATCCAGGTTTGCTCAACAGTTTTCTTTGTTCTGGGTTACATAAAGCTGAAATCAAAGTGTCTACTGGCAAGACTCTTACCAGGAGGCTCTGGGAAAAACCGACTTCTAAGCTCACTCAAGTTGTAGGACTGAGGTCCCATTTTCTTGCTGACTGTCTCCTGAATGCTGCCCTTGGTGATGCCTTCATCTTCAAGCCAGCAACAGTATCAAGTACTTCTCACACTTCAAATCTCTCTGACTTCCCTTCTGCTGCATGTCTTCTGTCTCTTCTGCTTTCCTCTTGTGCTCTCATTCATTTCTCTTCTGTTCTTATGGGTTTATATGATTACATTATGCCCACCAAGATAATCCAGAATAATCTCTTTTTCTCAAAATCAGCTGATTCGTATCTTTAATTCCACCTGCAAAGTCCCCTCACAGGAGTACCTAGATTATTGTTCATGGAATAACCAGAGGATGGGAATCTTTGGGGACCATTTCTCCAATTTGGCCTCCCACTGTTATTCTCCAGGAACATTGAACCAGAGAGACACAAGAACCAAGCACAACAGAGTGCAGGGAGAAGGCATGGACTGAAAACGGGGGGTCAGAGAAAACCTCCTCCTGGATGGTCCCAGCTACCTCTGTTCATTCAGCTCCCAGAACACTGGAAGTCAGGCTTTCATACCCCAAGCAAGTGACTGGAGGATTTCTCTCTGGTGAAACTAACTGGCACAATAGAAAAAAACCTGCAGCTATTTGAAATCTTTCCAGTGAACTCATCACTCCCCACCCAATCACCCTATGATAAATTTCACCAGTCAACAAGCTGTGGCCATGCATCCAGAATGTCCAAACAGCTTTTTAAGCCTCTCTCTCAAATACGATCACAAGGAAAATTAAATAAAAAATAAACTTTAAAAATACTCTGCAGCATTCAGGACTTAAATGTCCCTTTTCTAATAACAACCTTCCTGGCCCTCTTAGCTGTAAGGAACAACTTCCTGAATGCCACCAGCACTTTGTCTGCAAATCTTTTCTCTCACTTAATTGCTGTGGGTGCCTGTTATGTTTTGAATATTGGTCCTTTCCAAAACTCATGTTGAAATTTAATCCAATGTGGCAGTATTGGGAGGTGAAGCCTTTAAGAGATAGTTGAGTCATGAGGGCCCTGATAATTGAGTCACGAATGAATTAATGCATTCATGGATTAATGAATTAATGGGTTAATACATTATCATAAAGGTGTTATTGGTAACCTTATAAGAAGAGGAAGAGAGATCTGAGCTAGGACATGAGCATGTTCAGCCCCTGTGCCATGCGATGCTCTGTACTGCCTCAGAACTCTGCAGAGAGTCCCTACCAGCAAGAAGGCCCTCACCAGAAGTGGTCCCTTGACCTTAGATTTCTTGGCCTTCAGAACAGCAAAAACTGAATTCTGCTTCTTTATAAATTATCCAGTCTCAGGTATTCTGCTGTAAGCAACATAAAATGGTCTAAGAATGCCCTGTCACTCTTTTACTGAGTTGTAAAGTCTAAATATCTATTTTATTTACATTATTCAAAATTTTCTCACCCTGTTTTTTGAAGAGTAATAGTAACATTTCTTTCCTTCTTTCCTTCTTTCTTTCTTTTTTTTTGAGACGGAGTTCCGCATTTGTTGCCCTGGCTGGAGCACAATGGTGTGATCTCGGCTCATCATAACCTCCGTCTCCTGGGTTCAAGTGATTCTCCTGCCTCAGCCTCCTGAGTAACTGGGATTACAGACATGTGCCGCCACGCCCGGCTATGTTTGTATTTTTAGTAGAGACAGGGTTTCTCCATGTTGGTCCAGCTGGTCTCAACCTCCTGACCTCAGGTGATCAGCCCGCCTTGGCTTCCCAAAGTGCTGGGATTACAGGCATGAGACACCACGCCTGGCCTCAATAGTAACATTTCTTGAACCACAATACTTTACTTTTTCTTATTATGTACCTTTTATCCTCCATTAGAGCATGAGCTAATTGATGCAAGAACCACCTTGCTCTTAGCTCCTGGCACTTATTAAATATCTTTAAATGAAGGAGTAATATAAATAACATGTCTAGCCCTCTGCTGTTTCTTTGGAGATTCATATTCAATCTCCTTTAATTCTTACAACTCCACATACAAGCAGATCAGTCATCATAATACCTGCTAACATTTATTAGCTATTTAGTCACACGAACTTATCATCATCCCATTCTACAACTAGGAACTTAGGTGCAGAAAAGTTAAGTAAGCTGCACAAAATCACACAGCTAGTAAGAAGTGAATTGAGATTTGAATGCTGGTAGTCTGCAGCCTGAGACCTTGCTATTGGACTAATATTCTATCTTGACTCACTCTTCAAAAAACAAACAAAATAATTCATATTATAGGAAACAGATCAGTTCAAAAATAGTCTAACTCAAGATCTTAAGTAACTTATGTCTTGGTGCTTCTCATAGGTAGATGGTTATTAATAGTGTTATCAATGAGGGAATAAAGATGAGATCCATGAAGACAGAGATTTTGTGTGTTGTATTCGTTGCTATATCTCGGCAACAAGACCAGTGGACTTTACAAATGCTTGTTTAATAATTTAAATAAATTGTCATTTGATTGAGAATAACATTATAAATATCCCTTGGGTAAATTCAACTCTGGAAAAATTGGTCATCAAGTTTCTAGATCTCTTAATAAGGGAGATAAATCTGGAAGCACACAAAATTACAGCAACCCAGGATACTTGGAACGAACAGTCTGTCAAATCCTTAACCAATTAAGTTTTCGAGAGAGATGGTGAGTATCCAACCACCTAAATTATCATCTTGCTGTAGTTATGATAAATATTATATGAAGAAGGAAAATTTACATTCACATATACTACAAGGTAGCGCATGAAGTCATTATCTGGAAATTCAGATTGAGTGATTTTTATATAAAAGGCTTTTCACTATCTTTAAAATTGATTAGTCTGTCATTACTCTGCCCTTTGTATGGAAAAACTCAGGCTGGAGATTTGCTCCCATTCAGGGCCCCTTTCTTCTCTGTGTTACCCCCTCCCATACAAATAATAACTGTCTGTCCTCAAGCCACTTGACTATCCCTGCAGCTTCTACAATTGATCTTTTCCTCATTGTTACTATAGCAGGGATGTAACCTCTACCCTGATGTCCAAGGAATATTGGTATTGTCTCCCTGAATATCCTGTTTCTGCTCTTTCAGTCCTACAGTAATAGTATATGACTGTTATGCAGCATAAAGCACACCTAATCAAATAAGAGATACGTTTTAAAACACAAGCAATGGATGGATAAAATAACCTCACTTTTCAAGAATTGCCTTTTAGCCAATGCTTTCTTAGTTTCTCCATAAAAACAGCATTTTCCATTCAGCAGCTCCTTGGGAGACAACTGGTCACCATGCCTTGCATTGTTAAATTCACTGCAGATTCTTATGCTGTCTTTTACCAAAAGCAAATTTCTTTAAATGTCTGTGTTAACCAATTGGCAGGCTGACAGCAGGCTGCCTGGCTGAGATAAATTTTGCAGGCTTAGTCACTAACCTCTATTGCTTTCCCTTATAATCTGGCCCTACCACAAGATTCTTTCAATGGATAAATAATATGTCTAGATTTTTCCAAAAGCCTACTACTTTATTTTTGTTATAAAAGCTTATGAAAGTATGCAAAACAGAGCTCTTAAAATCATAGCCAATTTTATGCATATTATTTCCCAACAAAGCATGTCCTTTACAGACTAGTAATGAATACCTGTCAAAATATTTGTGTACCTCTTTATTTCTATTCACGGAGAGAAGATATAACTGCATGGATGCGCTTTACTCTCCCTAAGCGAAATGTGATGCCCAAGTAAGAAAAAAATATTTTCTACAGGAAGAGAGATGCTATATAAGAAGCTCAGCTATAATTTAAGGCTTACCAAAGAGCTTATACATTTTTAAAACATTTTTTATAAAAGTGGAAAGTAAACCTAACAAAGACATCCATGCATAGTTTTAAACCTTATTACTTGTTTTTGTTTAACTTGATTATTACTGTTCTTTTTTCTATTAAGGACATTGTTTATTTCTAGTTCTTGTTTAAATATCTAGAAGGAATAGACTACAGAACTCTTGGATATTTTTTTTTCTTCCATTTCTCAGAAGTTTTCCCACAAGTGAAATAACAGAAAGGACTCAATTTTTTCAAAAGCACATCTCCAGAAAAACAGAACTCCTTCACTACTTATAAAGGACCAGCTTTGTGCCAACCACTGGGTTGAGCTTTGGGGACATAAAACTTAGGACACATGATCCTTGCTCATGGTCTAGTGTAAAAGACCCAACTCAGCTCTGATAAAACGCGAGGCATGTGCCAGTATCATTTCCAAAGTCCTGTAGGAGCACAAACGGAGAAGCTCTTATTCTTCCCGGGGGCTGAGAGGCAAGAAAACCACTAGTGAAGTTTCTTTGCCTTGGAGAATGAGTATAATTTTGCCAACCAGGGGGACAGCACTTCTCAAACACAGACTCAAAAGAAAACGTTAAGAAGGAGTAAATGAAGGGAAGTAGGAATGGAAGAAGGGAGGTAGAAGAAAGAATTTTTATTTCATCCAAGTCTTTACTCATTGAAGGTTGATTTTCCTAATAAAATGTCATGATTTGAATGTGAAAACATGTCACACTGATCATTAGGCACCACCTATCAACAGAAAATATTTTGGAGAAAACAATATTTAAGCAAAGTCATTTTATTTCAACAAAATGCAATCAACCTGATGTTTGATAGATTTTGATAAAGCTTCCCTCACAGGATGATCTTGCAAGGTATCCCAACACTCTCAAAAGACAAGTGGGCTGAGCAAAAGTGAAGGAGAAGATGATGTACCGGAGCTGCTCTCCCTACCCCTGGAGACTCTGCCTTTCACCCCTGATGTCTCCTCTGACTCACAGCATCAAAATAATTCAAGTTTGATATTTGTAACCTCAAGAATACCTTAAAGACTTACAACCCAAGTACTTTATGATCAAGTACTTACAGCAACCAGAATCAGGCTTACATAAGCAGCTTAGCGTAGCATCTCAAAACTCTGATATTCACACTGGTGGAAAGGGGAATGTAATAAGACGATAGTGAAAAGAATTGGATCGCTTGGCTTTTAAACATCCTTGCTCATATGCCACTGCCTCAGTTACATCTCCTGACCTCAGTGAGCAGAACAGTAGGAAAGTCAGCCATACAATTACCCAGTCAACATCCTCCACTGGACAAGGTTGAATGGGAAGGTTGTGCATAATGGTTATATCCACATTTCCATTAACTTTCTGGGGTTATCACTTCAGTAAACAGATACAAAAGCCCTCACAGAAGCTACTGAGCATTATTTAAATAAGAATGTTGGTAATTGTGGAAGTAATATATGATCATAGAAGAAATTTTAGAAAATGTATAAAAGAAAAAACGAAAAAAACAAATGTCCAGAGATACTCAGGAAACTGCAGAAAGATCAGTCTCTTGTTTTTTCCATTACAGAACATCATTATTTGGAAATACAATTTTAATGACTTATAGTCCTTTAATAATACTCCATAATCTATGTATCATATTCTCCTAACTTTTAAAAATCAGGGCCAGATCCAATATTTGCTGTAATAACTTGTGCCAAAATAAATGCCCTTATTTATTTACCTTTGTCTGTACCTCTACTTATTTCTTTGTGATAGATTCCTAAAAGGGAAATTACTGAGTAAAAAAATAGAAAAATTTACTCTTCTTGATATATATGGACAACTGCTTTTAAAAAGCGTGTACCAGTTAATGCTTCAATCAGCAGAGTACAGTATCAGTCTGTGCATACTCTTATTAGCATTGAACAGCACCATTTTGAATATTTGCCAATTTGATAAATGAGAATTTATAACTCATTTACATATGCATTGCTGTGATTATTAGTGAATTATACATTGTGTTACAGTTATTCACCACTGGTATTTCAGATATGGCTTTTGCCAATTTTAGGGTCTTTTATTTTAATCTTGATTTGCAAGAATTTTGTATGTTAGGAATTATAACATTCATATTTGGTACAGATATTTCAGTTTTTAATTTGTCTTGAACTTTTATTATAATGAAAGGTGAAGTATAGAATAATTTTATATAAATAATCAAATATGTTCATGTTTTTAAGTTGACTTCTCAGATACTTTCATTTTCTTTTTTCTTTTTCTTTTCTTTTTCTTTTTTTTTTTTTTTTTTTTTTTTTTTTTTTTTTT
>NW_016807772.1:659165-664666 GCF_001698545.2 Rhinopithecus bieti
TTTTTTTTTTTTTTTTTTTTTTTTTTTTTTTTTTTTTTTTTTTTTTTTTTTTTTTTTTTGAGATGGAGTCTTGTGCTTGTCAACTAGGGTGGAGTGAAATGGTGCGATCTCGGCTCATCACAACCTCTGCCTCCTGGGTCCAAATGATTCTCCTGCCTCAGCCTCTCAAGTAGCTGAGATTACAGGCTCCCACCACCATGCCCAGCGAATTTTTTGTATTTTTAGTAGAGACGGAGTTTCACCATGTTGGACAGGCTGGTCTCGAACTCCTGACCTCAGGAGATCCACCTGCCTCAGCCTCCCAAAGTGCTGGCATTACAGGCGTGAGCCACTGCGCCCAGCCTCAGAAATGTTATAAATGGAAAACTCTTCCCTATTTTGAATCAGATTTTAAAATAGGAAGTAAAAGGTAATAACTTTTTTACTCATATTCTTTGATCTAGTGAAGCTCAGTAGTTTTCTCATTTAATAAAATTTTACAGATTATCATTATTGTCATAATTGAACTATTTGGTCTTATGATATCTTGTTTTATGCTTTTACTTTTCGGGCTTTTTTGCTATTTTGGGGAATTCCTAAAGGATTTTTTCTTCTGTAATCATTCAAAAGTTTCAAATCCTGTTTTGTTTGGTTTTCTTATAGATTTTTACCATTAAACTATTCCCACATTTTCTTTAGTCGATATTCAAAGATCAATATTGCTAAGAATGAAATAACTTTTTCCCCCAACCCACCATATGTCCTAGAGACTTTTGCCTACTTTAAATTCCCTCTCCATCCAATCTTAATTTTCAGTATACCTTAAAACAAATTGGAGTTGATGTTTTTATATACAACTTTTGTTTCAATATTTATATTCAATTTTGCAAACTTATCTATACTATGAAAAATTCACAGAATAATTTTGACAAGAAATTACACTGATTAGGGAGAATTTTTTCATTAGATACTATTTTATATTTTTAAAGTATCAGTTTTTTAAACTTTTTTACTGATACTTTTAAAAGTTCGGATTGAATACATATTCTTTTTTAAATATTTTATCAGTTTTATCTCACTGCTTCACAAACAATTCCCAGCTGGCAACCAAACTTAGCTGGGATGCTGGGCTACTAATGGTTTATAACAGAGTCTTTGTGCCATCCGAATACGAGCTATAAAGAGCAAATGCTCAAGACCAACACATGAACAGTCAGGATGAGATCTGTCTTTCCATTCAAGAGTTTGAGGCTCTGAACACCCACACCACATAATCCTTTCTTAAGATTTAACACCTGCAATTTTTAGAAATTAAAGTTACGTTTTCATTGTGCTTTTTCTGAATTCTCTTAGCTCTGTATATCTTTGCCTTTCCATAGAAGATGCTAGCAATCTAAAAGTCATAACAATTTATTGTTTCCTTCTGGGGGAAAGAGTTTAGTATTATTTGTTATTACATAAAGGGCAAGCTATGGAAAGAGTGACTGTTTCCAAATACAATTTCAGGTGCACCTTTCTTTACTTAATAGATTTATTCCTGACCAACAGTATAAATTGAATTTGTATAAATCAAGTTAAATGTTAAATGCACTAAGGAAGCTTGTTAATTTAAATTCATCACATGATGTATCCTTTTATAAAAGTATTATTAATCCTCTTTTCACATGTTTTATATATATGAACTTTCAAATATTAAGGTCACTTAGTTCTAAATCAATGTGTCCTTCCACTTTTATAATATATTACATTTTATCGATGAAAAGCATAGTAATTCCCCTAAACAAAAGCAAGAAACAATTACGGTACATCAAGTCTTTTGTTTTGTTTTCGGCTAAATTAGTTTTTGACTGTCAAGACAGAGAGAAAGTGAGTATTGATTTAAATATATGAAAGAAAAAGAATCCAGATAATAGGGTCTTTAGGGAAGTTATAAGGAGATGAGGGATGGGATGGAATATTTTACCCAAGTAATGCATGAAATGAATACATCAAGTCCTAAAGGGGTATGAAAGGCATAGGTGTGGAAACTGTACCAAATCAACTATCAAACATGTCAAATAACAGAGCTAGATAAAGGATAGAAGATAAAATATAGATCCAACATGAGCATTGAAACTGAGAAACCAGGAAAAGTGAACATGAAGAATGATAAACCACAGGGGGATAGGTAGGTGTTATTTGGAATAGTTAAACAAAGCAATGAATTCATCATAGCAAAGCAGAATGGAAGAATACCAAAACAACATCGAATGAGAAAAGAACATCACAGAAGCCTATATGCAGTATGCTTCCATTTATTTATGTAAAATATACAATATTTAGCATCGACTGTTTAGAAACAAAATCATATATGCTGAAGCATAAAGGAAAGCAAGAGTGAGGGAAATTTTACTTCCAATAATGGCATATTAAGTAATGACATATTAGCTATCCCACTGATAAGGTACTTAGAAAAACTGGAAAATAGGATGTAAATTTTCAGCTGGAGAACATTGGCACACTGGCAATTTAAATAAGTATTACTGTAAGAAGATGGAAATCCAGACAGAGGAGTGCAAAACTTGGGGCTTTTATTGATAAAGGATCCAACAAGAAAGACCTGGCACATTCGAGTGGCATAATTGAGGAACAATCAGTGAAGGTACAATTCATAAGTGTGTGGATAGGATTAAAGGAAACCAGTGAGAGATAAGGAAATGCCTCAGAACTAACAACAGGTTGTTTGCTTGCCATTCCCAGCCTTAGCACTAAAGGGGCAAGGAAAGGAAGGAGTTACAGAGCTGAGAGAGAGCTGTAGGAAAGGGCTGCCTAGCAGGAGTTTGGGGCTTTAGTCAAATGTAGCCACTACTAATTTAGGAGCCAGCTGAGTGGGGCTGACCGAATAAACCCTGCTTTCACATTCCCTCCATCCTTCTGTTGGCTGAAGGTGCCCCCGCTGGCCAAACCCAACCAGAATCCAGAGGAGAAGGAAGCTCACTGATGCTTCCACTTTTCAGGACAAAAAGTAGAGTGGAAAGAAGTGGGATCTGGGTCTGGAAGAGCAAATATAGAATAGCCAGCAAAATAGATCTGAAAGAGCTTGAACAAGTTTTCAGGTGGCCTCAAGGGCTAGAGGGACAAAAGTTTCTGGAAAGAATCTGATAATTTCCATGTGGTTTTGGTTTGGACTCTCAATGGTTGCATTTAGAAACAAAGGTGAAACAGAAGTAAGTCATTTCTTGCCTGGCCTGCATGCCAGCTTTGTATCAGCTGGGTGGCCTAGAAAACCTAAATCACTGAAATTGGATTAAGTTCCAGACGGACAGTTTTCTAGGCACTGAAAGAAGAAAATGTAAATTCCCTCTCATGTAAGATCACATTTTACTAGGTTTCAACTTATTTCTATTAACTGGTCTTTGAATATAATGTTAAGCACACAGTCCATGGTAACCATATAAATGAGGAAATAAAACAATATAAATAAGAAACAACAGAAATATTAGCCAACAGAGGCAGATCCACAAATACTCCAGCTATTGGGAACTATCAGGCACAGACTTTAAACACAGATATGCTTTCAATGGTCATTAAGATAAAGAGAAGATTGAAAATAAAACTCAGAGAACAGGTAATGCTAAAAATGGACAGAAATTTGAAAAAGAATCATGTAGAAATTCTAAAACTTAAAAATACAATAATTACAATTAAGAATGAGACAAACAGCGCATTGAACACAACTGAACCTCGCATTAGCTCCCCATTTCAAGTTGGTCCTTTCTTGCCTCTTCTCCTTCAATTCATGCCTTTGGCCTCCAGGGGGAGCTACTAATGACTTAAGTGACTGAAGAAGTTGAGCCCCGGCGGGGCGTGGTGGCTCACGCCTGTAATTCCAGCACTTTGGGAGGCAGAGGCAGGCGGATCACCTAAGTTCAGAAGCTCGAGAGCAGCCTGGTTCAAAATGGCGAAACCCCATCTCTAACAAAAATACAAAAATTAGCTGGGCATGGTGGCTGGCACCTGTAATCCCAGATACTCAGGAGGCTGAGGCAGGAGAATCATTTGAACCAGGGAGGTGGAGGTTGCAGTGAGCCGAGATTGTGCCATTACGCTCCAACCTGGGCAACAAGAGCAAGACTGCATCTCAAAAAAAAAAAAAAAAATGTTGAGCCTGCTCTACAAATGCTTCTGTCTATGTAATATTTAGGTACCACCACAAAGTGAACAGCTACAATGCTATAATTCCCCCTCAGGGATGACCCTGAAAGGCATTGCCAAAGGGAAATCCTCTCCTTGGACAGAACTTCAAGTAGTACTTTATTATTCCACTTTGTCTGAAGTGAGAGATGGCCAGAAATACAAATCCACAGCTCATTCATGGAAAGTTGACGATAGTTTTTCTGCCCAGAGACTTGGAAGGAATAAGATTGGAAAACTGGTGCCAAAGAATTCTGAGAAATAGCTATATGAATGGAAATGTTAAAATGGACACAAACTGTGAGGATATTTGGGCCCCTTGTGTCCACAAATGAGTTCCTACTGCAGAGTAGGCTCTTAATTAGGTGGATGAAATGATGTGTTTAGTGGTTGTAAGCCCTTTTCCCAAGACACAGTGCTTTCCCAATGGACCCAGGAACAAAGTGGCCATGGTGGCAGGGATGAAGGTTATGTCTGTGTTAACCAAAGCTGACCTGGCTAATGCTACTGATGATTGTCTAATCTGCCAAAACTGGAGACCAACACTGAATCCCCAATATGGTAGCATTCCCAGGGATGGGGAGGACTAGCCAGCAGCCTAGTAGCAGATTGATTACACTGGACTGCTTCCATCATGGAGGGGGCACAGATTCATTCTCACTGAAATAGACACACATTCTGGTAATAGATTTGCCTTTCCTGACAATAAGGCTTCTACCAGAACTACCACCGAGGGAGCCCCAGTGAATTAGATAGACCACCACCTGGCCATTGGGGCTCTTTATGCTACTGACAAAATAGGCAGGAAAGTTAACTCTGCTCCTAGAGTGATTGATTCTAATTTCCAAGCAGAAATCAGGTTGTTGTTTCTATACAACAACAACAACAACAGAAAATGTGGACTATACCTAGAACCCAGGCATTGCCAGGACACCTTTTAGTAGTTCTACACCCAGTAATAAAAATTAATGATGGAAAACTATGGCAAACTTAAAAAAAAAAAGGCAGGACAACTGATAATTCAGACCCTTCAAAAATGAAGATTTGGCACCTTCCGAAGATGGCCGAATAGGAACAGCTCCAGTCTCCAACTCCCAGCGCGAGCGACACAGAAGACCGGTGATTTCTGCATTTTCAACTGAGGTACTGGGGTCATCTCACTAGGGAGTGCCGGACAATCGGTGCTGGTCAGCTGCTGCAGCCTGACCAGCGAGAGCTGAAGCAGGGCGAGGCATCGCCTCACCTGGAAGCGCAAGGGGGAAGGGGATCCGTTTTCCTAGCCAGGGGAACTGAGACACACAACACCTGGAAAATCGGGTAACTCCCACCCCAATACTGCGCTGTAAGCA
>NW_016807772.1:668682-763723 GCF_001698545.2 Rhinopithecus bieti
AAAAAAAAAAAAAAAAAAAAAAAAAAAAAAAAAAAAAAAAAAATGAAGATTTGTATCACTCTACCAGAGACCAAGAACCCTGGCCAGCTGAAGTTCTGGCTGAGAGGAAGGGAAATAGGTAGTGGGTAGTAGAAGAAAGAAGCCAAAGATATTAACTGCAGCCTCATGAGCAACTACAAAAATGAAGACTCCTGTAGTCCCCCTTATGCATGGGGATATGTGCCAAGACCCCCAGTGGATGCCTAAAACCACAGATAGTAGAAAATCCAATTGCCATCAGTTGGAACATGTCTCTGATCATGTCTTCCACCCACAAATTTAAATCCTTTTCCTTATTAACTAAGCACTTGTCACTCACTATGGCTATAATTTTTGCAGTTTGAGGTGTACATTAGTCTGTTTTCACACTGCTGATAAAGATATACCTGAGACTGGGCAATTTACAGAAGAAAGAGGTTTAATGGACTTACAGATACACATGGTTGGGGAGGCCTCATGATCATGGAAGGAGGCAAGGAGGAGCAAGTCACATCTTACATGGATGTCAGCAGGCAAAGAGAGAGAGCTTGTGCAGGGGAACTCCCCCTTACAGAACCATCAGATCTCATGAGATTTACTTACTAACATGAGAACAGCATGGGAAAGACCTGCCCCCATGATTCAATTACCTCCCACCAGGTCCCTCCCACAACACGTGCGAATTCAAGATGAGACTTGGGTGGGGACACAGCCAAACCCTATCAAGGTGCAGCAGCAAAACTAGGATGAATTTCCTTCCTCATGATGTCATAGATTTGTTCTTACTGTAGATTTTAGCAACCTTAGCATACAATTTTTTTTTCTTTCCTTATTAAGTCAACAACCTTCATCTTTTCACTTAAAGTAAGCACTTTAAGGCTTCTCTTTGGTATATCCAAACTGCATGCATCAGTACTCCTGCACTTTGGAGTCACTATTAGGTAAAATAAGGATTGCTTGAACAGAAACACTGCAATACCATGACAGTCAATCTGATAGCAAAGACAGCTACTAAGTGACTGACAGGCAGATAGTATAGATAGTATAGATACACTGGACAAAGGGATGATTCACGTTTAGGCCAAGATGGAGCAGAAAGGCATGAAATTTCATCATGCTACTCAGAAAGGTGTACAATTTGAAACTTATAAATTGTGTATTTCTGGAATTTTTCCATTAATATTTTGAACCACAATTGATCACAGGTAACTGAAACCACAAAAAGCAAAACAGCAGATAAAAGAATACTGCTATATAGTAGTTTTGCATATTTTCCCTTTGCTTGTGACGTGAATGAGTTTATTTGTATTTGCTAATCTTTCCTTATTACAAGTCCCAGTCCATGGTACTCTGCCCACTAACCAACTGTGAGCCAACTTAGGCCCAAGGCTACCCAAAGACTTTCATGACCAGCCAGTAGGCTGCAGCAATATGCTTTTCAAGGCTAAATTCTAGTCTTGGGTGGGGCAAAGCATGGAGGGATGCAGTCTACCAAATGTGTTGTTCCTTGGATTCTCTCCCTCAGCCCTAGGGTAAGCTTTAGAGTTCTCTTTTATTCTCTCCTAGTAGCTAATCCTCTATAAATAGTTTATGCTTGATATTTAATCTTCACTATTCAATTTACTGCACAGTTTCTGTTTCTGGATTGGACCCTGGTTTATTCAAAAGCAAATAAAATAAACACTCTAATTAAGACACAAAAATTATCAAGCTTAATTTTAAAAAAGTAACATATGCCATTTTTAACATAAATATCTAAAGCTTAAGAATACAGAAAAGTTAAAATATATCATGTAAAAAAAGCTGGAGTAGTCATGTCAGTATCATATAAAATGGACTTTAACACAAATGCATTTCTAGAGATAAAAATAAATTTATCTTTAGTCAATAATCAAAATTCAGTTGCTTGAAAGATACTTCACCTTTTATTCACTTAAAATAGCATCGTCCTAAATATATATACAACTAAAACAAACCCACAACAAAAGGAAGTTTTAAAATACATCTCTCGGTAATTAGTAAGACAAGCAGACAAAGAATTCAATAGGGACATGGAAAACTTGTATAGAATGAGCAAACCTGATCAGATAGACACTGCATACAACATCTGCACAATATATATGCCTTTTAGCAGCAAAATGGAATATATATATTTTTTTAATTTACCAAGTTCTGGAGCAAAAAGCAAAACTCAACACAATTTAAAGGTTTTAAAGTACACAGCTTTTTGCCTGCCAAATCTATCTATCATCTTCGGACCTCATGCTGAGATCCAGACCTGTATATCCAACCAATAATGTGCTGGAATGGTCTTGTAAGAACAGACTGTGCCCATTTCTTTCCAACTCTGCATTGTTGACATCACATTGGTATTAAACTTGGACTTGGTGGGAGTATGTGCTCCATGGATATCAGCAAATGCTACAGAAAAAAAAAGTTTTCTTCTTTATTGTTTGAGAATAAGTGATTAAATATTTACCAGCACACCACCATATCTAACTCATTCTGAACCATCTCCACATGGATGTTGCAATGGCATCTCAATCTCAGTATGTCTAAGCATATTATCTCCCTTCTCCAAATGTATGTACCCTATATCTCGTTTCTAGTTAATGATATCATCAACCATGTACTTATACAAACTAAAATCCCAGAATTTTTAACTCTTTTCTTCATTCCCACAGTAAATCAATGATCAATTCCCTACATTTTATGTTCAAAATGTATCTAAAATTTGTTCCCTCTTTTTCTTTCCTCCTACTATTGCTATAGACAAAATAATCTATGATTGGTAATGTACTTCCAAGATCAATATATAAAATCTATAAAAACTAATTATGGCTAGGCTCAACCAATCAGAGCAGAAGCCAGCTGTAGGGCAGGTCAGAGCCCTGAGGTATCTAAATGCTAAATCAAGAGGCGGTCCTGGGTTCCTAGGGGTGCGTCAGGTAGCCAGAGCTGTGGCAGTGGGTGACAGTCGGGATCTCAGGGCAGCAGCTGTATAACAACTGGTAAGGCAGTATCTCAACATTGGAACAACTGGGAAGCCATCCTAGCTGAATATTTGTCCTGAGCGTGGTATGCATACCATGGAGATATACGGGATAGTTTAAAGAGGGACATAGATAAACTCTTTAAATATGTATTTTATTGTGTTAAAAATATAACATACTGAGTCCAAATTTAAAAAATATACTTAATGTAAGGCAGATAGATAGAAAGATAGATAGATAGAGAGAGAGAGAGAGAGAGAGAGAGAGAGAGAGAGAGAGAGAGATGATAGATAGGTAGATAGATGATAGATAGAGATAGATGGATGGATAGATAGATAGATAGATAGATAGATAGATAGATAGATAGATAGATAGACAGATAGAACCCTTGACAAAAATTAAGTGAATGACAGGAATTTGGAAGCCATGGTTCCCTGCCTCCACTTTCTCTTCTTTTCAAATGTCTCCTCCCATGCTGCCAGAGTATTTTTTCTAAACACAGATTTGGTCTTTTCAATTCCACAATTTAAATTGTTAGACACTTCTTCATTGTGTATGGAATAAATCCAAACTCCTCAACAAAGTGTACAGCAATCTTGCAAATATGGCATCATAAAATTCCTTTTACAATCTCACCAGAAACTCTATACTTTTATCTACATGTTTCCATGTCTTTGTTTAGATTTTCTCCAGCTGGCAAATATACACATGACACTGAAACCTCAGTGCAAATGCCACTTTTTCGCTGAAGCTTTCCTCAACATTTCACAGCACTTTTTCTTCTCCTCTGTGGCACTTTTTAAACACTATGATTTAGAAGGGACAGTACACTAACTTGAAGATCCTTATACTTCCAACTGCCTTTGTAGAGAGGATTTTATTGCTCGTTGACACCCTTCTCCAAAAGAATCAGCAAGAACCATTAGAATTCTGTATTAAAAATGGCACAATCAAGTTATTATAACAAAGAGGATACAAAATACACAGGCCCAACAAGATAGAAATTTCTTTCTTTCTCATGCAGCAACCCAGGAATGAATGGTCAAGGTATAGAAGGGAAGCTCCACCACTCTCAACATGCCACCTACATCTTTGCTTCTAAGGTGTACGGTCACTCTGGTCATCATGACTGCATCCAGCAAACAGGAAAGAGTCAAAGAAAAGTGCAAGCAAGCATCTTCATTTACAGGGCATTGTTTGCCAGTTGCACAGATCACGTCTGTTCACATCTCATTGCCCAGAATGTAGTTAGATGGCCCTATCTAATCACAAATGAGGCTCAGAAATTCCATCTGCACAGGTCAGCAATGTGCCCAGTCAAAACCTGAGAGGTGCTGTTACTAAAGGAAAATGGAGAGAAATGGACACTGAACATAAAAGATTAGTTGGTGCCTCCAACACGAAACGCAAATTTCTCCTTTTTACTTGCATGTTATACGCAAAGATAAAAGGTTTTCTGGGGAAACTGTTGGAATGTTCGTCACAGTGATGTTTCTGGTTACTTTGCTATTTTAGTCATTTATGGTTTCCTTTACTACCATTAGTGCTGCTGCAGCTTATTCTATAAAATCAGACATATCTATGATCGCAGTATCTCAGCCAACATATAAATCTCATTATTTTACGGGATCATTAAACTCTGAGTCAGCTTGTGTGTCTCCCTTTTTTGTATGGATGAGAGAGTAAACTAGGTCAACTTTCTTTTCTTTATTTTCGACTCCAGCAGTACAAACCTGGCTTCCTACAAATAAGTCTCTCTTTCTAAAATACGATTATCATATTCCTTTTTAAAATGTGTACATAGCTCTAAAACGACCTACAAGTTCCCACCATGAAATGTTTAGATGACTTACAACTTTTGCAACTTGACTACTATTCAAAAAATGATGCACTAAACCTGACCAGAAAAGTATTGCCATCAACGTGTACATTCAATTTGCTAAGCGTCAGGTAGATTTCTCAAACAATGCTCTCTTGGGCATAAAACTAAAATTTATCAAGCTTTCCATCTGGCCTCAAGTTAATAAACATTTGCCTTCTGCACCGAACAAGACTGCAGTGGAGCTAGGGTTAAAAGAACTGTAATGAGATACAATTACGTAGCTAAATGAGATGAACACTGTAGGTGTTTGACTTGAAGCAATAATACATTTTATTTTTTGTGTGAGAGAAGAATGCTTCCATTTATCCTAGTGGGGGTTCTCCTAAACTACTGAGTACGAATTCCTTCTAGAGGCCAAACATGTCCCTCAGTAAGCATTTAAGCATGATTGAGAGCTGACTCGATGAGCCTGCCTACATTAAAATAATTCTCCAGTGCAAAATAAAATTTAAACTAGCAGCCTTTCATGACTCTCTGGATAATCAGAAACTGAGAACTTGCATTTCAAAGAGGGCAAACTGGTCTCCCAGTGCCACCACAATGCTTTCTACACCATATGTGAAAGCAGTGGCTCTACCCACTTTGAGCCCTCCCTTCCAACCTCTTCACATGCTGGTGGTCAACAAATACTTTTATGGTGGTGATGGGACAAAAGTTATTAATGTTAAGAGTTTTCCCAGACTTCTTCCTCATGTAGACTTCTAGTCAGATTCAGCCTTGACTCTCTTACTCTTTTTCGGTCCTCCACTATCAAAGGGTACAGAACAAGGGTTAAGACACAAAGGACAAGAGCATGTAGACTTGGGCTAGAAGTGAAATCTTCAAGGGAGTTTTGAAATAAGAGGCACAGAAACAGCTGCAGGATATGAAAGCAGTACTTGCAACAGGAAATTGGAGATACTTAGAATTGTGTGGGGATTCTAAGAATCATGATGCTTAGGAAACATAAGAATATGTATAAATGACTTGGACTGCTTTGAAACTACTTTTGGTTCCTGTAATTTTGTCTGTCTCTGAGATTTCTCTGGCATTAAATGAAGTGGGTACTAGCTTAAAGGCATTAGAACTGTTTTCCCCTAGCACCCTATCTTTCAAGAGGAATGGAAGGGGCCAACTTTGACATTCTATTTCTTAAAAGGGGTCAGCTCCTGATCTCAGTATTCATCACTTTTTAAATCACATTCTGGGCAACTAAGAGAATGAAGTTTTGGTTGGTTCTGTTGTATCTGGGAATGAAATTCATTGTCAACCGCAGTGGCCAAACAGGAGGCAAAGAAATTAGAACCAAGAAAGGGCCAGAGAAGCCTCCATGTTGATGGGTTTAACCAAGACAGCCTCAGAGCAAGCTGATTTTACATAATTTAAACTCTCCCATGTCTATGTCCCTCCCTTAACTGCTCCAGCTTTATTCCTTTGCTGTCTCATGTCTGATCTCTCTCTGAGGAGTCAAAACACTATTGCAACCTCATTAACATAGAGAGGGTACAGCAAAGCTGGGGGAGAAGGGGAGAAACAGAATTCAGAATCAAGCAGAGCTGGGTTCAAATTGTGAGTTGACAATTTACTTTCTTGCAAAAGTTACTTAAACTTTAGAAACTGCAGTCTTCTTTTCTGTAAGGTGGGGATAATGATAGGAACTGTCACATGGGGTTATTTTGAAGACTAAATGAGACAGCAGTGATAAAGCACTTAGCATGGAGTGTGGATCTTAATCCCCAAGGACACAATCCTGAACACCATAATCCCAAATGTTGAAATCCTAAAAGATCAAAATCCCTAATGTCTAAAATCTCAAAAACCACAATGATAGGATGGTTGGATCAGGAGGAACTATTACCTTGTTACAGTTGTTATCTGGAAATTAAGTGTGGTTTAAGGAGCTACGAGTGGCTATGTATTTTGTCTTTCCATCATTTCCAATACTGGAGGTATAAATTATGCAGAAACTTTTAGAGAGTTCTAATTTATTTCATGCATTTTTTGCAAATTTCACTCCACAAAAGTGCATTACCACAAGGTTGCCTTTGTGTATAAGCATAGTGCATGTATGTAAAAATGTTGAAACTTCTTCAATAAGTGAAGAGATGTCCTTTTTGCACATCTGCATCTGCATTTACAAAAGACAAAATTTCTCAAGATTTCACCTGTTTGGGCAACTGCATATTTTGGTGACCTGTCGCAGTTTTCGATCAGTCTTGTCAAAAGATTTAGGTTGTGTGTTACTATTTCAGATGACCACATTTCTGAAGATGAGTGCACACAATCACCAGCCATAGTGACATGTGTTTACACATCTCCCTTTTTGACCTATTTCTTTATGAATATGGTTCATCTGCTCATAATTGTTACACTTATGTAACTCTTGTTGGTATACCTGATTGTTTATATACCTGATTGTTGGTATACCTGATGTTGGTATACCTGCTTGTAAAAGTATGCATGTTATTATTGACTATTCTGTTGTGTAAAGTGGACTATGAAATGGTCTGTCATGTTTTCATACATTCCTTAAATAAATACCCTTTGAAAATGGAAATAAATATCTTTTAAATAATTTGTAAATTTTTTTTCAGAATTACATTTTCAGGATTTTGATCTTTTGGGATTTCAATATTTGGGATTGTCTTTTTTGGGATTATGATCAGCTCCCCTTAGAATGACACCCAACCCATACTAAGTTCTAAATAAATGTCAGCCATTAGCACATTATCATTAGCATATTGTTGTAGTTCAGTATTTCTTAGCTGTAATTATTTTTATTATTGTCATCCTGTATCATCCTCCAACTCTTCTTTCTCTCTGCACCCTTGCCTTCTTTAAGGACATTTTCTGAACCTAATCTGCATGGTGCAATACAAGCTACTGCATTTGGATGTGATCACGACCCATCACAGTCTCATCAGGAGTCTTCAAGGAATCACCCCTGCTGGTATCCATCCAGCCTAGCCAAAAGTTTTTTACCTGCATCTCTTTGGTGTTTGTTTCTGCTGAACTCAGACTCTTTCCGGGCACCACTGAGCCACGCTTCCAATAGACGAAGCAAGTCTGAAATTTAAACAAAACGTCTTCTCTCTTTACTCTAACCTGATATTCAAAATCCTCCCAGAAGAAAAATGAATTCAAATATTAATATTTATCACCATGGTTTTCTACAGACTTCTAAGAAGAAAGTGCGATTTTCTCTTTAAGTCTGAAATAATTTAAAGAAACACAAAAGCTTAAAAGAAGAACTTTTAGAAAACTTTTAAATAATTATTCTCATCCTGAAAAATCTAAACCATCTTACCCACAAATATTCTCCCTGCTGTGAAAGAAGAAACTTACAAGGAACAGGAGTGAGCACTGATAAGTTCCAAATCTCTTGCAGTTGTCCATCATCGCAGAAATCTTGTGAGATTAATGGTATCATCCCCTCTTAACCCCACTGCACAGATGAGGAAACTGAGGTTTAGGAAGGGGAAGTGATAAGGCCACCCAACTAGAAAACACCAGGGCTGTAACAGAAGTTCCGACTGTGAAAATCATTACAGTACAAAACTCAGCAGCAGATCTAAACCTCTGATAGAGTTGTTTTTTCCCCACACTGCTCCTCACTTCCTTATAACTCTCATTGAATATCCATAATAACCCAGAGGAGCACTATATATAGAAAAGCACATTTTATTGGCTGATATTTTCACAGCTGGAGTCATTTCCCCTGTAGCATGTGACAACTTCTGCATTGAGTTCACATGATAGCCTGGTGTTCTGAGTCACGGTTCAACTCAATTCCATTTACCAAACTCCCAGAGTCTTAAAAATCACTTTACTGGAGTTACAATCATGAGAAAACAAGTTACACAGAAGGACCTGCTGAGAGGGCAGCTGGGAAGTGTCCTGAGCAATTACAGATCAGCGGCATTCCTTTCTATTTGATCTTTAAAATCACAGCAGATTTTAAGTAGGGAGGAGAAAAGTCAGAGCACACGTGGAAAATAACCGGTGGGTGGATGAGAATGTCTCCAAGTTCCATTGTGTCATGCCCCTCTTCCATCCATCACACTTGCTTCCGTGACAGTTACTGGCAAACTCTGCTCTGAACCATTACCACGTAGGAAACATAAGGGGATTTTATTATTGACTAGGCTAGGACAGGGATTTGGACTAGGCCTAGATTAGGACTAGGACTAGGAATATGGTTTCTTTGCACAATTATTTTATCAAACTATCCTAACATCTTTGCCTGATCTTTGTTTTCACATTTATTTTAGGTTCAAGGATACATGTGCAGGTTTGTTATATAGATAAATTGCATGTCACAGGAGTTTGGTATACAGACTACTATTTCATCACCCAGATAATAAACATAGTACCCAATAGGTAGTTTTTCAATTCTCACCCTTCTCCTACCCTCCATCCTCCAGTGGGCCCCAATGTCTATGTTCTTTGCACCCATGTGTGCTCAATGTTTAGCTCCCACTTATAAGGGAGACACACAGTATTTGGTTTTGTGTTACTGTGTTAGTTTGCTTAGGATAATGGCCTCCAGCGCCATCAGAGTTGCCACATTCTTTTTATGGCTGAATAGTATTCCACGGTATATATGTACAACATTTTCTTTATGCAGTCTACCATTGGTGAACATCTAGGTTGATTCCATGTCTTTGCTATTGTGAATAATGCTGCAGTGAACATATGTGTGCATGTGTCTAAATGATAGAACGATTTCTGTTTTTTGGGATATATATCCAATAATGGGATTGTTGGGTTGAATGGTAGCTCTGTTTCACGTTCTTTGAGGAATCACAAAACCGTTTTCTACAGTGGCTGAACTAAATTTAACTTCCCTTCAGCAGTGTACATGTATGCCCTTTTCTCTGCAGCCTCGCCAGCATGTGTTATTTTTTGACTTTATAATTGTACCCATTCTGACTGATGTGAAATGGCATCTCACTGTAGTTTTGATTTGCATTTCCCTAGTGATTAGTAATGTTGAGTATTTTTATATGCTTGTTGGCCACACGTATTTCTTCTGAGAATTGTCTGTTCCCGTTCTTTGCCCCTTTTTTAATGGAGTTATCTTTTGCTTGTTAATTTATTTAAGTTCCTTATAGATTGTGGATATTAGGCCTTTGTTGGATGCATAGTTTGCAAATATTTTCTCTCATTCTGTAGGCTGTATGTTTACTTGGTTGATAGTTTCTTTTGCTGTGCAGAAACTCTTTAGTTTAGGTACCATTTGTCAATTTTGTTTTGTTGCAATTGTTTTGACATCTTCATTATGAAATCTTTGCCAGGGCCTATGTCCAGAATGATATTTCCTAAGTTTTCTTCTAGGATTTTTGCATTTAAGTCTTTAATCCATCTTGAGTTGCTTTTTGTATATGGTAAAAGGAAGAGGTCCAGCTTCAATCTTCTGCATATGGCTAGACAGTTACCCCAGTACCATTTATTGAATAGGAAATCCTTCCCTTACTGCATGTTTTTGTTGACTTTGTTGAAGATCAGATGATTGTAGGTGTTTAGTTCTGGGGTCTTTATTCTGTTCCATTGGTCTATGTGTCTGTTTTTCTACCAGTATCATGTGGTTTGGATTACTGTAGTCTTGTAGCATAATTTGAAGTTGGGTAATGTGATGTTTCTAGCTTTTCTAGTTCTTTTGCTTAAGATTGTTTTGGCTATTCACGATATTTTTTGATTCCATGTAAATTTTTGAATAGTATTTTTTAACTCTGTGAGAAATGTCATTGGTATTAAATAGTTTGATAGGAATAGCGTTTTTTCAGTAACATCATTCGTTTAGTTTTCAACTGACAATGAAGATCTTTGATATCTTCAGTAGACATCAGTGTTGCTGACCAATGTTTTCAGGCTCCTCTTTCAGGTGTGCAGGGATATTGTTCTTCTCTATACTCTTGATGTTAGTCCTGGCCTGGTGAGTTGGTTTGGCCAATGATGTGTGTCACTTCTGGCCAGAGTATTTAATTGCACTTGTTTTAATCTTTGTCTCTGCTTCCTTCCCCTCTCTTGATGATCATGGGAGCGTGTGTTGACATGAAATTGCCAATAAGAGCTCAGCAGCCGGGAAGGCTGAGCTAACAAATGGGCATTTTAGAGAATGACCTAAAACCCCATAAGGCCTGCCATAAGAAATACTCTTTTTATGTGTAACTGCTGAGATTTCCAGGTTATTCATATACTGCAGTATGAACCAGCCTATCTTATTGCACATGATGTATCAGTTCTATTTGGCTGGTAGGAATAGAAAACTCAATTGTAATGGCATATACACATAACAGGCCTATTTGGCTTGCATCATAAGAAAGTCCAATGAAAGCAACCAGAAGTGGATGGTTCAGTGGTATCTTCCATAATTCTTCCATCTTCTTATTCAGTCATTTCTGGCTATGGTTTTAGTCCTTGTGGCGTCAAATGGCTTCTGCTCCTACAGGCATTGCATTCGTGTTCCAAGCAGAAAGAAGCAAGTCTTTGTCCCTTACTTTAGGAGGGAGATTAATAGGAGAAATGAGATACAAGTCTATTAATGTGCACACAGGGAAGAACCAATGATTACCCCTGTATTAGTCCATTTTCATGCTGCTGCTGATGATATACCTTAGACTGGGCAATTTACAAAAGAAAGAGGTTTAATGGACTTACAGTTCCACATGGCTGGGGAGGCCTCACAATCATGGCGGAAGGCAAGGAGGAGCAAGTCTCATCTTACGTGGATGGCAGAAGGCAAGGAGATAGAATGAGAGCCAAACAAAATGAGTTTCCCCATATCAAACCATCAGATCTCATGAGACTTAATCACTACCACAAGAACAGTATGGAGGAAACCATCCACATAAATCAATTATCTCCCACCAGGTCCCCCATACAACACATGAGAATTCAAGATGAGATTTGGGTGGGGACACAGTCAAACCATATCACCTTGTCCCTGGCCCCTCCCCTCCCAAATCTCATGCCTTCACATTTCAAAACCAATCGTGCTTTCCCAACAGTCCCCCAAAGTCTTAACTCATTTCAGCATTAACTTGAAACTTCCACAGTTCAAGATCTCATCTGATACAAGGAAAATCCCTTCCATCTATGAGCCTGTGACACCAAAAGCAAACTAGCTACTTCCTAGATGTGATGGAGGTACAGGTATTTGGTAAATACAGCCATTCCAAATGGGAGAAATTGACCAAAACAAAGGGGCTAACAGGGCCCATGCAAGTCTGAAATCCAGCAGGGCAGTCAAATCTTAAAGCCCCATAATGATCTCCTTTGATTTCATGTCTCACTTCCAGGTCATGCTGATGCAAGAAGTGGGTTCCCATCATATTGGGCAGCTCTGCCCCTGTGGCTTTGCAGGGTACAGCCTCCCTTCTGGCTGCTTTTACAGGCTGGTGTTAAGTGTCTGTGACTTTTCCAGACACTCAGCGCAAGATGTAGGTGGATCTACCATTCTGGGATCTGGAAGACGGTGGTCCTCTTCTCATAGCTCCATTAGGCAGTGCCCCAGTAGGGACTCTGTGTGGGGGCTCCTACCCCACATTTCCCTTCTGCACTGCCCTAGTAGAGGCTCCCCATGAGAGCCCTGCCCCTGTAGCAAACTTCTGCCTGGATAGCCATGTGTTTCCATACATCCTCTGAAAAACTAGGCATAAGTTCCCAAACCTCAATTCTTGACTTCTGTGCACCTGCAGGCTCAACACCACATGGAAGCTGCCAAGGTTTGGGGCTTGCACCCTCTGAAACAATGGCCAAGCTGTACCTTGGACCCTTTTAGTCATGGCTAGAGCAGCTGGGATGCAGGGCACCAAGTCCCTAGACTGCACAAAGCATAGGGACCCTGGGCCTGGCCCACAAAACCACATTTCCTCCTAGACCTCTGGGCCTGTGATGGGAGGGGCTGCCGTGAAGACCTCTAACATGCCCTGGAGACATTTCCCCATTGTCTTGGGGATTAACATTCTTTTCCTTGTGACTTATGCAAATTTCTGCAGCTGGCTTGAATTTCTCCTCAGAAAATGGGATTTTCTTTTCTATCACATTGTCAATCTGCAAATTTTCCAAACTTTTATGCTCTGGTTCTCTTATAAAATTGAATGCCTTTAACAGCACTCAAGTCACCTCTTGAATGGTTTGCTGCTTAGAAATTTATTCTGCCAGACACCCTAAATTATCTCTCTCAAGTTCAAATTTCCACAAATTTCTAGGGCAGGTGCAATATGCCACAAGCCTCTTTGGTAAAATGTAACAAGAATTACCTTTGCTCCAGTTCCCAGTGAGTTTCTCATCTCCATCTGAGACTACCTCAGTCAGAACTTCATGGTCCATGTTGCTATCAGCATTTTGAGAAATGCCATTCAATAAGTCTCTGGGGAGTTCCAAACTTTCCCACATCTTCTGATCTTCTTCTGAGCCCTACAAACTATTCCAACCTCTGCTGGTTACCCAATTCCAAAGTTGCTGCCACATTTTCGGGTATCTTTTCAGCAGCACCCCATTCCTGGTACCAATTTAGTTGGCTCTCAGACTGCTGATAAAGACATACCCGAGACCGGGCAATTTACAAAAGAAAGAGGTTTAATGAACTTACAGTTCCTCATAGCTGGAGAGGACTCACAATCATGGTGGAAGGCAAGGAGGAGCAAGTCACATCTTATGTGGATGGCAGCAGGCAAAGAGAGCTTGTGCAGGGAAATTCCTGTTTATAAAACCATAAGATCTCATGAGACTCATTCACCATCATGAGAACAGTGCAAGAAAGACTTGTCCCCGTGATTCAATTACCTCCCACTAGGTTCCTCCCACAACACATGGGAATTCAAGATGAGATATGGGTGGGGACACAGCCAAACCATATAAGGTTATATACATGCATACTTAACCATTGTGTTATACTTGCCTACAGTATTCAGTACAGTCACATGCTGTACAGGTTTGTAGCTTAGGAGCAATAAACTCTACCATACAACTTAGGTGTGTAGCAGGCACTATCTAGGTTTGTGTAAGTACACTCTATGATGTTCACACAATGACATCACCTACCAATGTATTTCCCAGAACGCATTCCCTTTGTTAAGTGATGTATAACAGTACATACAAAGTACAGTTATAGTTCTGAGGATGGTATCCTCAAAGTAGGGAGTTCATAGAGAATGGGAAAAGATTAAGGAACATGGTGTTCAAGCTGAATGTTGAAGGATTGAGTAGGAGCTTGCCAGGAAAAAGAAATTGAGGGAGAGATCCTCCCAAGCAGAGGAAACAAATATTCACATATTGGTTCCCAGAACCACAGAATATGATTTTCCAAACTTTATATGTTTCCTAACTCCCATTTTATACATTTAAAATGTATTTCAGCAATAATTATGGGGCAATTGTATATGCTTGTTATCACTAGATTTTCCTCCAATAAATTACACAGAGCAATGAAAAAAGAGATATAACTAAGGTGTGAAAATAGATACAGCCTTCACTTTCAAACATCTGGCCCTCTCAAATGTGCAGCTTTTATTAGGAAAGCCAAATGTCCTATTGCTTTTATATGTCCTCCTATAAAATAAAATGAAAAACACACATTTGTTCTACAGGAGCTGAGGAATGCTTTTGTGAGAACATGTGATATAATTGAAAACAGTAGGATTTAGTGTTGCTTGTGTGCTTCAACTATAAAGATCCCTTGAACAATTTAATCCATATATGAGACCTCCATTTCACTCCCTCCTTTCTCTCTCCATAATAGCCACTGGGATAGAGAAGAAGAAAACCCATAAAATACACAGGTATCAAATCATCTAGTTGTACTCAATTAAACCATGAATGGTTAAAAAAAAAATGGGCAATTTCCCTGCTATGATAATACACATTTAATTCATTTGCAGCAAATATAGTAGTCTTGACTTCTAACCCTTTAGGTGAGTGAAAATCCTGAATAAGATAAGTGTCTTGTAAGATTTATGAAAATATAAACCATGTTGTTGTTGCCTTTGTATGCTGCCCTAACTAAAGTAATGCATGTACCAGCTGCATCATAAAAACTGATTGGCTAATTAGTTGAATTAGTTCATAAATGAGAAGAGAGGCTGTAGAGTTTATGATAAAGCGCCAGGATGTAATTTATTCCAATGATTTGTGTTATTCTAATATCTTACAGAAATTATTTTAAACAAAGAAAATATAGGTTTGTTTAACAACAGTACTTATTAAATGCCAGACAGGCATTGTTCTAACTGCTTTGCATATAGTAACTTGTTTAGTCTTCGCAACAACCCCATGGGAGTATCTTTGATGCTGTACTGAGATTAGTTGACCCAAACCACATATTTTAAAACAAAGGAACTTTACATTTCCAAAGGGAAGTTATGGTCCTGAGTAATAGATGGTTGGGTAGAAGCCAAGAGGTGCCCATCACACTTGCACAATGAATAACTTCATCAAGACTGAACCCATCTCTTCTGTCTCAGAATAAGCTCTCACTTCACTCTGCAACCCTCTTCCCAGAATAAAAGCATACAGTATATGATGAGTCACTAATACATTAATGTCTATTCTCATTAGAACAATAAATACTTCATTCAACTAATTTTATTGAGCAAGATTATTGTATTCTTTACATGGATGAGGAAATTATGTCTCAAAGACATTTCTTGGTAAGATTACCCTACATGGCAGTAAGGCTTTTGGGAGAAATTCTCCAATTTACTGGAAGCCTCATCTTTTCTCCATGAAGTTCTTTAAAATGACTCCAATTTCAGCTCAGAGGTATTTGGGAGATTATGTTTACAAATATAAGATCATTATTTATAAAATTTAGGTAAATTTAGGCAAGTAAAACTTAATAAGGCTAGCATCTTATAAATCACTTGAAAGTGCAAATCATGTTCCCTTTATTTTTTAAAATTTTAAAAATGTTTGTGGGTACATAGTAGGTGTGTATATTTGTGGGGTAAATGAGATGTTTTGATAGATGCATGTAATGTGAAATAAACACATCATGGAGAATGGGGTATCCATAGTCTCAAGCATTTATCCTTTGTGTTATGCACAATTACACATTTTTAGCTTCCTTAAATGTACAATTAAGTTATTATTGACCATAGTCAACCTGTTGTGTGATCAAATAGTATGTCTTATTCATTTTTTCTATTTTTTTGTACCCATTATCCATCTCCGCCTCCCCCGAAAGTCCACCACTACCCTTCCCAGCCTCTCTATTGTAACAATCCTTCTAATCTCTATCTCCATGAGTACAATTGTTTTCATTTTTAGATCCCATACCATAAAAACAGATGCATAGACCAATGGAACAGAATAAAGAAACTTCATTTTGTACACTATTGAATTTTATGTGGGAGACATTTTTTAGTTATGTTAAACTATGAGGGCTGAGAAAATCTTTGCAGAGAAAATTATTTGTAGTCCTATGTAAAAGCTGCCTGTCAAGGTAACGAGGTCCAGAGGCGAGAAAAGTGTGGAGAGGACCCAGACGGATGAAGAGAAAAAGACCACCACAACCAGGTATTCATAATCAGTTCATACATGAGGCAATATCCAGCGCAGGAGATAAGACCCTTCTGAAGGTCACCTCAGAATGAAGGGCTTCACAGCCTTCCTCTCAGTATTACATGAAAAACAGTCCTGACTGTGAACCCCTCTGTGCTATTGCAGCTCATCTGTATTAGTCCATTTTCATACTGCTGATAAAGACATACCTGAGACTGGACAATTTACAAAAAAAAAAAAAATGAGGCTTATTGGATTTACAGTTCCACATGGCTAGGAAGGCCTCACAATCATGGCAGAAGGTGAAAGGCACATCTCACATGGCAACAGACAGGAAAAGAGAGCTTGTGCAGGGAAACTCCCCCTTTCAAAACCATCAGATCTCGTGAGACTTACTCACTATCATGAGAACAGCATGGGAAACACCCACCCCATGATTCGATTACCTCTCACCAGGTCCCTCCCACAACATGTGAGAATTCAAGATGAGATTTGGGTGGGGACACAGCCAAACCGTATCATCACCATACCATCTGCAGAGGGAGATCCATCCTTCAAACCACAAACAAGAAGAAATAGTCTTGTGCCCTCTCTGGCACCTTTAAAAACTCTATTCCCTGGGTAAAGGGAAGTGCAAGGGGACAGGGGAAAATGAGACTGGAATAAACAGCCTGTTAAAGAATCCTCACCTCTCTCTCTTATTTTTAGACCCTTTTCCTTCAGCAATTATCCATCAAGTACCTAACATGTGGCAGGCGCTATTCTGCATATGTGAACAAAAGACACACAAAAATGTCTGCCCTTGTGAGACCTATGTTCTAGTGGACTTCATATTCTAGAACTATTAGAGAAAACTGGCTGGAGAAATAATAATATTGGAAGGCTCTATTAGGGCTTTTGGAAAGTCAAACTTAAATTATCAAATGTTAATTCTCAGTCTCAAAATGTCATAAACAGGGCTCTCCTCCCTCCCTCCACTTCCACACTACCATGATGGTAGTTTAAGAGAATGAAAACAGGCATACATCAGCAACTTCATAAACACTGATCTGAAGGCCTGCCTTGAATGTCGATAATTTCAAACTTACCTGAAGGGAAAACTGGGGAGCAGCGGGCCTTTCAGTCAACACTATGCCAACCCAAGAATTAGGTACAAAATAATCCAAAGTCAATATTCAGACTTAAAGTGCTTAAAGGAGAAAAAGATGAAGTCAGATATCCCAGTGGAAATACGTCACCCAATAAAGGAAAACTGAGTACTGAATTGTATCATGTAAAAATAACTTTTGATGAATTAGATGTCAGGGTAGTTTTGGCTCACTGCATGTTATTACCCTCTAACAGCCCCTGTCTAGACATGAGCTGGTCAATTGTCCAGACCATGTCAGAATCATATTCTTATTCTGAAAAGATGCCTCATTATGCAGGATAATTTAGCATGATCAATGAAAGAATTAACTAAATGACTCATGGCATTTGTAATGCACTCAAGAGCTTTCACCTATAATACCTACAGTAAGCCCTCAAGTTGGGCTTTGAGTTTGCTAATAAGCATGTGTTATTAATCACAAGGCACATATGTACCTGATTTTAGGCCTCTGAGATAAAAAGGCCTTTAATTTTTGTGAAGCCAAAGGGTAAACTCTACGGTGATTCGTTAAATATAGGCTCAATGTATCCACAGCAATTCAGTAATGTAACATTTGCTAAGAAGTTATTGTCATTGTAATAGAATGAATACATGTACATTTTATTCAGGTACAATAAATCCATTATTAGGCATTTTTCCCATCGAATGTCTACAAAGTAAGAAAGGAAAGAAATCTGTATACTGAGTGACTCCCTTCTGACAGGTACCCTTCTCTCATTTAATCGTTACAGAAACTCTGTTTAGTATGATTAGATCTATTTTGTACATAAAGAAACTGAGACTCAGAGAGGCAAAATAACTTGAGTAACTTTTCCTTGTTCTCACAGTTAAAAAGGTGGTAAAGCCAAGACAGAAAACTGATATGGTTTGGCTCTGTGTCCCTACCCAAATCTCATCTGGAATTGTAATCCTCACGTGTCAAGGGAGGGATCTGGTGGGAGGTGATTGGATCATAGGGGTGGTTTCCCTCATGCTCTTCTCATGACAGTGAGTGAGTTCTCACGAGACCTGATGGTTTTATAAGTGGCAGTTTCCCCTGCTCCCTCTGTCCCTTCCTGCCATGTAAGATATGCCTTGCTTCCCCTTCGTCTTCCGTCATGATTCTAAGTTTCCTGAGCCATGCAGAACTGTGAGTTCAGCCATGCAGAACTGTGAGTCAATTAAACCTCCTTCCTTTAAAAATTACCCAGTCTCCAGTAGTATCTTTATAGCAATGTGAGGACAGACTAATACATAAACCAAATTTTACCTCTCCAGATGCTTACACTTGTGCAGGAAACTGCTGAGCACTATCCAGTTTCCCCCAAAGGGTGGCAGCTATAATCCCTATGTTTGGCGGATTTATAATTCAGTTAAAGAGATGGAAGAGACAAATACAGAAGCTAAAAAGAGATAATAGATACATCAGCAAAAAAAGTAACAATGCCATACACACACATACACACACACACACACATATACACACAGTATTAGGCTGTTCTTGCATTGCTATCAAGAAATACTTGAGATGGGAATTTAAAGAAAAGAGGTTTAATTGGCTCATGGTTATGCAGGTGCACAGGAAGCATAGTGCCAGCATCTGTTTCTGGGGAGGCCTCAGGAAGCTTTTATTCATGGCCAAAGTTGAAGTGGAAACAGGCATGTCACATGATGAAAATAGGAGCAAGAGGGAGATAGAGGGAGTGGCAGTGGAGGTGCCACACACTTTTAAATGACCTTATCTAGAAAGAACTTACTATTAGGAAGATAGCACCAAGCCATGGGGGATCTGACTACATCATCAAAACACCTCCTACTGGGCCTCACCTCCAGCCTTGGGGGTTGCAATTCAACATGAGATTTGGGCAGGGACAAATATCCAAACTATGTATCTCTCTTTCTCTCTCTCTCTCTGTCTTTATCTCCTCTCTCTCTCTCACACACACACACATACACACACACACACACACATACACATACACATACACATACACATACACATACAAACACATACATACACATACATTCAGTGCTTTATAGTTTTCAGGATGCAGTGTTGGTTTTTCTAATCATCAAAAAGTTCCTGCCGTGTGTGTGTGTGTGTGTGTGTGTGTGTGTGTGTGTGTGTGTGTGTGTGTGGTGTGTGTGTGTGTGTGTATATATATATATATATATATACATATATACATTTTTTTTTAATTGAGATGGAGTCTCACTCTATTGCCCAGGCTGGAGTGCAGTGATGCGATCAGCTCACTGCAAGCTCCACCTCCCGGGTTCACACCATTCTCTTGCCTCAGCCTCCCGGGTAGCTGGGACTACAGGTGGCCACCACCGTGCCCGGCTAAGTTTTTGTATTTTTAGTAGATATGGGGTTTCACCGTTGTCTCGATCTCCTGACCTTGTGATCCGCCCACTTCGGCCCCCCAACGTGCTGGGATTACAGGCTTGAGCCACCGCACCCGGCTGACGCATATATTTTTAAGCAAGAGGTAGTTCCATGTCTTTGTCTAACATTTTGTATTTGAAACTAATCTTCACAGTTGTAAAACTTTAGTGTTTCCTAAAACGTAATGCACATTCCAAATATACTGGCCTAAACCTATAGTTTTCACACATGATTAGGAGACAGAGCACTCAGGAACCAGAGACCTCTTTGAGGAAGTCTATCAAATATTGTTTCATAAATCCAAAATACCAAAAACAAAATGATGTGCTAAATTGGATATCATATTATGTCAGCATAGATAAATGACAGCAAATGCCAAAGGTTTAAGGAAAATGCAGGATGGGAAACTTAACTTAGAGAGTGGATCTGCCAATGCTTTTGGTTGACATTTCTGCAAACTTTGAAGTTTTTTCCCAATAGTGGATCATCTTGACCTACTTCATGGAACTCCTAAGTACAGCCCTGAGAACAGACAAGGTGGCAGGCCAGGAACTCTGAAAATAAGCCTCCAGTTTTTAATGCTGACTCCCATCTGAGGTGGTAACAGCACAGTTTATATCCATCATGGCTGACCGATACTGCCTGGTTAGGGCTATCTTTGATTCAGAGAATTGGAGTTGATGTATGCTGAGTTCCTACTATCTGCAGGCTCAATGCCTAGTGCTTTACCTTAATTTTATCAAATACTGAAGCATGTACTATTATTTTAATGTTTAGATGAAGATAGTGTTATATCCAGAGGTTAGCTTGCCCAAAGGCACACAGTCAGTAAATCATAACACCTTACTATACATGATGATAGCAGTTTGGTGAATCTCATAAAATTATATCAAGGATCAAATTAGATAAGCAAAAAAAACTTTGAAATTTTTAAACTTTCACCTAAGTTTGTTGTATCGTCATTATAATCATAAGTATCATCAACATCGCCATCATTGTCATCAGCATCAGTGGGTCACCTTTTAAAGAAATCTGTCACTTGATAATAAATAGTAACATCAAAATGATTTTACTTAACTCATGATCACCAAGACAGTTTTAATGATAGGAAAGCATACCTCATCAAAAATGGAAGCAAAAAAACTGGTCTCATTTGGCCGGAAAATAAGAAAATAAATAAAGGCCCAGTAACTTTTAGTGATGACATTTATTTTAGTTATATAAGCAATCTAACAAGAGAGCAGGAATGATAGGAAACAGAAGAAATATTATGCTTAGCCCAACCACAGTAACACAACCGTTGTCAACATGTTAGTATAACTCTTTCTAGTTTTGTAATATTCATATTCTATGTAGCTACATTCAGCATATGTATAGTTATATATCCTGTTTTTAAGTCACAAATACTATATCACCATTTTAGGAGGTTTTATACAATCTTTTAACCTTTTCTTGTAACAGCCTTATAATAGGCCACATTCGATGCTATTTAACAACAGTCTTATTGGTAAATTCTAATTTTTATAATTCTGTGATTTAACAAAAATATTTATACACATATGCTATCATTTGAATTTCCAGGAGACATTAGCAAAACTGTGTACGAGAACAATTTGTGGTTCCAGATTCATTCTAACAAATATTTTTCCCAAAAGTATATACCAATATAGAGTGCCAACAATCCTTAGGAATACTGGTTCATCCAAATGCTTGCTAGAATTGTAATATTGTTATTTAAGAATTTGTTTGCTAACTAATAGAAGGAAAATAGTGCCTCTTTGTTCTAAAATAGATTTCTTTGCTATTAGTGAGAGTAAACTTTTCCCCATATACTTATTTGTTATATTTGCTGTTTTGTGAATTATCCCAAGATTTTACTTATTGATCTGTCCCATTCTTAGCAACTTTTCCTTAATAATTTGCACAAGCTCTTTTTCTAAAGATGATATTTTCCTGACCATAAACATCCGCAAACATTTTTCCTCAATCTGATATTAGCCTTTTGTTTTGATTGCTTTATTTGATATTTAAAGGTTTAGCTTTATGTTTCTATAAAGCTGTCTATTCTAATGTGATTGGTGGGGTGGCGGAATTTCTAAGCTTAAAAATTTAGGGCCTCTATAAATGTTTAATGAATATTTATTTCTTGTTTTCTTAACACCTTTGTAAAACCTAACTCCTTGATAAAGTACAACTCACGCTATCTCACCTCACTTTCTCTGCTTTAGTCTTTTCCTCCTCCAAGTTTGTTTATGCTCTTCTTGCTCTGCCCAACTCTTACGTGTTGAAACTTCTTAGAAATCTGCCTTTGTCCTCTTCTCTTATTCCTCTGCACACTACTGCCCCTGGGCAGTCTCCCCTATTCCCTTACCTGCAATTGTTCCCACTACAGCTTTGACCTTCCGATCTCTATGTCCAGGCCCAACTAGGTCAGAAACCCAGACATCATCCTCAACTTCCTCCTCTCTCCTACCCTCGATAACCAGATTCTGTAGATTCTGCCTCCTCATTTTGCCACTTTCCTGTTGTCCTGTTCTCCATCCCCACTGCCATTCTCCCAGAGCTGGCCCTCATCACACAGCTACCATTGCCTCTTTACCAACCTTCCTGCCTCCAATCCTGTCCTTTCCAACACTTCCTCTTCGAGCTCCAGGGGATCTTGCTATCATCACAACCTGTCCTGTAACTTCTCTGTCTGAAGTTGTCTGCTCATTGGAAAACAAGTACAGACCACGGGTTATGGTAAAATTCTGCAGGGGAGATCCAGAAAAAGGGGTACCTAATGGGAACAAACACAGATTAGAGAGTTGATAGTAACTGTGGATAAAAAGGAGGCAGGAAGCAAGGAAGTCTTCATAGAAAAGGCTATGGGAATATATAATATCTAACATGTATTGGGGGCCTTCTTCTAGGCAAGACATTTTACCTGTAGCAGCCTATTTAGTTTTCAACAATAGCCATATAAAATAGGTACCATTACCAGCCCCTTCTTATAGATGAGGAACATGAATCAATAGAATATCAAAGACAGTGCCTTTAGACACACTGCTGCAGAGTGGAAGAGCCAGTATTTCTCATCCCAAGGTCCCTGCTCTTAACCATGATGCAAACCTGCCTCTTACAGAGGTTGGGAGGAAAAAGGTGTGAAGAAAGAGAGACTAAGAGAAAGAAAGAAAAGATTGTGAGAGATATGACACCAGGTATCCAGTTAGGTAAGCCAGGAATCTGACAGTCAGGAATCCTGGGTTATGATCCTACACTGTTGTGTTAACTTTGGAATAATGAGTAAAATTTACTTGCTTCAATTTCAGCATTTGTAAAATGAAGTTATTGCTACTTCCTCTTATGGTTTCTCACCAGCATATACCTTGAATTCCTTTATACATTTTTAATAGCATGGCATTATTAAAATTAAGATCAGATCTACCAGCATGAGTATCAAAAGATAAAAAAAACTTGCCATCTTCACAAATATTTCAAATGTTGTTCCAAAATTTTTAATTCCCAAAGGAGTTTGGTTTCCAGAACCCTTGAGCTCTACAGTTCTGAGAATCTTGTGCAATGTCCCCCAAAAGTAAGTCTGCTTTCCTTCTTGCCCCAGCTTCTAGAAGCACTAGAGAACTTCTCAAAGTATATGAACTTCATTATCAAGTACTCTATGCAAGTTTAAAAAGAAACGACCTTGAGGAGTCTAGAGCAGATTCCTAAAAGCAGGGGCAGACATCTCCAAGGAAAGGTCTTCTAATTGGCATCTTCACCTGCTGTCTTAGTTCATCCAGTTCAGAGCTTGGATCCGGACCATCCTGGAAACAAACACAGCCCATGAATTATTCTGGGGATGAAATGTAGATGGTCTCTGCCTCCAAGGGCATCAGTTTAATCCACCTGGTCTCCCAAGCATTAAACTTGCATCTTTTAATTGAAAGAAAATCTGTTGAGAAACTTCGCTTCAGTGACAAAGTCAATCTAAAGGTTTGGAGATTTTCTTTCCTTCCTCAGGAAAGTGTCTTTCAACTAAATTGACACTCAGCCACCTACACTGTTTCTATAGTAATCCCCTATTAACCAGGGTCTCTTAAACCCCAAAAATAAAAAGCCTAGCCCATCAGCCACAGGAAGCATTAAGAATTCTCATTTTATATGTGAAACCACATTTTTTGTTCTTGTCCCCTTGCCCTAATCGTTTAAAATTATTGCTTGGTGACTCAGTGCTTCTCCTTCTAAACTTATTTGTGGGAAAGAACTGCAATATATGCTTTGATTGAGGATAGTGTATCAAGATTCAGGGAGAAGAAATTTATGTATTTGGCAATTTCCCCTCTCATTTTGGAAATCATGAGTAAATCTATAGGATGTGACTATAACCCCTCCCTGTATCCTATGAGACTTTTGTTTTCATTTGTTGCTACATACAAAAGAGGCAAAAGCAATTTGTAGGAAGGTAGTATTGAGAATCTAAAAGAAAATGTCATAAAATAATTGAATGACAGTTAAAATTAGCGGAATTATGTAATGAATCAATATGAATTATAAAAGCAAAATAAATCTGAGTACATTGACAAGAAGTTAAAAATATTAGGAGATGGGAACATAATTTGTCATTCTAAAATCATTATATAATTTAGCTCCAAAAGGCTAAGAAAAATACTACTAGTAAGTAGTACTAGTGAAATTATCCTGTCTTTCAAGATAAAATAATATAAAAAGAGGGAGAAAATAAGCCTTTGAAATTCTGTTTATTATTACCTACATTCAAAACCATCTTAAGTAAACTGCCAGATACACTTCATACCAATTCACCCAACTGTCCTGAGGCCAGGAAGGCAGAAAAGTATCTTTTCAAGATTCCAGTTGATTGGTGGTGTCTGCCTGCAGGGCTAAGCTGAAAAAAATTGTGAGGCTAAGCCTGGACCCAGCAGGAAAGACTACTAGAATTTACTAGTGATGTCTGCCATGGGTATTTAGGATTAGGAGAGGAGATGCTAGAAGACATACTAAATATTTGCCCATCTTAAATCCCAAAAGCATGTTTTCCAGACATGAGTGAAACGTATGAAGATTCTCATGTGTGTCTCTTTGTATACATAGGTAAGCAATTGATGGGTTGTAGAGACTGCAAATATTCAGCAACTTTACAAGACAATATCAAATTGCTTTTCAAAGTGGTTGTATTAGTTCATTAGTAACATTAGTTACACTAGCAATAAGGAAGTTATTGCTAGTAAGTTACACTAGCAATGAGGAATCTCAAACACAGATAAATTTTCCCAAAGTCCTACAACTATAAGTGATGGGGACAGATTGGGATACGGGTATATTCCTTCAAAAGCCTACTTTTTTCACAACTGCTTTAAGAGCAGAGAAGATACAAAATTAGCTCGTTAGGCCTAAGGAAAAGTAATTGCTAAAGAGGCGTAGGGTAGACTTCAGGATATAATAGAACACTAAGTAAAGTTCTAATGACAATATACACAGCAATGTTGATCAAACTTGAGGGCTGACCTCTGAAGCTTATCACAAAAAGAATGGGAACTCAGGGTTTGAGGAAAACCTTGAGCTGGATATCCAGTTAAAGTTGAAGGAACCCAACTACAGAGAACAAATTATGTGCTTTGTACCTTAACTACCAGTTTCCACCTTGAAGACTTTGCTTCAAATCAAAGGAGATGTTCATGTTCAGATTTTTATGGGTAGGTTGAAGTTAAATAGTCCTCAAACAGGAAATGTAAAGCATGTTTCCAAAGTTCTGTCCTACGAGGACATCTCTGATCCATTGGCTGGGCAGAGAGTTGCCCTCCATCTGGGGATATACTGGTTGGCTTGGTCCTAGAGATGGACGGCATAGTTTTAGATGTACTAATTATTGTTTTCACTTAGGTCTGCAACAAGTAAGGTGAGAACACATAAAAATATTTTGACTTGAAATATACTAGTAACAGACAAAAATGGGAGGTCATGGGCTAAATTAATTTTTTTTTTTCATTTAAACCTTACATTTATAAGTATTAACTTCTGTGTATTTAAGCTGAATCAGGACTTTAAAATCTCCTTCTACATTGTACTGAGTTGTCTCTAGATAGCTTTGGCCAACCCAGTTTCTTGCCTTTCTTCATCTTGCCTCTAGTTCTCAGAACAACTGTAGAAGGTGCTGGAAATGAAACATCCTGAGATAGAGAGGAGCTGCCTGCAGCAGCACAACCCTTGCTTCTGTCCCTCCTGGACAATGTAACATGAGTTAGGGAAGAACAAACAGCCAGCAACAGCCCAAACTTTGTTCCTTCCTCCCTTGGGAATGGTGTGTCCGGCAGAGTTTATCCATTGAGTCCTGTTACCCCTGAGGCATGTAACCTGGGGTGGGCTGTCTTTTGGAGACCCTCAGGTGTCCTACAGATGGGGCACATAAAGGCAAGACTCCATCCAGCTCAGGCAGCTTTTGTGAAGCTTGAAAGACTGGCTTACAATGGATCCTAGGTTTCTTTTGTCCCTTGCTGCATCTCTGTAAGTAATAAATCTGCTTCATATAACTTGTCACATGTGAGTGTATTCTGTCTCACCAGACTAAGGCAATCGGTAAAACTGTAGCCAGGATGCAGTGGGTGGATGTGTTCAAACTCCTATTCCTGGTAGTTGGCATAGTGATGATCTTTGCTATCCTTTACACAGTGGGAGTCTTCCCTTGGGACTGGTTATTAGTATACCTGCTTCACACAATGCAACAAAAATAAAAGTGAGTTCTTTCCAAACTGCTCAGTATGTGCAACATTTTATAAGCTGCTTCTTTTGTGTTGGTTTGAGTTTTTCAAAATATTATAAAGATATTAAACATAAAGATATAAAACATAAAGAAATAAACCTAAAATGTATTCCCTTCTCAAATACATTGATTCTTGCATCTTAAAATGAGTTCTGGGTTTTCAAACTGAAAAGCCAGACTCCTTGTTAACATTCTCAATCTTAAGGCAACTTTTTACATTTTGTTAACTCACTGAATTTATTTTATGTTTTAATCTTCAGTGCAATTCAATGTTACATTCCAATTTGATTTCAATGAAATATTCTAGAATTATTAACTTCTTGCAAAGTTTCTATTTTAGGTATCTATTATAAACAGGGTGACTATTTTCACTAAAACTGTTACACACAGCAAGTAAATTTTAGATTACAAAAAGTACAAAATCCTCTAAATAATTCCTCCTTAAAAGATGGTATCAGACTGAGGGCTACCGTTAGAAGATGTGTTTCCAAAGAAGCCACCATTATTTTGCTGATTTTTATGGTATCATACTCCCTTGATATTCAGCCAGTAATGTATTGTTTTGTCCTGGGTGGTGTTGGTTTTGCTTTACGTAATAACATTTGGTTTCATCTTTCCTTAATCCAGCACCAACCACTTTTACATCCTCACATCTCCTTATGCTGTTGTTAATGTACATATGTGTGTTAATGGGTACAAGTCATCTCTTTCATATTTCAAGTTACTGTTGAAGGCAAGGTTATTATCTACGTGTCCAAATAGGTAACAAGATCCAAAACCTGGAGACAGGACCACATTCAGGCTGTTGTAAGGCAGATCCTTCATCTCAAGTTGTCCAATGCCCATCTCCCAATTGTTAGACATTATAACTCTGCCTCTTCCTCTCATGCTGCCTTTGCACAGATTAATTTGCCCCTTTCCTTTTGAGGCTATAGGTCAATCTATTTTCAGTTTCATACAATTGCATAAATAGGCTCTGTTAAAGTGCTTTAATCAGTTAGTGAAATGCTTTTTTTTCTCAGATATGTCTTCTCCACTGCCCCAATTCCACTAACCACTCAATATATTCTTAAATATATCCCACACAAACACAAAATATGGAACTATTCAATAGTTTTTATTGTGATTCAAGTGACTCTCCACTCCAGAGCCGATAAATGAAATATAGTGTCCATCTGGGACGCGGTGGTAGTTTGTCTCCCATTAGGTAAAACCTCTATTGCAACTGTTATCACAGAAGTTTTTAAGAAAAGGAGAACGTACAATTCTTTCCAGCCTCCCTCTGTAACCTTTCTGGGAGCCCTGAGCTGTGATTGTGACTGGTAAGATTTGCTTACCAATTAGCAAAGCAAACCACACTCTGACATGTGTAAACGATCCTTTAAACTGGGCAGAATGCCCAGAAATAAAGCTTCTCTGACTAGTTATAACTAATGTTATCACCGTTACCTCTTCCCTTCAATTATTTAGGCTTCCCCTACACATGGACTGGACTCCTGCTGACAGGAATGTGGAACTCACTCATTAATCATTTTCTTGTCTCTGGCAGCGGAGGAAGGGAGGGATGCTCACTACCAAAAATAGAATGCCTTCTCTCTCTGATAAATAGGAGAAAACTCTGTAATAAACATGTTATCTTCTCATGGGCAATTTCTCTTGAAATTGTCTTGAGAAAAAGCATATAGTATCAGTGCTGTTTATCTATACATCATAGGTATACAATAGTGAAGATGTAACTAGATACTGAACTAAAGTACTTATAAAAAATACAATCCAAACACAAATTCTCAGTTATGCTAATAACCTCAGGGTCATGGAGTTCTAAATTATCTAAACAATAAATGTCTGGCGTACATTTTATGTGAAGACTAAAGTTTGTGTTTTTATCACTTATATACATGAAAAAGGCTGAAAGGCAAATAAACCCATTCATGTGTGTGTATATACAGGCGCACAGGAAAAAAATTTATCTCCCTGTATGTGTTTGCAAAACGTATCATGTTAGATCACAGCTTTGTAGGGTTTCTAGGAGACTGCCATTTTACACAAATCCAACGGAATGCTAATGCCATAAAGTCTAACTTTGAAAAGAAAAACTGGAATCACTGTTAAAGGCTGTCTAGTCCTAAGTCTTCATTACATAAACGAGGAAGCTGAACTCAGAAAATTATTATCATAGAAGCCAGAGGTTCTTTCTGACCCACGTTCCCAGTGTGAGTTATTTCAATTTCTTATTCCTTTGTGCCAATTTGTCCATATTTCTATTTTGGCTTAATGTGAGGTCAGAGCAAAGATATGTAGCACTCTCTGATCATCCTTCCAAATCCTGATTTACTGTACTTAGGTTTAATGAAAGAGTGTTACTCTCATTTTTCAGTTGTGGAAGCAAAATTAGAAGTTAAGTCAGTTATTCAGATCACCAAGCTAGTTAGAGGCAGAGGAGGTATCGGTGCCCAGGCTGCCTGACCTCTTACATCCCAAAGCGGGCAGCATTATTGGTACTAAGTGCCTCATATTTAGCTCCATAGATTTTCTTTCATTCAGAAAAAAAAAAAAAAAAAAGTTTTTTGTTTTTTGTTTTCTTTTGGTGTATCTGTAAAACTGACTAGATTTGTTTTCACACAGGTATACAATAAATGCTAAAGGGAACAGGAGAGTCATAGGTCCGGACACACCACGTGGAATACTCTCTCAGACACTCTGCCAGCTATCTCTTTGGATGTCTCTGAGAGCCCTGCTGGGATCTATGCTTAATAGAAGAATAGTACTAGAACCACTTCAATTAACTTTTCATTTCACTGATCACCGTCTCTCATCTCTACAAAATAACACAATCAAAGCAAACAACACTGATGGTTTTCAATATATTGGCCTGTGGATGAAATGCATCAGCTTCTCAATTTAGTTGATATATGCGAAGGGAGAATGGCTTGGGGGTGGTCACTGTCACACTGTGAAGTCAAGGGGGAGGGACTAGACAATCACTTCCTACTTAAAAGGCACCATCTGTTTTGTAAGTTGTTCCCTTTCTTCCTTCTTTCGTCCATCCTTCCTTTCATAGTATAGCTTTCATGACTTTTCTTTTCCTGTACATAGTACTAACTTTCACAAAGCAGAAAACCAAAATCTATTTTAATGTAAATTAGCCTATCGTATTGCCTAAATGAATAACTTATCACTGATGAAATGAACTACAGGTTGACAAACATGGGTATACAGAATACGTAGACCTGGGATTGAGTCCTAGTTCTGCCCAAAATAAGAATAAGTTGGGTCACCTTAGGTAAGGCACTTAACCTCTCTGAGCCTATTTCTTCACCTGTGCTGTGAAATTGATATAATCAACCAGAGTAATTATAAGATATGGAAAAAAAAGACTACATATAAAAGTTCTTAGTAAATTGGAAATTTCCATATAAATGTTATTATTTTTAACATTATCTGATTTTGATGAGTTTCAGTCTTGTTTCAGATGACAAGATAAAGTTGATGATCATACCTCTATCTTGTAACTCTTAAGATTTGTATATTCAAATTTGTATATATATACAAAGAATTGTATATTCAAATCCAATATAACTCAGGATAAGAAATTCTGATGAAAGTAGCTTGAGAAATGATTTTAGTATTTGACACCTGAACCAATGTTAATAACATAAATCCCTGCAGTAGGTAGCTCAGTCCACACCTCTGCTGATCAGTTCCACACTGAGCTGCTGTTAGTTTGGAAAGATCTGCTTGCAGAATAGAAGTGAAGATTAGTGGGGAAATGGGTCCAAGAATAAATTGTGTTTGTGAAGTTTATCTGCCATCAAACTCTATCTAAATTTCAACTAAAATTTATAGCACTCTAGGTTATACCATGTCATCAGCACTCCAAGCCACATTGAGTATTCTTATCTTTGCATGTCTTATCTGATTGGCCATAGAGCAGATAGTGAAATTATGTTCTACTTCCTGCTGTCCTATCTTTCTGAGCTAAAAGGGTCCAGATAAGTAAGCTAAGACATTTGTCAAAAACATTAGAGTATAGTCACTGTGTAGAGGTAACCTGAAGAACTTCTCCTGAATTCATCTTCAAGGAGCTCGTCATCTTTTTCTTTTATTTTATAATATCAACATTTAGTTTAGATTTCGGGGGTACATGTGCAGGTTTGTTACATAAGTATATTGCATGATTCTCAGGTTGCATGCAAATGATCTTTTGATCAAGAATATCTTGTAATAGCAACATATCAACAAAAGTAAATGGTAGCACACAGTTCTAAGGGAATTATAGATATAAAGCCAAACTTCGCTAAAAGGCAGATTACAGATTCAGATGTAATGGCAGTGTTTGAAAAGGTGGGGTAAGAAAGGTAGTGAAGGTGAAAATAGAGTTTATGAAGAGGAAAAAAATACCTAGAATATTGTTCATGTTAAATGGAGCACCAAAAATGTTTTTTATGTAACTTTCAATGACTCCTCCTTGTCCTCACAACAAAGTCCAACCCCTATGCAAAGCATGATTCATGGAATACCTAGTCTGTGGGAGGCCTTAGCGAACACATGGCTGCTGTAATTGGTCCCATCTACCTTTCCTACATTTTGCCCTATATCCAATACAAACCTCATACATCTAAAGTTCACCACAATCCACTGATGTTTCTACTTCCTTACCTTTGCTCATCCAAGAATGGCCATCTCCTTCCTTTGAAGTTCTTCTTACCCTTCAAGGCTTTTCTCAAAGGCATTGCCTTTGCAAAGCCTTTACTAATCCATGAAGCAAGCCTCCAAAGCATTTTGACAGCCTCTCTAGAATCAATTAATTAATAATCAATTAATAGATAAGTGAATTCATTGGGAAGAATATCATAAGTGGAGAAAAAGTACACTTTGGAGATATATGGAGGATCCCACATTAAGGTGTTCACACGCATACAAAGCATCTTCCTTCTCCTTGCCCTTTCCTCCTGGATGATGGTATCACATGTTTGATCCTAGTGACAGCTGAGTCACCAAAGCCAGTGCCCACAGCACTGCAGACAATTGAGGTAGGGGAACTAGAAAAGTGAAGACAAAATGATGATACTTCAGTCTTGTTCACAATCTAGTTATAAAGCCAGACATATAACTAAATACTTGTCACCAATAAATAGACATCAATTTCTGAAATACTTTAAGCAGGTCATTTTTACTACAGTATATACTGCTTAGAAATAGCACCAGAAAAAAATTTTTTAATTTAAAAAAGACATAGCACCAGAGAGGAAGATTTTGGCCAATGGTGGTCAGTGAAATGCATTTCTTTTCTCTTTTTGTGGCCTGAGGGAATCTGTGTCCTGAGCCCTTAGCTCATCATCAGGAATGAACTTAGACTCCAAGGAAAAAACAACCCCTAAAAGAGAGAACCACATTTGAGATTCAGATTCATGGTACATTTTCAGTTTTAACTTGAGAGACATACATTTTGGAAAAATGAATAATTAAAATTAATATTACAAGATGTATTCCTAAATCCTGTTGAAAGTCTTTCTCAATTTTCTTCTCTCTTACTTTCTTATAATGTATAAGTGTGCAGCTACTCTGAACCCTGGGAACTGGGAGCATGTGTCATATTTTAAATTCTTATTATTTGCTAGATGTCCTCATAAGAGTTAGTTGGGAGGATTTTTTTTTTCACTCATTTTTTTGATTCCCAATTGTAGTGGGACAAGTGCCTACAAATATTGCTGATGAGTCAGAAACTTCACATTCTCTGGTAACATCATTTAGAAGCCAAGTACTGAGTGAACACAACCATTTGCAAAATAATTTCTGTGAAATAAATTCTTTCTGTGAAAGAAATTATTTTGCAAATGGTTGTGTTCACTCAGTACTTGGCTTCTGAGTTCACTCAGTGCTTCGCAAACAATGGCTCTTGGGTTTCGCTTTGCCCTATCCACTTGAAGAAAAATCACTTTTAGTAACAGGCAGGGTATGTCAGCCCAGTTGTAGCCCACTGACAAATTTCACTTTGTCTTTTCCTATAAGAAGTACATTAGGCATGTTAATAAGCTCTCAGATTCTAGTTTATAATGAAAAGGAGAAAATTTTGTAGAACCTGCAGGCAAGCCTGGGCAAGGGAGAGTCTTCTGAAACCATAGCCTTTAAACTTAATTAGGATTCTCTCACCTCTGACTTCAACCCTGCAATTGCATTCCATCAGAAAATGGAGGTATCAGTCATGGTTCTGCAAGAGTCAACAAAAAGAACCAATTGGTTTAAGCAGAAAACAAATGTACTGAGGACACTAGATAGCTTTTATCATCTCTGGAAGGATGGAGAACCAGGCTTGGAGGTTTTGCGGCCAAATACAATGTCCACTCTACCTGGAAACATGTCTCCAACAGAAGCCCCACACTGTGTCTGGCATCAGCAATACCGAGCCCTGGACACATCTGCAAAGTCACCTCCTTCACTGCTTCTGGAGGCCACATATCTCTACAGCTGTCCTTGCCATAATGGGTTCCTCTCTGCACTTGCTTCTTCCCATCATTCCCTTCCGAATCTATGAGTTACTTGTAAGCATCTCTGGTTGAAAGTACCTAGATCACGTGCTTATGCTACAATTGCAAAAAGGTTGTAAAAATTAGTTTCTAATATCATTTATTGGGATATACAGACATTTAAAACAGAGAATTCCCAAAGTAGGCACGTTCAAAGGTCCCAGACTGCTGAAAAAAATGGCAAATGTCTACTCCCTTGGTTTCTCAGCAGGGCTGGAGTGCTGGAATACCGGCTGATTCAGAATATTGGCTGACAATCTAGGTCTGGGAGAATAACAGGGTCAGAAGGAAATAGTGCATTTCTCTTTAACTTCTCTACTCTTACTGACCCTCTGCCACTTGTTCTTGATTTATTGGCTGAGTGTCTTTGAGCAAATTACTCAACATCTCTAGTCTAAGCCATCAATCTGCCTGGAGTCTCTCTGATTCCACTATTGCCTGCCAACAGTTCATTGCCACACACCCGCCAGACCCTGCTTTTTATAACATAAAGTTGATAACGTAGTTTCTGGGCCTAAATCTCTCCGATGACTGCCTAAACACCCTACCAGAGCCTGCAGGAAATTGCAAGAATTGGTCTCTACCTGGATTCCCTTTAAGGCATCCAAGACCATCCTTTCCCTCATTAGTCGATTCTTAGTCCTACAGACCCTGCAACATGGGCAACCTTGTCCCAAATTCAGGCCTCCTGCACTTGCTCTTTTCTCTGCCTGAAATATTCTTCCCTCAAATCGCAGCATGAGTGAATCCTTTTCATCATTCAGGTCTCAGCTCAACAGTCACTTCCTCAGAGAGACCTTCCTGACCACCCTCTCTAAATTGGACACTCTGCCCCACAAAAAAAGAGAAAAACTCCTTATACCATCCCTCTTGTTAAAATTATAGTTCTTATTAATATCTAAATTATCTTAATGATCTATTTATTGAAGCTGTTTATTTTTTGTCTGCTCCACTAAAAAAGTGAGCTTCATGTTCATCTCTGTGTCTCCAGGGCCTCGAATCGTGCCTAGACAATTAACAAGCCTTTTATATCATGTGCCAAACTCTTGAACTTCTGGCTCAATTCCTTCCACCCTCTGCCTAATTCCAGGCTTCCCCTTGCCCCACTTCCTCACGACCTAATTGAGTTCCCTGTCATGTGTTTGAGCAGATGGGACCTCCCACTTCCCCTGAAACAGATGACATCCTCCATGGCTAGTGTAAGCAGAGTATCAGTAGCCTGGGAGTTGAGCACATGATCAGAGTCTGCAGGGCTGTGGAGTTTGAAAGGAATAGAGAGGGAGAATGAATAAGAAAGAATAAGAAAGGGATATCAGGTAGGCCAGCAGTCATGTGAGCAAAGGTGTGACAAAGGTGGCCATTGGTTGATAACAAAAGCTGGTGGACTTGCCGTCTGTCTAGGGCCTAACCTCAGCTGTCATTTCTTTCTGGATGAGTACAGCAGAGAAAAGCAGACAGGGCCAGGCATGTGTCTCATCAAAGATCTATTTCTTAGAGACACAAAGGCAGCAGGATTAACTAAAACATCCATATGCTTGTTAATACTTCCTGTTAATACAGAGTCCCAAGAGCCAGGCTAATCCAAATGGAAGAGGGGCACATTTGGGCTTCAATTATCCCAGGGATGTCTGAGTTATCTTTGCTTTCTCAGCTACAGATTTGAAAGAGGATGGCATCATTTTCACCTCAAGTAAAATCCTATTTTAATTGAGTTTCCTCTTGACATTTAGCTAAACTGACTCTACTTCAAGTATACCTTCCAGTGAGCATGTCCTCAAACAGAAAACAGACATCCCCTGAGAATCCCTAATCATAGACCTTGACCTGAATGTTATAAGTTTGGTGTTGGTTTTCAGTCCTATCTACTTTCCATTTAATTATGGGAAATATCTAGACAATCACTTGCATTTCACTCTGCTAATGGACATAGAGTTTTGGTATCTGTATTAGCTATAATCCTCTGCAGTTGTGTTAACAGTCATGGTGGATCCTCTGCTGCCCACTCATAGGGAAACTACTCCACTTGTCTTGTTTAGTTTGTGATGTGATGAGGAGCAAAATATCTCTTAATGCACCTAACCCCATACAGAGGTCCAAATCTCCTACCATCTAATCAGAGGACTTACCAGATAATGAATGGGTACACAGGCAGGTGCCCAACCTATCAGTCCTTCCACTCTGCAATCCCTGCTCTGTCACTGAAAGTTTTCCCCTTTGTCCTTCTAATCCATTCTTCCTCTCTCATGAGATTGTTAGATGTTTCTGCCTTTTATCTCCCCTCCCCCAGGGGCAGCATTATCTAATCACTCCACTGTAGGGAAAGGAGAAATGGAATTTCAGGCATGCTTCTTATCTGTAAAACAGGTACAAGACCTCTTTGAATTATTGTTTCTACTTGGTGTGACTGATGGAGGGAAAAATCCCCTCCTGGATCAAGTAAGAGAGAAGAGGGGGAGATAAATACCCAGAAATAACAAAATGATTGCTTGGAGATATAACATTGACATGGTTACAAATAACAGAAACTATATGAGGTACTTAGACAAATATGGGAGACTTCATTACAGAGGAAAAGAGTTTCCCATTGAACGAAAAGGCTGGAACATTTGACCTAGGGGTTTGAGCTCTCTGGATTCTTTTCTGCCTCTTTTCTGCTGCAGCTCTTCTGTGTCTGCTGCATCTGTTTTCCTGTCTCACACTCTTCTTTCCCGCCTTCTAGTTCTTTCTTTCCTTCTGCTGCTTACTATAGCTCTTAACCCCACTCTGACTCTTTGTCTAGACCAGCTTCCTCTACTTCTGTGGTCCACTTGTCAGAAACGACCACTGGTGCTTCCTGGATTTACCTATCACAGGTCCAATGACCCAAATTCCCCGGGAAAGGACTTGGAAAAGTCCACTCGAACTATCAATGGGAGAGGTGCTGGATTAATGTTATATGAATACGGCAAATGAAGCCAGTCCTGCAACCATGAGAATGGAAGTCATGGGGTGGGTGAGCAGGGAATGAAAGGTGAACAACATATATACTCACTCTGCTGATAAAGACATACCCATACAGGGAAGAAAAGAGGTTTAATTGGACTTATAGTTCCACATGACTAGGGAGGCCTCGGAATCATGGCAGAAGGTGAAAGGCACTTCTTTCATGGCAGCAGCAAGAGAAAATGAGGAAGAAGCAAAAGCAGAAACCCCTGATAAGCCCATCAGACCTTGTGAGACTTACTCACTATCACGAGAATAGAATATGAAAGACTGGCCCCCATGATTCAGTTACCTCCCCCTGGGTCCCTCCCACAACACGTGGGAATTCTGGGAGATACAATTCAAGTTGAGATTTGGGTGGGAACACAGCCAAACCATATCATACACATAGCTGATATCTATTGTATAATTTACTTACAATTCATGGCAAATTATCTCCCTAATTGGTGAGCATCATACAAGTTGCCTACTAGGTTTCATCTCACTTGAGATCAGAAAATAGCACTAGATCTATAGAAATAGTTGCAAACCTATCTATCCATAAAATAGAGACCTTACAGAAATCTATATCAGCTATACTTAACTAATTATAGGATCCTGCTCTTATCATTTCAGTTTGAGACATTTCTTGGTACTCTGTGTGCTTGCCCACAGATTAAGTGTTTTATTCTACATTTTTAACAGATGGGGAGCTCACTTCACTTACTATAATTTTCATGTCACTGAGCCAGATGGGAGTAAGAGAATTAAAAAATAAGGATGTATGAAGTAAATATCAATGTTGCTCCTGATTTTTTAGGGACTAAAATTTTAATGTCATTTTTTTCCTCCCTCTGTTTTTCCTCAGTGTCCTGCTTCAATATTCTTTATCCTGTGATGACATGTGCACTTCACAGTACAAAGAAGGTAAAAGATGCTCAAGGAATTCTTGCTGAAATAAACTGTATATCCAAACGGTACAAAGTGTCACAGGGCTGATTTTGTCATTTCCCCTCTGACAGAACAAGTAAATAGGGAACAGATCAATGTCTAAGCATACATCAATATGTATCGGAAGTCCTATATGGATATTTCTGGAATATTATTCATTGTTGTCTTTGCAACTCTAGGCTGTACGCTATTTTCTTTTTTCAGAATTAGCAGTAGGTGTGGTTCCCTTAGGGAAGTACTAAAAATATTCTGCTCCACATATGGCTTTCTTGGTGTTACTGCAGGTACATGTGTCATTGCTAGATGCAACAGCCTATCTGCTATTCTGAATGTATTTTGAGATCATTTGCCATAGTGTGGGCAATTCATTGGGGAAGCATTTATTAAGCACCTCCTCTGTGACAAGTAGTGTGTAATTTCAGTAAATAAAAAGCTACCATAAATGATTATGGTAAGGAAATGATCTTGCTTTTCACCCCTGGAAGACATTCTATATTTTTCCAAATACTGTAACTATTAAAATAGGAAATACAAATTCTAATGTATGATTTGTTTGCTATTCCTGTTTCAAAATCATTTATATTCCCCTATTCTTTCCATAATCATAAAAGTAGTTTTCAAAAATGAAATCCGCTCCCATATCTCTTAGTTATTTTTTTCTCATTTTAAAATAGCTTAACTAAGATTTACATGTACTAGTGGTAAGTGTTGTGTGTGTATTTTTCTTTCCTGACTTCTTAATTGAAATTCTTACTGTTCCCTTCTGGTGGGAGAAGAAAAGAAATACTTTTAACTGAGTTTTTTTTAAAAAACTGAGGAATAAAAAAATAAGTAATATTTTTATGAGAATTGGTTAACCATTCTCTCCATGTTTACAGTTGTCTGCAAACCAGGTAGTGGAGATGTGGCCATCATCCAGTTAATTTGATCATTGTAACAACCAGAACTGACAATGGACACATAAAAAGGCTTCTCGAGAGAAAATATATTTTCTGGAAGAACTGAAATTAGTGAAGAGAGATGTCTAACAGGAAGATGAAGGAAACAGAGATTCTGATTTCTGCCAGCAGTAAACTTTTGCTTGAAATCCCCTATACAATTAAAGAGTTAGCCATGACTTTAAAGCACTCTCAATCCTCCTGCTAGTTTAACAACCTCTGCATAATTTAAAAATGACTCAAGTGTATGTATAACTCTACCGCCTGATAGATTGTTGGAAAGAAGGGGATCTTCTTTGAAACATTCTGTGAAATTACTGAATTCAGCAGAAATAGGATTTACCTCCAGACTGGCTATTAAATCTTTGATATATGCAGTAACTTCCTGATCACAGAGTCCTGTTTTGCTCTCTAATGGATTCTGCCCACAATACTAATAGCATGTTTTATCACAGATCTTTAAGGTGTTATACAGCTACACTTTACAATCTTGATTTGCAAACGAAGGTTCAGAAGGGTGAAGTGATTCCGGATCCTATTCTTTTCCGTCCTCATTAAGTGTGCAGGGCTCTGCCCAAGTCATATCTGGGAAGAAAACAAACCGTGACACAGATAACACCATCCATCTGGGTCACTGCAGCAGTTCTTAGTGATCCATCTGTACTGACACGAGAGATATGGATTGGGAACACCGATTACTCAGTCACTGCTGCTCCAGCTCACCTTGGTCTCCTCTTTTCTGAACTCCTGCAGTACTCACCCTTGATTCACACATTGGGCTCTCAATCATTCACTACTGGGCACTGTTGTTTGACTATTTCTCTCGTTCATTTGCTTCACTTGCTCACAAGTACGAAACATTTACTGTGGGGAGAGCACTCTTGTAGACTGACATGTATGCTTTTTAAATTTTTTATTTTAAGTCTTACTCTTTTAAATACCTCCGTCTTTTCAAAATGACAAAAAAGGAAAATGAAAAAGAATGAAAGGAAATCTGGTTTTATATTGCAGTGGGGAAACATGGAGGCACTGTTCTCAGGAATTAAAATCTAGAAAAGAAGATAGGACGTTGTAGTGTTCATTAGGACTCTCTGCAAATAATTCAGTTCTTTCCTTTCCCCAGGTATATGGTGGAATTGAAATTGTCTGCTCTCTCTGAAGCATGGCACCGTGTGACTTAATTTGGCCAACGAAAATTGACTTGAAGTGATGTGTCTGGCTTCTATGTCAAAGTTGCAAGGGTCAATAGGCAATTTGCCACAATCCTTTTGTTTTATCTTACACAGAATTACATGATAAAGTAGACTTTCCATCAGCCATGGTCTTAAAGTGTCCACTATAAGCAAAACCTTTCTCCCAACCTTCATTGAATACATATCATGAGTGCAAAATAAATTTTGCTTTACTAAATCACTGTGATTTTATGAACATAAATTCTCAATTAAAAAATACACTTTTCCTGTCTAAAGTGTACAGCTTGGTGGTTTCGGCATGTTACAAACTTGTATAGCCATCAGCAAAATCTAATTTTAAAATATTTTCACCAGAGCAACATCATTTAGGAGGTTCCATCCACAAGAAATCTTGTATCCATCAGCGGCCATTCCTCATTTCTCTCTCATCCTTCCAGCCATGGGCAATCACTAATTTACTTTCCATCTCTATAAATTTATCTACTGTGGACATTTCACAAAAATTATCTTATCCAATATGTGGTATTTGTGACTGTCTTCTATCACTAAATATAATGTTTTTGAGGTCACCTATGTTGTAGTATCTGTCAGTAATATATCATACTTCATTGCTAAATACTATTACATTGCAGTATATGTGATTTTAGAAATCCATTCATCATTTGATGGATATTTGCATTATTTTCTCTTTTTGGCATTGGTTAATAATGCTGTTGCAAACATTTGTGAATACCTTTTGTGTGAATGTTTTTCATTTTTCTTGGAATTTCTCTAGGAGTAGAATTCCTGGATCACATGGTAGCTGTGTTTAACAATTTGAGGAACCACCAAACTGTTTTCCAAAGTGACTGTACCATTTTACATTCCCAATGTATAAATGTCACAATGTATGAAATTTCCAATTTCTTCACATTCTCATCAACAATTTTTATCAATTGTTATTGTGTGATTTTTTATTCTAGTCATTCAAGCAGGATGCAGTGGCACCTTACTGTGGTTTTAATTTGCATTTCCCTAATGAGTAATGATGTTGAGTATCCTTTCATGTACTTATTGACAATTTGTAAATCTTTTTTGGAGCAATGTCTATTAAAATTCTTTGATCATTTTATAATTGGGTTATTTGTCTTTTGTCTTCTTACTATTGAATTGAAATAGCTCATTACATATTCTAGATACAAGTACCTTGTCAGGACTTGGGTTTTTCATTCGTTAGGTTGTCTTTTCACTTTATTGATGACAACTTGGCAAGACAAAGGTTTCTAATTTTGGTAAACTCCAATGTTTCACTCTTGTTCACCAATGTTTCATCACTTGTGCTTGGGATGTATAACTAAGAAATCATTGCCTAACTCAATGTCACAAAGATTTACTCTTATGACTTCTTGTAATAGTTTTATAGTATTTGCTCTTACATTTAGATCTCTGACTTTTTTCCAGTACATGTTTATGTACGGTATGAGGTAGGAGTCCAAATTCATTCTTTTGCATGTTGATATCAGTTGTCCCAGAACCATCGGTTGATAAGATTATTCTTTCTTCCATGGAATTATCTTGGCACCTTTGCCAAAAATCAATCGACCATGAACATAAGGACTTACAACTATTTTTCTTACATATACTCCAACAGAAAATTGTTTGAATAAGTACATTTGTTACTGAACCTACTTGTAGAAGCCCAGTGATATGTCAGCTCTAGGTGTGGCAATTTCCTTAGATCAATTATGTCACCAAAGACATGGAATGTTTCATCTTTCCCTTCTTTTATGATGGCTGATCATTCTAGTTCTGTAAATCCTGTTCTGCAACACAGATTAAGTAAATTGCAAAATATGAATAGTCACAAGTTCATTTATCACAGTCAAGAAAGTTGAAGCCTGTGAGTTTTCGCTTTTGTGATTGATCTCATGGTTGCTTGCTGCTTGCCAAGATTTCAAACCTCATCTTTCCCACTGTCTCTTTCTTAGCAAAAGACCTTTCCCCAAGCGCCAGCAGCCCCTCTCTTCATTCCATCTTAATCAGGAATGAGATCACACACCCTTCACTTCATCAATTGTTAACAAAGAGAATGAAGTCTCCAAAACTGGATTAAACAAAACATCTCAGGTATATTCTCTCATTTTAACAGTTTTAATTTTGTGTGTGCAAAGCTACTGGCTGAATTAACAAGTTTACATACAAAAAAAATATGTAAGGAAAACTAAGAACTCACCAAATAAATGCTACACGTTTATATTTATCATCCAGATAAATGATAATCAGCTGGAAATAACAAATGTTTTACATGACTCAGTATGGAAAGTGTTTGAAAAGAAACAAATTATGCAAGTAATAAGAATAAAGAGTATTCAAAAAAAAAAAAAAAGACTTACTTCTGGACTTTCAATTTTATTTTTTCAATCCGATTCTCCCAATGTCTCTTCCTATGCCCATACTACACTATATTAATTATTGAAGATTTGTAATACATTTTGAAATCTGGTTGTGGAAGTTCCCCCAGCATTGTCATTCTGTTTTCAGGATTGATTTGGCCATTCTAGATTTTTGCATTTTCATATGAATTATATTGTTTTCAGAAATTATACTGAATTATAATTTCTACCAAAAAAAAAAAAAAAGCCCAGCCGGAATTTCAGTGGGGGTCTCATTAAATCTGTAAATCAATTTGGCGAATATTGCCATTGTAACAACATATTGAGTCTTCCAACCCATGAACACAGACTACCTTTTCATTTATTTAAAGCTTTAATTGTTTTCCTAAAATGTTTTGTAGATTTTGGTGTACAAGTCTTTCACTTCTTTTGCCAAGATTATTCCTAAGTATTTTAATTTTTTTGGATGGTATTGTAAATAAAATTTTATTTTTTGTATTCATTGTTAGTACATAGAAATGTGATCAATTTTTGTATATTGAGCATGTATCCTGCAACCTTGCTAAACTCATTTACCAGCTCTAGTAGTTTTTCAGTGGAGTCCTTTGAATTTTCTACATAAAAGATCATGTTGACAATTTGGGAGGCCAAGGCAGGCATATCCACTGGAGGTCAGGAGTTTGAGACCAGCCTGACCAACATGGTGACACCCCGTCTCTACTAAAAAAAAATACAAAAATTAGCCATACGTGGTGGCACATGCCTGTAATTTCAGCTGCTCAGGAGGCTGAAGCTGAAGAATCACTTGAATCTGGGAGGTGGAGGTTGCAGTGGGCTGAGATTGCACCATTGCACTCCAGCCTGTGCAACAGAGCGAGACTTCGTCTCAAAAAAAAAAAAAAAAAAAAGATTATGTGGTCTGAAAATAAAGATAGTTTTACTTTTCTTTTCCAATCTAATGCTTTTCTTTCTTTTCATTTCCTGATTGCTCTGGCTAAAACCTAAAGTATAGGCTGGGCGCGGTGGCTCACACCTGTAATCCCAGTACTTTGGGATTAAGCAACTGTTAAGCATAAATCTAAGGCCAAGGCAGGTGGATCACCTGAGGTCAGGAGTTTGAGACCAGCCTGACCAACATGGAGGAACCCTGTCTCTACTAAAAATACAAAATTAGCCAGGTGTGGTGGCGCATGCTTGTAATCCCAGCTATTCGGGAGGCTAAGGCAGGAGAATCGCTTGAACTCGGGAGGTGGAGGTTGCGGTGAGCCGAGATGGCGCCATTGAACTCCAGCCTGAGCAACAAGAGTGAAACTCTATCTTAAAACAAAACAAAACAAACAAACAACAAAAAACAAAAAACCTAAAGTATAATGCCGTAGAGATTTTGAGGTTATATGTTACTGCAGCATAATCTTGCTTACATATCAATAATGCAAATACTTGAAACAAAATAGAGATGGATTCCATTTCATTGGGAAAATCAGGGAAGGCTTTTGGAAAAGGGACTTGGATAGAGAGGATAAGCCTTGAAGAATGGAAGAGAACTCTTTCAGTATGAATATGAAGTTCTATACCCTGACTTAGAGTAAACTCTTAAACAAAGACTGGAAGAGAAGACAGGAAATATAAGTTAGGAACAGAATATTTGCAACAGCTGTACTGGGGAAATTGAAAATGGAGACAGAGAGAGGAGGTTCTTGCAAAATCCTAGAGAGGAATAGCAGGTATGAGAGCTAAAAAGTAGTTAGTGCTGCCTATTCCCAGATCCTTCCAGTGTTCACATTTAAAGCCTCAGCAGTACCTACAACTTAACCTGCCCAGACTTCTCCAACCTTTCACTCCAAGCCAGATAATATTGACAAGCTGTTAAGCATAAATTTAATGATGAGCCCTGCTCCTGGCTCCATTTGCACCTTGGAACCCAATATGAAAAACAATATTATTTTTCCACGATCAAATGGCAAGATTGTGTTCAGGGGTCTGTGATGTTCTTTTCTTCTTTGCCAGAGTCCTAGGGACTCAATATGCTTCTCCTGCCTTGTTCATGTGGCTGTAACTTATTTCTTACCTAGATTTTCACATCAATTATACCAACTATGGAGTAGAACTCAATGACTGCAGCTTCTACTGATAATCCTGCAATCCTTGCACACAACCACACAAAAACAAGACACAGGGTTCCAAAATTCCTCAGAAGAAGTTTCTTTGGATTGACTGATCTGTTTGATTTTGTTTGTTATTAGACTTTAAGGATATAAACAAGATAACACACACTACATGAAGTTCTAAAAATCCAACATTGTTTTGTTGCCATTGTCCCCTTTTGAATGAGTAACTGTGAATCTAGTTCCTTCTAACAGTAATAACACTTGCTAGGTACTAGGCACTTTACTAACATGCTTATCATTCACCACAGTGAACTAGGCATCCTGGTGTCCATTTCACAGAGGAGGAAAATGAGGCTTAGGGAAAGAGATTTACTAGGCTGAGGCCATAATTATTAAGTATTCGGGCCAGTATAGAAACAACATTTATTGATTTTCTCCAAAACCCCCAACCTGCCATGAGTGAATAGAGCTCACCAAATCCCTTTTATTCCCCAGTCCTTATAATGTATGTCACAGTGACCTTATACTTACATGCAGCCCTTTTTTCTAGAGTGTCAACTAATGACCTTTCTAGTGTATATTTATCTTATTGGTATTACTCGTGTCTAAGAAGCCTCCAAATTGATTGATGGTCGTTTTAGTAGAGTCTCGCCCCACATAAGCACTATCTTTTTGGAGTCCCCTACTAGACTGGACCTCCTGGGAAATGGTTTTTTGCTGGGAACATAGAAGTGTTCAACTAATCTTTGATGAATAAATGAACAAATAAATAAAACTGAAGAATATATGAATAGACAAGTTTTCTAATAGGCCATTCTTGCAACTGTCATTTGCACTGTTCCAAGGCAATGTATCCTGTAGTAGAATTTAAAGCATATACTCAGTCATGGAAATAGAATCCCAGCCGCATTGCTTCCAAAGTCTGTGAGTATGGACACATTACTTAACCACTCCATACCTCAGGTTGTTCATATGTACAGTGAGTAACAATTTACTCTGGCATATGGAAGATCATATGAGATCATCAATGTGATGCAAATTGAACATTCACTGAATATTACTTTATGTCTCTTTAAGACAAATGTTGCAACCCAAGTTTTCTTCTAGTTTCCTTATCTTGAACTAGCTCTCCTTTGCCTGGGTAATTGTATTGGTATCCTATCTAGCATCTAGAGATGGAGTGTACCCTAAAGGTTGAAACCCAGATTCTGGAAACAAAGTGCCTGCATTGAAGTCCAGGTCACACCACATCATAACTGTATGACCTCAGAAAAGTATATTTATGGCACCTGGCCTCAGCCTCCTCCTCATCTGTAATATAGGGATAATTATAGTAGCTTCCTTCATGGGATGAAAGTTTACAATTAAATGACTTAATGTCTCTAAAACACATAGAACCATATTTAGCCTCATGAAAGGCATTCAATGAATGTTTACTTTATTGTTACTACTGCTAGTACTACTACTACTACTACCAGTACTACCACAACAGTACTTTAGGCACTTAAGCAAAATAGTTCTACAATGTTCTCCTTGGAGGTAGGACTCTACTTGAATCTCTGCCTACTGTTGGTTTCCACCTACTTAGTGGGTGTTTACTACTGGATAGCACAAGTGCCATTTGTCCATCTGTCTCAACTATCCAGGTTGTTTGCTGCAGAAAATTGCCCCCAAGTACTTGCAATATACTGAAGTCTACCTTTCTCAACTTCAGGGTCTATTTATCCCTGATCTTTCCCATTTTGAGATTTATAGAGTAGCATCATTCCAATATTAAGTCATCTCTAGATCACTGAATGTGGTGTGTGTGTGTGCATGCGCGCGTGTGCGTGTATGTGTGAATACATATCACTTCTGCTGTCATATGCTTCCTGACTCTTTGCTATGAGCAATGATTTCTCATTTCCAGCAGTGTGTGTGTTAATAGCAGCCCTTCATCTTCTGGTTTGGTGTCTCTAATCTGCTGTGGTTCTGCCAACTGGGAAAACCCAGTTTGTTTGAATTGTGTGTGCAGTAAGTGTAAAGAGAGTCTGACAGAGAGCCTCTGGGAATCTCCCATGAGTCAAGACAGTGAGAGTCATCATGTGAACATTGTAACATAGAGTCTGGCTGCTTAGAAGGTTCTTTTTAGCTAACTTTCTTGCTCTTGGTTGTACAGGAGAGGTAAGCTTTGCCAGGCATCTGAGTCTTGGAGAGGTCGGGCATTATTATTCTAATTTTATTACTAGGAATACAAAAGACATTCAACAAATCTTTTGTTCATGGCATTGAAATGTTCTGAGTCATATATTAATAAGACCAGAGGAAGTATATCATACATTTTCTGGGGAAAGGTGTGTGAGAATTTTGACAATCTAACCTCTAAAACCCCTTCCAGTGTTTAAAAATCCTGCACAGTCTGAATCTTGGTCCAGGACAGATACTCACTCTCCTAGGCTCTCTGGCCCCAGAAGCCAGAGTGAAGAACTGTGTGGGATAATAGGGATGGCAACATCTAGGGCTCAGTGGCAATAATGCCAGTGGTGGTACTGGTGGTAATGGGTACAATGCAGTATTCAGGATTTGACAGCAGCAACAGCAAGGCTGCCCTACATTATCTGTCTCTGTGATGCTTATTTTGACTGTGGATCCAATCTGCTGACCTCTTCTAGTCCCCTCTCATTTTCCAAGCCTGGTTCTCTAGCTCTCAACATTACCATTACTATCTAATAATTTTCCAGTAAATTGCTTATATGCTTGAGTTAATCAGCACCAGTTCTGTTGTTTTCAGCTAAGAACCTTGTGTAGGACACATGGGTGATTCCTTATTTTTCTATCTAAATCGTATATATAAAAAGCAGCACTTGATTTCAAAGGATGGTTGAGCCATACATTGGATTATGTTCAGTAAACTTTATTGTCACATCTTTATTAACACAATTATTCAGAGGAGATGGTGTATTAGTCTGTCCTTACACTGCTAATAAAGGCATACTTGAGATTGGGTGATTTATAAAGAAGAAAAGGTTTAATGGACTCACAGTTCTATGTAGTTGGGAAGACCTCACAATCACAGTGGAAGGCAAAGGAGGAGCAAAGTCACGTCTTACATGGCAGCACGCAAAAGGATGTGTGCAGGGGAACTCCCCTTTATAAAGCCATCAGATCTCATGAAACTTATTCATTATCATAAGAACAGCACAGGAAACACCCTCCCCCATGACTCAATTACCTTCCACCAGGTCCCTCTCACCACATGTGGGAATTAAGGGAGCTTCAATTCAAGATGAGATTTGGGTAGGGGACACAGCCAAACCATATCAGGTGGCAAAATTCTATTTTGACTCACTCCTTCCTGCTTAGTTTACACTCCTGAGTATCTTACAACGAGCAAGTAGTGTTTAAATCATTTTCCAAAAATCATTTAAATAAAATGAAAGAATTACAAAATTCTTTCCAGAGAAAGATTAGTTTGGAGGAACAAACCCAATGATGTCATTGCTAATATGAAGTACAAGTAATTATTTTTTGATCACAGAGAAAACAAAAGGTAAAATTTGAGTAAAGTTTTACGCTAGTATTTGCGTTGGGGTATGCTAACTTTCTGGAAGAGTGGAAAGAGCCACAGGCAAACATCAACTCAAAGCCAACACAAGTAAGTTTATTCAATTACTTTGCTGTTCACTAGTTCCTGAAAAAGATTTCAAAAAAGAATCAGTCTTTCCATGTGGCTCATGAGTATTACCTATCAAAGAAAGTTATGCGGAGGTATGTGTGTGTGCATGCCTGTGCTCACACAAGAGAAAAAGAGAGATGCAAGGGAAAGAGATGTTCTTGTTGCTTAGAAAGAACCAGAGATGAGATCTGGAAAAACAGTAAAATAATGTCCATTTTCCCAAGGACATTTCCTATTCCTGGTTCCAATTTGTCTTGAGACTCAATTCTTTGCTGGTCAAGCGTTCTGCATAAACTCTTGTATTCTGAAAAGAAACTTGCTGGTTTTGGTTATTTGCCACGAAAAAATCCTGACTAATGCAGGAATAGATCAGGATCTATAGATCAAATAGGTTAACATCTCTTAAAATGTTATACACAATTATATTTTATAATAAAAATATATGATAAAATTTGTAAATAAAAAGATACATTAATATACATTTTTATAATATAAAAGCTACACTACATTTATTTGGAGAGGAATAATGCCAGTCTCCTAAATTTTAAATTTGTTCTAAATCTTTCAAATGATAGCGGAATGATCTTCCCATACTTACCAAGAAGTGACAGGAGTTAGGAATTTAAAACCTGTTTTTGAATCATTTGATTTGTAAAATGCTTCTCAAGGCTTCAACACAATATAATTGGCTGCCTGTCCTCTTCTTTCAACTGAATGTAAATGACCTGTCAATTTCTGCATATGGCTTTCTAAATTTAGGCGATAAGATAATTTACATTTACAAGAGGTAACCCAAGAAGATGCATAGTGCAACTGTATAACTAATTCAGGCTAAAGGATTGTGATGGAGACCATTATTTTGTGAAGAAATAAATCCTATTAAATAATAAACATAAAGCATAACTATAAGAATGGTGAGAAAAGGAAGATGGCAAAGTCATAGTAGTTTTTCAGAAAGTAGAATCCAAAGAAACATATTTAGAGAGACTGTTACAGAATCATCATCTATATTCAATTTTTGCAGAAAATATGCAAATTGTAAAAATATGCAAATAAAACACTTTGTACCATTAAAGTATTTTGAAAAGAAAAGCAAATTCAAAATACATTCAAGCTTCATACTATTCTAGCTAAGTACAAGCATTTAAAAAATAAGAAAACAATGATTGACCTGGACAATATATTTAAGATATTTGGGCCATGTCAATACAGAGTACTGTAAAGGGAAGATTTCCTTTTTATGCATGTGGACTTAGTGTTATATGATTAAAAGACTCCATCTAGTATAAGGGTGAGATAAATCTGGTTCACATTCTAGCTTTGCCAACTTATAAGCTCTCTGAATGTGGACAAGTCATTTAAAGTCTCAGCCTCTTGTACCTATCTACAAAATTGAGTGTTAGCAGAATTAAAAGATGTGGAAGTTAGCTTCTGCTCAATAAAAATATGTCAATGTAAATAGGCAAGGTAGCTAACATTGCCATCCAAGTAGTGTTTTATATCCTATATTATTTGGTTTGCCTACCCACCAGTATAAATTTCATAGAGAGGTACAAATGATGTTTAATCAATTCGGCTAAATGGATCTTGTTATACGTTGGCAGCCACGTGGTATATTATAAATGATCTACGGCTTTGTGTTCAGAGATCTAGTTTTGACATTGGCTCTGCTATCCAGCAACTGAGTGAACCTAAATATGCCACTAAAATCACTTGAGCTTCATATTAAAAACTGGAGAGGGGAGGGAAATAATGCAGAACCTATTTCAGAAGGTTAGAATAAAAATAAATGAGCTAACATGTATGAAGGCGCTTTGTAAAAAGCAGCTCTCCAAATAAGTGTCAGACGATGAAACACGCAAGAAGAGGGTTTTGGAAGGTACTGTATTTGAGATTGCCATGAAGGAGAAAAAAAAACCTTAGCAATTACAAAATGAAAATATTTAATTTAGAAATACAAAATAATCTACAAACTTTTACTTCAAACTTCTTTAACTTTCTTCTACTTTGTGTGGCATGCATAGTGCTCTGACAGCAATGTGTTTAGAAGGTTGTAAGAGGAAGGCTGCTCAAAAAATACATTACGCAGATTTGGAAGGGGGTGGAGGTAAAGTTAGAATTTCTGAGTCATTAAAACATCAGATAGCACTTTCTGAAAGGTGTAACTTTATTTAAAACTGTGCTGCTGTGAATTCTACCATGCTGCAGACACCTCTGAATCAACAATCTCTGTTGGCAAATTGTTATGCTGACAAATTCTCACACAGACTGAAAATTTCCATTTTGTAAACAAATAAGTGGGTTACTAATGATCTAGCTTACCACCTGGAACTTTGAAAAGTGGGGCGCTGGTTTGAGTGACCCTGAATAATCTATTTCTCACATTAACAAAGCAGACTCAATTATTTATCACCCAAATCAGAGAGCCACTGTATGAATGTAATATTAAATCTGATAGTCTTCTTCAAGCTAGGGAAGCACAAACAGCACATCACTGACTTCATTGGCTGGAGTCCCTAACATAGTAAGAGGGGCATGATGTGCTAATGTGGTCTTCTTCATACCACTAGGGGCTCTGTTTCACTTCCATCCATAACAGAACAAATTTATTTCACAGAAGAATGATCCACAGGTCTCCTGACCAGGATATTTGATGTACACACATGGGAATGCACCTGCAGGCAAATACAGGTTGGGTGATGGGCACTCTTTCTCCTGGGTCACAGTCAGTTACAGGGGCTCTAGCTTTGTGCCTTCTGATCACTACCTCCAGCATCTACAAGGAATGAACTGGACATGTGACATAGCCATGCAGCTGGGTGAAAAATCATCAGCCATCACAGTGAAGGGAAGTAGGTGAGATACATGGGCATATCACAGACTTTGGAGCAAGCGAAGTGCACATATGTTACAAAAGGTAAAGTGTGCACATAACAAAAGATATACAGGAACAGTAGTGTCCAAGAAGGGATGTCAGACGTAGAGATAGTAGGTGCTGGGCCCAGACCCTGGATGTAGTGCAATTAACTGAGATGCCTATTAAAAGCTTAACACCGGGTCTAGAATATGGGAAATCCTCATATCTCACTATTATTAGGAATTAATTTTCTTTCCACTCATTTAATAAAATTACAATTTGGGCATCACCTACATATTAAAGGGGGTTTCATTTCATGATCACAAGGCTCCTTCTAGCTCAGTGAGTAGAATGAACCTAGTGGTAATTTTACCTTTGGGCAGCCTTGTTTTATAAAGGGCTAGGACCCATTGTTTTATAAGGACAGGGCACTTCTCTAGCTTACCAGTTGGTGGTAGGTTGAGAGGATGGAGAGGGGAATGCTTGTTTTTTATCTCAATTTTGGTCCCAGGCTCATTTCTCATGTACTTTCACCTTCCCAGTTCTAGATGCTTTAAATTCTCCAGCCCATGTCTGGGATGGTACAGATTTACCTGTGGTCTCATGAAGAAAGAGCAGGACCCAAAAGAAACAAGGAATCTGGAAGTTTTGTCATCAGATCAACAACCTAGAAGTTAGAAGAGTTTAGTCCTGTGTGATCATGCAAACAATGATCTTCTTTCCTATCTAGAAAGCAGAAATGATATCCAGCCTTCCACACCTGTGAACACAGGCCTAAGCACCCATTGTCCAGGTTAACAAAGATGTCCTCAAGGGCCAGACCTGAGCAAAATTAGAAAATAGAGGTGGTATGTTGCAACAAGCACTGGAACAGAAGCCGTGATACCTGGATCCTGGCTCTGCCATTAACTAGTTATGTGACCTTGAACAAGTCATTTCACTTGTTTTGAGTCTTGGTTTTGAGTCATTTGACTTGGTTTGAGTCATTTCATTTTTTAAGCCTTGGTTTTCTTATACGTAAAATGTTTTACACATAAGAAACGTTATTACATTTTACACATAAGAAAACCAAGGCTCAAAAAAGTGAAATGACTTGTTCAAGGTCACATAACTCATTAATGGTAGAGCCAGGATCCAGGTATCACAGCTTCTGTCATGGTTCAAAAACTCCCAATATTTACGGACAAGAAGAAAACGTTTAGAAAATATTTTAATCAGATATAAAAAAATAAAGTTGTCTTGAAAATGAGGGTCAGCCTTCCACAATTACGTCCTCTCCCTCTCATTTGTTTCTCTGTCTCTGTTATTCTTTTTGATTCCTCAGTTTATAATAAAGTGTTACCACCATAGATGACACCTCCTTTATTGGTATTTGTGTGCTAGGAAATCAAACCTCTCTGGTGTTAGGACGTCAGATGCTTGCAAGCCAAAGAATGTGGAGGAAGACTGTTTTTGCATGTGCATGTGCATGCATGCGTGTGTGTGTGTGTGTGTGTGTGTGTGTGTGTGTGTTTAGAGGGAGATGAGTAACTGGTATCTTCCTTAGGTAGAATACTCCAAAGACAGCAGCCTCTCTAGCTGAGGCAAGGTTGGTTGTGCAGACAGCCTTTTACAGCGTGGCCCACAGACAATATGAAATTCTCTCTCCTCTGCAGCCTTGGTCTGCAGTGACACTGGCAGATGCTAAACTTCGGCCTGTCTAGAACAGTTAATTAGGTTATAGAGGCTGCCAAAAATCCCAAAGTCATCCAAAGAAAATGCAACACTTTGTAATCTGAAGCAAAGGTCAGAAGACACAAACACTAATCCTATTTCTAAGAAGAGAGAAACAAAGAAGTAAGGGGAAAAAGAAAGGCAGGAAGTCAGGTCCCTGATAATCTAGCAACTTCTAATTAATCTTTTATAAACAATATTGAGATCAGGCATAAAGTGATCCTAGCTCTTTTCTCCAGTAATAGATACTGTACTTTCATACACGATGATATGCAATAAACACCATATATTTGTGACCTTTCCACAGCTCTCAGTCCATACCTCTTGAGACAACAGAGGATCCTTCAGGGACCCCCTTCCTGCTGGGGAACATTTCCACCCGAGAATGAGTCCGGAGTGAAGAAATTGAATCAATTAAATAGCTGGGTATGTTCAAGCCTTCTTTATGGGTTGCATCAAATTATCACAAAGTAAGAACTGCTGCTGTCTGCCCCCTGGTTCTCAGCAGTGGAGAGGCAGCCTTACAAACCTAGAGACCCAATTCTTCCAAAGAGGTTACCCCAGAACGTGTGTGTTGGGGCTGGAGTGGGGTAAAAAAATGAACAGCAGTGCATGGGACTTCACTGCCACCAGCAGGCCCCAGAGGAAGTGCAGGCCCAGAGGAGGCCAGGCTGCTTAGATTAGGAGCATCCAGGCAAGAAGAGAATAAATGCGTCTGAACTGCCTCACCCTGTGCCCGCCCACACCTTCTTCCCCAATCTCAAAGATTTGGAAAAACTGTTATTCTTCCGTAAAAGACAGGTGTCCCTGCCCAAAAGCCCAGAATAAGTGATTTAGAGACTAAACTGCAATTAAGGCTACAAACACTCCCTTCTCCCAGCGCCCTTAGTCCCCAATACATTTACACTTTATTTTGCGAGGTCTTCGTTCCTGCCCTGGCTTATGCAGTATTTCCATGGGTGCAGTGGAGTGGAAGGGACACGGCGATTTTACATCTGGGTTCCTCTGCGTCTCATGTCACCTAGGACATGGACTGGACCCCTGTGGCCTTGAGCCCGGAACCCGAGGACGGCCGCGCGTCCGCTGTGACCGCCCTGGATCAGCTTCAGGTGGAGCTGACCCACGCGTTGCACCGACTTGGAAAAGCGGCTGAAGTGCACACAAGAAGCTGCTGCCCACAGCCAGCTCTGATTTCTCGCACCCCGTCCCAATCCACCGCCACCTGCACTTTGCGTAACGTTGCGCAGGGGGGCGCTCCCGAGAACCCACACCCTCCCGCCCGGCCCAGGTGCGCACCGGCCAGCGCGGGGCTCCAGCAACCTGGCGGCCGACGGGCCCGGGAGCCGCCAGGCGAGCATAACAGCCGGTGAGTGCGCCTTGATGGGAGCAGAAAGGCCCCCTAGGAGCCTTAGAGGCCTCAGAGGAGCTACCCGCGGAGATCCGCTCCCGGAAAGGCTCCGGGACCACGCGGCGAGGAGCACGTGAACTGCGCAGCTTGGCTATAAAAACCCCGCTCAGACGCGCGTGGGGAGCAAGCGGAGCGGCAGGACGCTGCCACCTGCGCCAGGAGAGATAGGGATGAAGCGACCCTCCCTCCAGGACGCCAGAGACAATCTGGAGACTTGATGCTTCAAACTCTCCGGGCCTGGCTTGGGGTTGTGTGCGTCGAACTTTGAGACTGGATTCCCTGCACTTGGGCAGAGACGCGCAGATGCCCGCGCGTGTGTATTCCCGAAAATTCTCAGGGCTCGTGTGACCTTTAGGAGAGTTGGAGGGGGCGTAATAGAAATCTCAGGCTAATTGATTTCTTGTCCTCCACCACGGAGGCAGCCAGGAGCCCTCGGCTGCCCACAGAGGAGCCTGGGAGACCCCTTCGCACTCCCGAGGCCCCCGCGCCCAAGCCCCGGCCGTCCTCTAAGCCGCAGGTTATTTCTGTGCCCGAGAGAGGCGGACTCAGATAAAGTCGGGACGCCTTCTCGTACATAAAGTTTCATCTGCTCTCCTCGCTCGCACGGTCCCTGCCGCCTGGCGGCCCCCTCCTCCCACGGTGGGCGCGGGCGGGGAGATGGCCGCCGGCGCTTCCCGGCGCAAACGGGCGCTGCGCGCGTAGCCGCCGCCACGCTGACCTCCCGCTCCAGCTGGCTGCTGCTCTGAGCCCTGGCAGCGGGCAAAGGCGGAGGCCCAGAGGGGCAAGAGACCTCTGCGACAGGGGCCCGAGGGTCCGTATGGCAGCTCGTCGCCGGCGGGTGCTGTGCGCCACTGAGCTCGCCAGTGGCGCTTCGGGCTCGGAGCGACTCTGAGCCGCGCCGCCTGCAGAGATCGACCCGGCAGTTCCGCGGAGCCGCGGGCAGGAACCCGAGGAGCAGGAGGTGGCGGCGGCGGCAGTGGCTGTTCCTCCCAGAGGGCAATGTGGCCGGCAGGCGCGGGCACCAAGCTGCCCTGTCCCCGAGACTCTGCGCTCCGGCGGGCAGCTTTCTCTGGTAACCTCACAGCCCTGCCCTCTCACCTCGTGCCCGCCGGCCGCAGTGTCCGGGTCTTCATCAGCGCCAACCCTGAAGGTATGTCCCTCGCTCGGGTTTGCCCGTCCGTCCTTCTGTCCGTCAGCGCTGTGGGAGCGGGAGAGTGTGTGTCCGCCCTACAGCCCGGTGCGCCCTGCACTCCCTTTCTCCAGCTAAAGCCGTGGCCGCCCTGAGCGCGTGGGAATTTAATTTGAATCACTTTTCTTCTCCCCTCGCTGGTCGGTTTTGCCTGCTCACTTCTATTAGGACACCCATTCTCCACCCAGGGTTATTCCCCCGGGTCAATCCGAGAAACATGCAAGGCATTAGCCGGCCCTCCTGGAAGCACTATTCTGCCGCCGCCACCACCACCTCCTTTCCCCCGCCCTTTTTTAAGCGGTTTCTTCTCCGAGATGACCGCAAACGCAAACAGTAGCTCTCCTCCCCGAGGCCGGTTCCTGAGTGCGGGGCTCTCTCCTTGGCCAGTTTTTCCAGCTGAGGCGAGGTGAGTTCCTTGAGCCTCTCTTCCTGCAGGTGCGATGGTGCCCTTTGCAGAGGCCAATCAGACTTTTGTGAACCGGAGGTCGAGGGGGACACGCTCTGTGGGTCCCGGAACAGGCTTCGCGGTGGAGCGCGCAGGATGAGCTCATCTTCTCCGATGGGTCACAGGGCTTGGTCTCCTGTATCTAGAACCTAGCCTACTCAGTGATGTTCCTGCTTAAGGCACCTGGTAGGCACTCCCTGAAAACTTGTTGATTTCTTGTTGCATTCACAACCACAGAGGTTGAACGCTGGGCGGTCAAATCCTGGCTCATCGCTACCTTCCAGTCCCTAGTCCTCAACGTTAGATTTCATCTCCAGTAAGTGGGGGGTTGGGGAAGGAAGGATGAATTTGACTGGGGCTGTATAAAACTGCAGGAATTGCTCTTTTCTAGGAAAAAAAAAATGTTTGGCTATGAGTCTATAGGAGACTGACAGAAGTGAGAGGTTTGAGAATTATCATTTTCTGCACTCTAACAAGCCTTTGGGTCGAGAAGAGTCAAGGAGAAACGTCCATATTCAAACGATCGTTGGATATAATTCTCATTTGAAAACCCAAGGTTCTGGTTTCTTGAAAAAGCTTTCCGAGAAGACCCACAAAAGTAACTTAGAAAATTACCGTTTCGGAAAAAATAGCACTAGCAGAAGTCTGAGGTAAAGCTTACATTATGAGAAGGAGTTGGGGAGAGAATCAAAAAGATAACGTGCACTAATTCGTATTAGAAAAACGATATACTTTGGGGGGACGGCACGACTGTCCTTTTATCAGTTTACAGTTCACTTTCAAAGAACTTAAGAAGGCTTTTAGGATGATACAGTACACTCAAAAAAATCATTCTATCTCAAAGATGTCTTCTAGTATTTGTACCTAAATCTGGATTTAAAGGAAAAAAGAAATGGAGATATTCAGCCTATTTAAGGAAATTGGCAACTTAAGTGTTCAGGATTACTTCTTAAAATATTGCTAGAACATTTTTAAGTGAGAGAATTTTGGTAGAAAATGTTTAAATGTTAGACATTTTTAGTTCTGAGCTTTAAAATAAAGTCATATGAAATGTGTTTCAATCTGCTGCTGACGTGAAGCTAGCTAAATCACTCTTTTCCTTTAAACACGCTGCTTCTAAAATACAATAAAAATTCTGTTAATATGTGTAATTTTTTCTTGCTGTCTAGATTTGCAATTTCTAAGATAAAAACAATAGTGAATTTATACTATCAGCTTAATATTGAGTTAGTACTCAAAGTTAATGTCATTTTTTAAGCCTGTCCATATGATTCTTCAAATTCCCTAGTTTCTTGAAATAAAAGCTTTAGCATAGATTAACCCTAGGAAAGCGAACAGGAGGGAGGAGCCAGTCATGCCCCTTGGCTAAGGTTTGAGCTGGACAGCTTCCACAAGGATCTTAACAAACAAAACAAACGTGAAGCTTACCTGGGAAGTTTCAATAGGGGCAGGATCTCAGATTTTATCCAAATTGGAGAGCTGATGGCATATTAAATAAAAAAGACAGATGGGCATTTTTAATGATCTGAATGTGAAGCCTTAAAATCTTGGTAAATGCTCTGTCAGAGGCAGCACTTGACCGTGTGATCTTTATGGATGCAATTTAGAAAGCAAATGCTTGTGTTTTGGTACGATCCAATATTAGATTCTTGGCCAATACTGAAGAGCCTCTCTACTGTCAAATTAAGACCGAAAACATTATCTCATGCTTTCCTTTACAAGCGGAAATCCAATTTATGTTCTAAATAAAAGCTGCTTTGTGTTGAACTCACAGCAATACTCAGAACCCAGCAAGGATTTTGCTTGGAGTATTGTTTTAATAGGTAATGCTGTACAAGGCTTGCATGGAATTTCCCCATCAGTAACGAAGATAATAGAATGGAATAGATAATAGAATGAATAGAATTTTTTTTTTTTTTTTTTTTTTTTTTTTGAGACGGAGTCTCGCTCTTGTCACCCAGGCTGGCGTGCAGTGGCGCAATCTCGGCTCACTGCAACCTCTGCCTCTCGGGTTCAAGCTATTCTCCTGCCTCAGCCTCCTGAGTAGCTGGGATTACAGGTGCCCACCATCACGACCGGCTAATTTTTGTACTTTTAGTAGCAACAGGGTTTCGTCATATTGGCCACGCTGGTCTCGAACTCCTGACCTCAGGTGATCCACCTGCCTCAGCCTCCGAAAGTGCTGGAATTATACAGGCATGAACCACTGCACCCGGCCACAGAATTTCTTTAGAATGAAAAAATTACTTTCCCATGTATTAGTTCATTATATTAATTTTGATTTCTATCCTCAAACAACCCTCTGGGTAGTGGACCAGGGGTGTTCCATCTGTTCTACAGATGAGATTACTGAGGCTGTATCAAATTATACCACTTGCCTGAATTAATATAGCAGAGCAAAACAGAGTAGAGCCTAGAGGACCCTGAAAACACTTCTCTTGATATTATTTCATCCAGCCTAGGCTCTTGACAGATCTCTGTGAAATATCTCACACCACGTGGACAAGACTATCCAGATGGGGGGATAAGCACAGTCCAGCATCTTCTGACTGTCAGACTTAAAGAGTATGAACAGCTGGCAGGGAACATGGCTATGCTGACCCACTTTGCTCCCACCAAGAGGTAGCCCCAGGCATTCAAGGAAATTTCAGAATGTGCTGGATTCCAATTGACACATTCTTGTCCAGAAGTGTATCTGCCTCTGACTAGTCCCCACCATGTGGAAGATGCTGGAGAAGGACCCATGTGGGGGAGGTGATAGCATTATCCCAGATTTTCTTAAATGGATGGGCCTTGGACTTCATCTAGTTCCACCTCCCACCCAACATAGAAATTCCATCTGTGACATCTTCATCAATCCTTGGAAGTTTTCTAGTCATTTAGCTACTGTACTTCTGCCAGAACAGCACTTATAGCTCCTTGGAAAGATGATTTTAAAACCCACATAAAATCCTTTACTGTGATTAGCCTAAATAGCCCATGCATATGGAGATGAGAGGAACCTGCCAGATTCTCTCCCTGTTATTAGAGTGTAAAGGTCCTCCTCTTCTCTGTCTTCATTCTTTATCAATTTACAAGAAGGTACAGTCTTAACGCAGAAGGAAAACCAAAATATCACTTTTATTACTGATGAAAATGATGCAGGTCCACAATCCATTATCTGTGATCATCTGGGCCAGATGTGATTTTGGAATCTCTTTTTTCAGATTTTGAGGAAAAATACTTATATACTGTCTAATATGTGGGGCCTGGGGTAACAACCCATGTCGGATATGAATAGGTGTATAAGGAAACATGAGTTCAGTCTAAGCCAGTGTTATACAGAACTTTCTGTGATGCTGGAAATGTCTATCTGATATGGTAGCACTAGCCACATAGGGCTATTGAGCATTTGAAATGTGGTTAGTATGACTAAGAATATGAATTTTTAATTTTATATAATTTTAATGGATTTAAATTTAAGTAGACTCATGTGGCTGTTGTATCAGATAGCAAAGCTCCAAGTGGAATGATGCAGATTGTAAGTAGCTTCATGTCAGTCAAGGTCAGGTTTGGCCATCAAGGACTCAGGTCACTTCAGGGTTTGCTACCAGATGGATTGGAGGAAATCTTTTATTTTCAAAGCTTTGAAGATTTTTGGAATTGCAGGTAAAAGATATGGACTTTTATTGGAGAATATGGTTTTAACTCTGGGCAAGGTACTTTCCGAATATTGAACCCAAGAATTAGACAGGCTTCACCCCCAGTCACTGTTAGCAGTGGGCAGAGCACAGACCACTCTCCCTGGCTCGTGGACAGAGTAGATCCCTTTAAACCTTAACACATGGAGAAGTAGAGGAGAATGACAATTTTACGAGAGAGGAAGCAGAGGCTGGGCTATCGTGGTCAGATTTTCTTTCCAACTGCAGCCATCAGATTAAGATACTTCTCCTCCCCTAAGGAGTAATTGACAGCATCCTACACTAGTGCATTACCCTCTGCATGCAAAAAGATATCTGAAGTGGAGAAAAAGATATTCGAACACTTAATGCATTTTTCTGTCCACTCAGATTTCTGTGCTGGTCATTATTGAGAGTCGTGAACTCTTGTCCACAGTGTTGATCAGGTGTTCATACCATTACCACTTGGTTTTCTTTTGTCTGCATGGCTTTGCATCTTCCCAGACTCTTCATGCATTTGGAGTCTCCATAGGAAAGTTTGTTCTCCATTGCAGTGGAAGTGACAGCAAGAAACATGTTTTCCCTTTATGTGTGTACATGGGTTCATTTGCTACAACTAGTGATCAATTGTTTGAACTTGCTTCCCCACCCAAAAGGCAGAAATATCTGCATTGAGAAATTCACATGAAACCTATCAGAATTCTTCACCATTATTCTTCTTACTTTTCCTACTATCCTGATTATTTCTGTGGCTCCCTTTTTATTGTCATTATGAGTAGTGGAAAAAAAATACTGCAAAAAGCGTATATGTGTGTATATGTACACACACACACACACATACACACAGCCATTTTGATACAAGACCATCTTTAAAAACTAAGTTGTCAAGGGGAATATACTGAGTTGCTATATTATGATAAATGCACATAGGACACTTATAGTAAAGGAGTTCTAAAATGTTAGTGGTTGTATCTTCTAAGTCCTGAAGCAGACATTATTCAAGCGGAGAAATTATTGGATACAGATATATATAGCTAGACTTGGGAGCCAGGTTTCTTGCATTTAAATCCTCAATCCACTATATAATGCTATGATTTCTTGAGCAAGTTGCTTAACTTCCTTGTTTTCAATTTCCCAATTTGTAGAAGTCAATGACATCCCCTGTCTCACAGAGTTATTGAGTAGATTACAGAAGCTAATAGATGTAAAGCACTTAGGACAGTGCTGGGCATGTAGTAAATATTAAATAAATGTTTGCTATTTTATTATTATCTTTATTACAGTCTACCATGATACAGACACTGTGCAAGTATGTTTAAGCAAATATAAATATGTCCTGCCCTCAAGGAATGCAGTCTATGGAGTCATATAAATTAGAACTCAGTACAGTTATGCATTGCTTAATGACAGGGATATGTTCTGGGAAATGTGTCATTAGTCAATTTTGTCATTGTATGAACATCGTAGAGTGTACTCACACAAACCTAGATGATACTGTTTACTATACATGTAGGCCATATGGTAAAGCCTTCTGCTTCTAGCCTACAAACCTGTATAGCATGTTATTGTACTGAATACTGAATAGGCAATTGTAACAGAAGGGTATTTGTGTATCTAGACATACCTAAACATAGTAAAGGTACTGTTGCCTGGATGCAGTGACTCAAGCCTATAATCCCAGCACTTTGGGAGGCCAAGATGGGCGGATCACTTGAGGTCAGGTCGAGACCAGCCTGGCCAGCATGGTGAAACCCCGTCTCTACTAAAAATATAAAAATTAGCTGAGTATGGTGGTGGGTGCCTGTAATCCCAGCTGCTTGGGAGGCTGAGGCAGGAGAAATGCTTGAGCCTCGGGGGCAGAGGCAGCAGTGAGCTGAGATCACACCACTGCACTCCAGCCTAGGTGACAGAGACTCCATCTCAATAAATAAACATAATAAAGGTACTGTAAAAATACAGTATTATAATCTTATGGGACCACTGTTACATACGTGGTTTANATAATCCCAGCACTTTGGGAGGCCAAGATGGGCGGATCACTTGAGGTCAGGTCGAGACCAGCCTGGCCAGCATGGTGAAACCCCGTCTCTACTAAAATATAAAATTAGCTGAGTATGGTGGTGGGTGCCTGTAATCCCAGCTGCTTGGGAGGCTGAGGCAGGAGAAATGCTTGAGCCTCGGGGCAGAGGCAGCAGTGAGCTGAGATCACACCACTGCACTCCAGCCTAGGTGACAGAGACTCCATCTCAATAAATAAACATAATAAAGGTACTGTAAAAATACAGTATTATAATCTTATGGGACCACTGTTACATACGTGGTTTATTCTTAACTGGAATGTCATTATGTGGCACATGGCTGTAGTAAAATACAAACTACCCCAGATCTTTCATGGAATTAGGTGCTTCCAAAAATCATTATAGGGGTTGGAGGAGGAAAAGTCAGGGGCACCACTGGGTATTTACTTCATATTGTCAAAGCCGCCACCCAGAGGGTAGGAAACTGTAGAAACCATTGCCGGTATCACAGCTGACCCTGAGTACTGGGTAGCTGCTCAGCCTCTGCAGAAACACATTTGTTGAAACCTGCGTGTTAGCCACTATGACTGCTGGTGAAGGAACTTTGTCCTCCAGATCTTATGCAAGTGCATCCCTTTGGTAGAACCAGAATTGCGTTTGGACCCTGGCAACAAGCAAGTCTAGAAACTTCAGGTTTTTAGCCCCTGCAGTACTAAGGAGATAGATAATGGAAGGAAGAGATAATGAATAATCAACACCAAGAGATAGTATCTAGCCAGGGGGAAGCAGACACATTCACTCACTCAAGCAGTACATATTCATGAAGCAACTACTCTATATGGAGTGCTGTTATGGTGCTTAGCATACAGAAAAGTGAACAAAACAGACTAGGTCTCTGCTCTTATGGTATTTCCGTAAATAATGTATATGTGACGAGCACTGTGCTAATGATATAAACACAGCATTAAAGGAGCACCAAGGAGGGTTATGTAAACCAACTCGGGGTGTGGAGGGGGTCAGAATGAGGGGTTAGTATGGCTCCCCAGATAATGAATAGAACCAGGGCATAGAAACTATTCTGCATGATAATCAAATATGAGGCAGAGTAATGATGAGGTCTCCACAGGGAATAGAAAGAAATAGTCTTTATCATTCAGCAGAAAGCTTTTATCATTTTGAATAGAAGTGAAACTGATGTCTTGAGCTGATATTGTTTGCCCTTGAAGGTGGCTCATTTAAAATGACATTTGGAAGAAAGGATGACTTGGACTATAAAGGTAAACTATACATATGATTTTGCAGTTTAAAAAATCAGCTTATAGATCTTTTAAAATTATTCTGTAAGCAGTGTATATCAGAGCAATCATACCATTTGCTCTTTGAAACAGTGTGTGAAGGTTTCTATTTTATTTCTCTTTCAGTTATCTATTGCTATGTATCTACCCACTCAAAACCTGAGTGGCTTAAAACAATAATGATTTCTTTCTCACAATTCTGTGGTTGGTATTTTGGGCAAGGCTTGGCCGGGTGGTTCTTCTGTTCCACGGGGCATTGAATTGAGTCAGTCATTCAGCTGCTTTCAGCTAAGCCTAGACTTGGCCGGGCTGGAAGGTCCCAGTAGGCTTCATTTACATGTCTGGCAACCCAGTTCTCCTCCATGAGGGTCTTCTCTCCATCTCCAGCTTTTCTCTCATCTTTCAGGAGTCCAGCCCAAGAGTCGTTATAGGGGATTGGCTTCCTCAGAGAAAGGAAGTGGAAGCTGTTCATCCTCTTAAGGCCTGGGCTTGGAAGTCCCAGAATGTTTATTTTGCTGCGTTCCGTCATCAGTGCAAGTTATCAGGCTAGTCTAGATTCAAGGTGGGGAGAATTAGACCTCATTTATTAATGTGAGAAGAGGTATGTGCATATGGGGAAGGGAGGAATAAATAGTAGCTGACTTTAAAAATTGCCACAACCACCCCTTATGTTTTGCAGTTTCTTTGACCTCCCTTTGTTATAATTAGATTATGTGAGACAACAAGAGCATAATCCAGTGTCATTGCAAGTATGATAGTAAGTCCTCAACAAGTGTTAATAATTATTGTCATTATTACTATGTGTTATTGAAGACTGAGAATAACTCAGTAAATAGCACCCTTCTTCCCCTCTCAAGTTCTGAACTAACTGAAAATCTGAAAATCAGTTTCTGATAAAAAGACTAAAGAGTTTGCAGATAGAAGATCAAAATATCACCATTTTTCCTGATAAAGAGAATGCCTTCATGCATCCTAATACTAAATAGCAGAATTAGATATTCTTCTGGCCACTCATTGGAGATGATGGGCCTCCAGAGACCTTCCATCCTGTGGCCTGCTCCAGAAAACAAGGAGCCTGGACGAGAGAGTGAAGCCATGCTCCCCGGAACAGGTCAGGTCCCAAGGGGTAGGAGTGAGCAGGTGGGCAGAAATTGCCTGGTTTCTTCTTCCCTTGCTTTCCAGTCTGGGAAGGTTAAATGAGGTAAAGAGAGTCCAGGGGGTCCTCATTACATCACAGCCCATTATCTCATATAAAGAAGACAGTGAGGTACAAGCTACTAAAGATAATAGCAGGAACGATATACATGTATCTGTACACATATTTCAGATACTCAGTACCAGAATACATTTGTAAGATAAGTTCTTAGCATGGCCTTGGGAAAAGTCACATATTTCTCTATAAATAAGTTATTTAAAGCCACTAAGTTTTGAAGTAGATTGATATGCAGCAATAGATAATTGGCAAATTAAAAAAGTAAAAACACACAAGCACCTTTTAAAATGGCAAATGATGATTCTACAGAGTAACAGGAAGTAATTAGGTTTGATAAAGTAAGCCTAAGGTTCTTCTTTTTTTAATCCATCCTTAGCAAACTAACACAGCAACAGAAAACCAAATACCGCATGTTCTCACTTATAAGTAGGAGCTAAATGATTGGAACACGTGGACACATAGAGGGCAACAACACACACTGGGGCCTTTCGGAGGGTGGAGGCTGGGAGGAGGAAGAAGATCAGGAAAAGTAACTAGTGGGTAGTATGCTTAATAGCTGGATAATGAAATAATCTGTACAACAAACCCCCCATGACACATGTTTACCTGTATAACAAACCTGCACTTGTATCTTGAACTTAAAAGTTTAAAAAAATCAGGCTGGGCATATCAACATTTGTTGAAATACTAAAAGTTCCATTTTGTTGAGAAATCCCTGGCAATATGTATTTCACTGATACAGTAGGAAAATGTCAAAAAGCGACCAACTTTGAACTCTAAGCATTGATGAATTCCTATCCAATACAGCTGCAGAAGATCTGTAATGCCAGCATTCAGGCATTAAAGATAATCTGTTTATAAACATAAAGCAACTAATAAACTGGGTAGCTTAAAGTTCAACTCAATTTTTTTTAAGTGTTGCTCATAATGGTCATGTTATTTAAATAAACGTGAAACTTGTAGCAGTGGCTTACATCACTTCTTCAAGGCTTTAGCTTCCATTTCTATTTTTGTTGAAACCAAACAGGATTCATTCAGCACATTGAAGTGTGTTGGCTAATGTATAATTAGAAAAGAGAGTTATATGATAGAAAGTTAATAAAGAAGATGAAAAACTGCAGCTTGGATGCAATTCAAAGAGAATAATACCCCCCTTCTAATGAAATACTTCCTTGAAATCTCGTTTTCAATCCAAAATATTTCAAAGACTATGAATGGCACGCTCAAAACAAAGAGCAGAGCACAGATGTCAGGTGTCTTATTCCTAGAGTATTACAGAATTTCACTCAGATAAAACCGCAAAATTGAAAGCGTATCCTTCATAATATTTAATCTGATCTATTACATACAGTGTCATTCAAAGAGTTTCTTGCTGCAGAATGTCTCCTTCAGGTTTTATTCTTAGCATCAACTGCAGTATTTATTAGATACCCATTGTGCACTAGCAAACACCTAATTGGTTGGTGTGGAATGTTAGAAAGGGATTAAAAATAACAGTATGTGCTGCTGTCTTTATTCTTCAGACTCACACATCTAAGAGGCAGGACAAACAACTATAAAAACTACAGACACTGCAGTTGTGAAAGGGATGTTTACATACAAAGGCTGATTGGAATAATTGGAATCAGGTTGTATCTGATATCCCAGTGTGGCATGAGCTGTTCACATTTAGCCAAAAGGGAAAGACTGAGAAGGATCAGACCTAAAAATCACCCATCTACGGTAGAGGGGTGGCCAGTGGGGAACTGGTCCCGCCATGTATAAGAAGAGTGAGTCCAGATCCAAGGGAGAGCATGGTTTTTGAAAGGGAAAGCATTTGTTGTCAAGGAGTCTAATAGAATCTGAAGGGTTACCCAGTGAGTGAGCAAAGCCTGGCCTGAAATGTATTTAATTTATCTGAGTGTCAGAAGAGTAAGGTTTATTTAGATAAAAATTGAAGGAGTTTTGGCAGGTACAGAGTCTGAATGTCTTGGGCACAAAGTTCCCTTTCTGAAGTGGGGACTTGTGAAGGAGAATAAGGTAGCAGAAAGTGTCTGGCAAAAACAATAGGATCCCAGCCCCTAATCATAAGGGAGGACTGAGGTCCTGGGACAATGTACAAATCTGCTGTTGGGATTAGAACCCAAGGCCAGAACTGCAGCATGAGTAATATGACCCTGAGTCCCAGAGGGTTGGGACAGAAATAATACTAAACATTTCCTGGTTAAGGTTACTATTGAGCCCAGGGATTGGGACCAGCCCCGACTACAGGTGGCACGAGCTGTGATTCCAGGTATGTCAGAGGATGGATGCAGAAGCCAGGAAGGGTTATTCAGTTAGAACAAGGGATTTTGAACAATATTTGAAAGATGAGAAATACTTAATTGTCATAGTTGGAAAAGAAATGTTCCCGACAGAATAGGACATATCCTGGAAGTCGGGTAAGTCTAATTTCTGAATCAGTAGCAGTGCTTGGAATACTTTAGAGAGAAAGCTGTGGGACCATATTCAGGCTCAGTGGAAAAGAGCAGTGATGAGTAATGTCTGCTTTGGAACGAGGACTGGTCTGTATCCTTATGTGTGCAGTGTCTGTGTGACTGTGGACACTGGGGGTAGAGGAATGGAGCAGTGTAAACAACCAAGAGAAGGCTTTTGTTTTGTTGTATTTGGGCAAAGCAGAGAAGACAAGTCAGAGGAAAATAAGAAAATTTTGCCCAAGAAATAACTGGTGAGAAATTCCCAGATGACAGAACTGGTAAAATCACAGCTTTCTAAAGGGAGAAGAATGTGTTGAAACTGTTAAATAGACTGAAAAATCTACTTACATGAGGTGGAACCTGCATATGAGTTTGTTGCTAAGCAAAGAAGAGTAGCTTCAGAAAAGATCTCACTCAGTTAATGATATTCTAGAAGACTCTAATTAAAATGGAATTCAGAAACTACTGAAGTCACCGTGTGATAAGGAAAGTTAACCAAAGTTATCAAGTGCTTTAAAAAAAAAAGAGAATCTGCTATGAACACTGAAAAGAAGACTTGAAAATAACAAATTCCTTTACGAGCCCATTTGTTTTAAAATTCAGAAGTCTAAATCTGTTTACAGAAGCAATTTCAGTAACAATAAGAATATGTAGGAAAAAGAAAGATCCAAAGATCTTTCTCTCCTCTAAGAAGCTACCATTTGGAGGTTTTACCCAAAAAAGGATAAGAGTATTCACAAATTGGGAGATTTCACAATTTAGTGAAATCACTGCCATGCTGGAAATTTAGGGTTTTGCAATGTGGCCCTTGAAATTTGGGACTCTCTTATTAAGAGATGGGGTCTGTGACTTCTTCCCTTGAATCTGGGTTGTGATTTGGCCAACAGAATATAGGAGAGGTGTCACTGTACCAGATTTGGGGCCCAGGCATTCAGAGATTGGCCACTTCCACTTTCTGTCTTTTGAAACACTGATTTTTAGACCCTCACTGACCCATGGAAGGACCCCTGTGGAAAGGAGGCCACAGCCAGTACCACCTGGCCAACAAGGAGAATGAGCCATCTGGGAGGCAGATCTTCACCCCGGTTGAGCTTCCCCCACTGACTGTGGCCGTGTGGTGTGGAGACCAGCCTTCCCACCTAAACCTGCCCAAGGTGCAGGTGCAAGGGTAAAAAGGAATGACTGTTGTTTGATTTGGGTTTGTTATGTAGCAATAAATTAATTAATAAAAGAAAACAAACATTATAATGTGTCCTAAGAATGAATAATTTGAAGGTTAGATTCAGGTTTGAATCCCAAGATTTTCCCAGACTTGGATAAGATATTTAGTCTTCTTAGACTCATTTCTCAACTGAAAAATTGGAGCAATAACACCTACCTCACCAGGCAATGGTGAGAAAGAAATGAAATACTACACCGATGCATCTAAAACAATGCCTGAAAGATACTAAGGACTTAAAAATTATAGGTCAGAATTTGTTAAAAGCTCTAGAATATAGAGTTATCACAGTTTTATGGAAATGAGAATTCCTTGAATAACTTCCTTCTTAAAAAATCTACAGCACAAAATGGGTCATTATTCTCAAATCATGCCACCTATATGATCATATATGCTTTTAGCTAGAAGGGACTACATAAAAACACCAGATTTTTAAAAAGATGACTTAATTACATAAACATGAATTCAGCCCAAACTATAACATATTAAGTTAATAAGTTACATCTCTAAATAATAGAGCAGAAACTAGCTGATTTTCAAAAGCTACCTACCAGAAAGGACAACTCTCTGAAACCACAAGTAGCCAGCAGAGTTCAATAAAATGACATTCAAAGAATAAAAGGTTTGCACTTTCACCATTTAAAGTTAGATGTGCAAAATTCTTATACTAAAAAATTATAATTTCTTTCAAAGAATTCCTTTAATGTTGCTTTAAACCGACATAAAGGTTCATATATCATTTTTCTGGTCCTTTTAATCTTTTAGACTGTAATGCATAGTTTGCTTAAGTTCAGATTTGCATAGTTTTGCTCATAGTTCCAAAGAGCCTGTGGTACCCACATTTATGTGGGAAAGACCACACTGGATAAAAATGAGCAGTCACTATTCTCTAGCCAGGATTTTGGTACAAATCTCATGCATGATTGAAAGACGATTTAATTCCAAGTAGTTACTATTGTTGAATGACCCAACCAACTTTCACTGTAAGTTGATCATTCTTATTGTGTTCTTGTAATGGTTATTGGAAGTTCACATTATAGCAACTAAAGAGCATTTGTGCTCTTAGAGGTGCAGATGTTTGGAGATGGAGGTGGTTGCTAGAGATGGGTCTTTTGAGTGAGTCAATGAATGGGACTGGGCATAGGTGGATGATGACTTGAATCTAGAAAGTGTTAATCATTTATTTGTTAATTCAAGCTTGGAGATCTCAGAGTAAAATGGAATGAGGGAGAAGGCCCAGGCATCCAGGAGTTTTGAAACAGAAATAGGTTTTGTGATTAAAGCTGGAATTTGAAAAGGGCTAGAAACTGAGACAGTCCAGCCTCTCCAGGACAGTGAGACAGTCTGAGTGTCAGCAGGTGGAGGGAGGCAAGGAGCCTGCTTTCCTCAATGCAGCCAGTGTGCTTATCTGAAGAAGAGGAAATATAGGGCTCAGCTAAATGCTTTGGTTCTTTTGCTGAGATTTTTAAAATATTAGAAACTCATTCTTTGTCCCTTATGCTTATTGTATAATTGTTTTGTTTTCCCTCACCTTTTTTCTTTTGGAAAATTAGTCTTAACTGTGTCAAGGGAAAACATGAATTTCACTTTTCCTGATATCACAAGTAGGATCAAGGCAGACCCATGCTGTAGAGGCTGCTCCAGTGGGTGGGTAAGCACAAGGGGTGTACTCTTAACGCTCCATGGACCTCAAAATGTGTATGTAAATTTCTTCTCTGCCAGCACCTGCACCTGTAAGGTGGATAGCAGTACAGATTTCAAGGACATGAGTCTCATTTGATACCAGAGCATGTTAGAATCAGCACCAGAATCTAGATTATGCACCGCCTAGTGTTTATGAGCTGTGTAACCTGGAGCAGGTTCTAGAACCCCGAGTCTCGGTTTTCCCATCTGTTGAAAAGAAATGCAACTCTATGTTTTGTATCTTATGCAGTTCTGCAGATTAAATTCTGCTGTAGTAAACATACAGTGAACCCTATATAAAAGCAAAGCATTGCTCTTTGCTTAAAACTTTTCCAAACATGTAAGACTTAAACTGCCTTCTAAGCCAATATTGTGGTATGGTATAATTAGCATTTAACATACAAAATAGGTGCTCAGTAAATACTTGCTGAGGTTTTTTTTCCCCAACTGTTCTTTATTCAAACTGGAAGGTATGAGTAGGGTAAAATAGGCATAAAAGACATCTTCCTCAGGCCTACAAATGAAGAAAGTCCAGAAAGCATCCCACCCCATATCTCGGAGGAAGGAATGCTGTACTGAGAGGCCAAGAAGCATCTGAAAAACAGACAGACCATGTTGGGTTTCCCCACTTAGGTTCCCATTAGGTCGTACGCTTTTGTCCAACCATATTTGTACACGGTTTTCAGTCTTCATAGAATCTCAGCATAAAATGGACAATTGTCACTGTGTCTGTGAGTCTCTTCTTTTTTTTTTTTTTTTTTTTTGGAGACGGAGTCTCGCTCTGTCGCCCAGGCTGGAGTGCAGTGCTGCGATCTCGGCTCACTGAAAGCTCCGCCTCCCGGGTTCATGCCCTTCTCCTGCCTCAGCCTCCCGAGTAGCTGGGACTACAGGTACCCGCCACCATGCCCAGCTAATTTTTTTTTTCTTTTTTTTGGTATTTTTAATGGAGACGGGATTTCACTGTGTTAGCCAGGATAGCCTTGATCTCCTGACCTCGTGATCCATCCACCTCGGCCTCCCAAAGTGCTGGGATTACAAGGGTGAGCCACCAGGCCTGGCCAGTACTTGTTGAGTTTTTAAATACCTAAGAGACAGTGAAGAGGAGGTCATGGCATGAAGTGTCTTCCTCCTGACCTGAGTCTTGGAAATTCCTGCAGGGCCGGGTACAGCAGGGCCCACTCTAGGTCACAGATCTTGTCCCTCTTATGTCCCTGTCCCTGTTGCTACCAGTAGATATAACCATCTGTCAATATACCAACCACTTTATGCCTGAGGCTACCCTATTACTTTACCCCTGCTTGACAGGGCCTCACCTAGAGGACAGCAGGATCCCCACAGACATGGTTATAGAGATGCAGCCCTACAGTTCCCACCCCTGGAGGCCAGAGCTCCCAAACAGCTGCAATGCATGGGTGTCGCTCCCCAAGTTCTACCATAGTGCCAGGAGAAAAGGCAGAGAGTGGGAAGAGATGGATGTCTTCCTACCCTCCGGGGAAGGAGCCACTGAGGGAAGAAGAGAGATGAGATTTCCATGAAACTAGAGAACAGCAGTGAAGTTTTAAATTCCCATGCCTGCCTTGCAGGAACAGTGAGAAATCAAATAGTGTTTGTATTATGGTTTGGCTACATTATGACTTTGGGGACAAGTTAGGAACCTTGCCACCCTCTATAACATTATTTTTGTGGGCAGTTTCATTTTGTGTTCCATTTGAATCATGTACCATCAGGCTTGTGTCACAGCCATTTAGAAGGGAGTAATTGGAGCATTTTCACTAGAGAGCATTCTTGTTTTCGAATAATGTCATGGGTGCATGAGGTGTGACATGCTTGTCCTTGAGACAACATGAGGGGCAGAGGGCATGAAATGGACTGAAACATCTTGGCTTCTGCTTCTGGTTTATACAGTAGCTCTGTGACCATGGGCATTTTCTCTGGGACTCTCATTTTTCTCCTCTGCAGAATGAGGTGGTTGACAAACAGGTTCTCCGGGACCTCTTTGAAAGCTGCAGTATTACGTTATTACATTTCTCTCAAACTCCCCAGCAGTGTTATTTGGGCGGTTTATTTTATGGAGGGAAAATGTGGGATCTTGCTCTTTCTTCCTAACTTTGTGAGTGTATCTACTCCATTGCCTGAAAAATAGTAGTAATACCACCTGTCCTTCCTGTAACAGTTTATCATGATAATGGAGGGGAAAGCAGTTTTGAAACTACAATGTATTAATACATGTAAACTATTTACTATTTGAATGTGGATAGTATAACAAGGAGTACAACCAAGTTTGTGAGGAATATCTCCAGGATTTGGAAACACCTTCCCAACTGTTCCTTATTCAAACCAGAAGGTATGAGTAGGGTAAAATAGGTATAAAAGACATCTTCCTTAGGCCTACAAATGAGACTATTAGATTGATTTTTTTTTTAATCATTGAGTTTGGGATAAGGCAGACAGAATATGAACCCTTGGATAGAAGGGATCTGATCTTCATCCTGAATTGTGTAATAGAATCCATTATGTATGCACGTATAACACATGATACAGGGACTTCTGAATAGTAGAGGTTGAAAATTCAAACTGTAGAGTTGGAAGCAGTGGATTTGAGACCTTGCTGTGTGCCATTTTCTGACTCAGTGACCTTAAACAAGTTACTTAATTTATCCAATCATCAATTTCCTTATTTCTAAAATTGGAAATATCTTAGGATTCATCTGAGGGTAAAGTTTGTAGAGTGTTTAACACATGCTTGGCACAATGAGTTTTCATTAAACATTAACTAGAGCTAATCACCATTATAATTAGTAGCTCCATTTTCTCCTTATCTAGGAGATGCTGAGGACTCAGCTAGTGAAGAAGGACACGTCAGGCATGGCTCAACCAGCTGGCATGCATTAAACAAAGGCTTATCTGCCGGCGGTATCTTTGTTGCCCACTCAATAGAAGAGGGAAGAACGTGTAACATGATGACACAGTTAGGAAACATTTATATTCTGTTTGTTTATGTTAAACCAGAATGTTTATTTCCAACTGTCTGTCAAGGTTGACATCTGAAGAGGCCGTGTTTATAATAAACATTTTTAAAAGTGCTTTTGAAGAATTGCTATCACAAGTAAGTTGTAAGCCACAAAAGTAGGCATGCCTTCTTACTTCACAGACACCTATTTTCCATGAAATTCGCAAGAATCATACAAGTGTTTACTGAGGGACTTCTGCATGCAAGACACTGTTCTAAACCCTGAAGATATAGAATATAACTATGTTAAGTAACTATGTTTAAATAATTACATTATCAAATAAACATACACATAGCCCCTACTTTCATGGAGCTCACATTCTGATGGGGGGACCACAAAGTAAATATACAAAATCAATTAAAATATTTATAAAGTTTGTGGAAGGTGGTGATAACTACTGTGAAGAAAAACAAAGCAAGGTAAAGAGAAAGGGTAATGGGCAGTTTCTCTCTCCCAGTTAATGGGTGGTCATAAAAGGTCTGCCTGATGAGATATTGTTTGAACAGAAATAGTAACAGTAAAGGGGAGAACCAACCAGATATATGGAGGACAAACATTTCTACCCAACGAAGCATCAAGTGCAAAGGCCCTGTGGCAGAGCATGACTGGGGTGTTCAAGGAAGAGCAAGGTCATTGTACTGGAAAGTAGATGGAGACAAGGGTAATTTTCAAAAAAAAGTTTAATGGCCCTGTGTGGCAGACACCAGCCAACCAACCAACCAGAATAGATGCCATCTACAAATATCCAGGAAACTGTACCTGTGTGTGCCTATGGAGCATCAGCTATGGTAAGAAATAAGATCAGGGGACTCGTAGAAGCTGGATCATGTGGAGCCAGCATGTTATCTCATTGTAATTCATAGAAGCCAACTTTACCCACAAAGCATAAGGATTTTCACTATTCATTTAAAGAACACATTCAGTCATTGAGCCAATTCATTTTAAAAAAATGATTCTAAGAGAAAATTCCATAGTGACTGTGTCAATGTACATTCCCACCAACAGTATACAGCTTCTGTTTTCTCCATACCTTCACCAACACTACCTTTTGTCTTTTTGATAATAGCCATCCTAAGAGTGGTGAGGTGATGTCGCCTTGTAGTTTTGATTTGCATTTCCCTGATGATTGGCCAATATTCTCGGGAAAAAAAGTAAGATGGCATTCACTGGGATGTACGTTTTCTAATAGCTGTCTTATATTTGATCTGGGTTTCCCCACCCACTCCAGAAATTCAGCAATTCATTCAGTGTTCTGGGAGGATAGTGAAATGTGGAACCTAAGCCAATCTTCTCAACTACCCAGGTACCTTGGAAATAAAATGGAAATGGATGAGAGACGTTGTATTGGATCTATAGAGGAGCACGTGGCAAAGTGGTCCAACCCTTGAGAATAAGATTCATAATAAGAGGGAAAGGTTTTCTGTTCATATGTGGCCGGGAAGACAGAAAATTATCTCTAAGGTTGCAGAGGGTAGAGTACAACTTGGTCTCTGGATGCTAGAACATGATGGCACAGGGTGCTTCTTGATATAGCCCCAGGTGGATTCACTGCGACATCCTCCAACCAAAGCTCCTAGAAAACCTACTAAAAATTATTTGAGAGGGGCAATGAAGGCAACAACGATTTGGGAGCCCATCATAAAGTTCATGGAGCCAGGACCACGAGTCCTACTGTATCTGTCTCAAGGTAGCTATAGCCTCAGCAGAGTCCTAGGTGAATGTCACCTGTGGCATTTTGCAGCTTAGCAGCAGCTATGATGTTACCCCCACCAGGGACAATAGGAGCTGCATGGTCCAGCTTTCACAGCTGCTGAGATCCCAGGGCATTTTATGTTGTTAGAACCTGTAGTTGCAGCAGGAAAGTGTAATGGCCCACAAGGAAGACACATACGCTACATTTTCATAGCAGGTACCCAAGATGATCAAGAATCATACTGACTATTTTTTATTCATTCCAGGAACGTTAATGCATGACCAGAACTGTCCATCACTTTCCCTTGCTCAGTCTGGCTTGGCGACTGAGGGAACATGGGTTATACAAGCTTTCAGTATGTCAACAGTAGCAAGCAGTGTTTGGGTTTTGACTCTGGATCAGAAAGTGCTAGGTGGGGTATCAGGGCTCTGCCACTTTGTAGCAGGGTGACTTCCTCCTTAACCTCTTTAAGCCTTGGTTTCCTCATCTTTGAAATGGGGCTTATAATAGTGTTAGACTTTTAAGGTTTTATGAGAGCTAGTGATATAATGTATTGAAGGCATTTAGCACTGTGCCTGGCACATACCAGACAGATTAATGCTAATTGTTGTTATGATGATTTAGAGTAGGAGTAGAATTATTTAGTAAAGTGAGCATGTGCCAGAAAGAGAAGAGGGAGGGGAGGAGAAGAATATTCAGTCCTTATAAATTTTAAGAGAAATTATTTAAATACAAGAGTTACTAATAGACTAGAACTGACCCTGAGTTATTTTTTAAAAAAAGAAATGAAATGATCCTTTAGGAATAGAATTTTAGATGGTCATTGGAAGCAGTTGACTATTGCCTTTATTTCAGATCATTTATTCAATGCCTGTGAACAATGAGATTAAATAATACTTTCTGGGCATCTCTTAAATAAGATGGTAATTAAAGAGAGCACTAGGATAGTATCTGATGCCTGGTAAGACAGAGATTTCTGAGAGGGACAACAAGGTAGTTAGTAGCTGCTGCTTTCATTTCAGATTGGACTGACCAACCCATTCAATCAAAGGAGATTGTTGGACCCAGAATCCTTCAGTCTGTCTATCCAATCCCAATTTGAACAGATAACTGTCAGTTTAATTTAGTGCCTGGCTGATTTCAGATGTAATGGGTGGTTTTCTTTTTAATCAGTCCTTTCTGACATAATAGGAAGAAGAATTTGAGTAGGTTAAATGGCTGGAATAAAACTCATATATCCCTAACATTTCAGAAGAGCTTACTTTCCGTTTGGTGGATGTGTGATTTTGGTAATTTCTCTCCTGTAAGTAAAATGATGTTTCTCTACCTCCCTCCTGAAGTTGTTTTGCTCATCTTTGATTTTTTCATAACCAGCTGACCTTTTTCCTAAATAGGTCATTTTGTTGTGCAGCCAGTAAACTGGGTGTTCTGGAGATTTTTTGCCCAAGGAGGTTGAATATATTTATATCTGGTTGTGTCCATATGTCAAACAGATATTTCAATCTGTATTTGAAAGCTGTTAAGGCAATAGCACTATAAAATTCCCTGCTTCATAAAATCAAAGGAAAACAAAGGCTTTTAACATATAACCAGACGTTTTCAAAAGTTCAAAAGTAAAATGTAAAATGAGTCTTTATTCTGTAAGAAAATCAGAAGCGAAACAGAATCTAGCCCTTTTTTATTAATGCAGTTACAGTTGAATTTAATTTCCCATTTTAGTTGTATAAAAAACTGATTATATAAAGGATATGTGTTTTTTAAATATTTTCACAACATAATACCACCGTCTAATAAAAATGACATGTACAAGTTAAAAAGTAAAAGGTAGAGTCTGCTTCTGGCATAACTTTTCTTCCATAACATTTACACTATTAGCATATGCTACAGGGTGCTTACTGCAGAATCTATAGTGTAGAATGAGCCAGGAAACTAATATCCCAGCCATGTGGTGTGCAAATTGACATAAACTGAAACAATAGTAAAATCAGATCAAAAATGTATCTAAAGCTCAACTCCAGCCTATACTGTGACTTGACTGTAAAAAGCTCCCCGAGAAGTGAGGGAGGTGAAAGAAAATAAAGGAACACTTTGTGATATGAATGACAATACTGAATCATTCTTTAAGAAAAAAATAAGGAACTCAAGATCCAGATATAAAATGATATACTTCTAATATTTACTGCAGTAAATTAGAAGATTTAATGGATCTAACTGCATAGTCTCTGTGTAAAGACACACAGAAGTATGAGACATGGGATTGACATTCAGGAGCTTACAGTATAGTTACTAACATTGACATCTGAAAAGTTAAAAAGCAAATTAATGAACAAAACCATTTGTATTCGTTTTCTATTGCTTCGATAACAGGTTAGCACAAAGTTATTGTCTTGAGTCTTGGAGGTCAGAAGTTCGAATTCAGTTTCACTGGTCTAAAGTCAAGGTATTGACAAGTCTGCATTCTCTCTGGAGGTACTAGAAGAGAACCTGTCTCCTTGCCTTTTGCTGAGGAGGAATTAGAGGAAAACAGGGCCAGCCCTGATCATAGCAACCCCATCAGAGCCCACAGCTTTTAAGAATTTCTAAGAACCCTAGCACATACCCTGAAGGGATGCCTACATCTTAAAATGTGCCTCTTTAGCAAATGTAACATCTTTGATAACAGAGCTATGGCCTTTGAATTGAGAAACTCACCCACGGATGCATCTAGTCATAAGCTATGTAGATCTACCGAAAGTTATGGCCTGTAAATTTGAAATAATAGAAATCCTTTGGTGTTTTTTGAAGTACCTCTTGGTCTTAATGTGTTCTTCAAGACAAAATAAAATGTGAGCACTTACTATATGCCAGGAATTAATTACAACATAATTAAACAATAATCGATACAATTACAACAATTAATAATAAGTGGGCTCTGCCTCCAAGGACTTCATGTCTGATGAGGGGGACAAACACAGAAATAGAACATTTGAGAGGTATATGATTAGAACGGTGAAAGCCATTTGACCCCAGTGTTACGGAACCACGGTGTTCTACCTCCAGTACTGATTCCTCATACATTATCCACTTTTCTCATGCTGGTACTATTACCTGCTCCTGTGGCTTGTCTTGCTTCCTATAGGAATCTTCTGTACAAAGAAAATAGATTTGTATTTGGAAGACAATTTTCATACATTCCTTCTCAACATCAAACTACTCTCACCACCTGTGGGATAAAGTCTGCACTCAGGGACCTGATTTGCCAGAAACCTACCTACAGATTTAGGGTCATTCTACTAGCCCATTGATTTCTTCCTTGTATCCTGTTTTTATACATTCCCCCAAATGAAGCCCGTGTATCTTCTCTGTCCTGGAGAGTTATTCTCTTTGTGCACTACTCATCAAAACCTGTGAACTTTTAAGGTTTTAGTTTAAAATCTACCTCCTCCTGGAAGCCATTCTGAATGAACTTCTAGGGAAATTACTGCTTAACTATTAACCTTTAATCATAGATCTTTTACGTTATTCCTTCTCTGTGTCTAATGTCTATACCTTGTTTCCGAAATTCATTGTTAATTAATAAAGAAAGAACCAGGACTCTATTGTATTCGTCTACGGATTCTGAGCACCATGGAGAGAGCCTTGCCAGGAAGCATCCAGTGAATATGCAGTATCACAGTACTACTTTGAATGTTGATAAGACAATTATAAATATAAATTGAAATATAGTACTTTTATGTAGAAAGATCATTCATTGGCATTCGTGATGTCTTTTGTAATTGCTAAGAGCCTTGAAAAAACTATTTTGTGATAATTAGAGAAAAAAAAGCAGGCTGTTGGCATGAGGAAATCAGTGTTTTAAGAAAGTTATTCTGGCAGTTGTACGTATAATAAGTTGATGGGATGGGACTGGAGGCAGGTGGACAAGCTATGAGGCTGGTGTGTTAAATCAAGCATAAGAGGCAAGTGAATATCTGGGCCAGGATTCTCCCAAACACCCCGCACAGCCCAGCGGCATCTGAAATTATTTAAATATTGCTAAAGGTTATTTGACAAATGGAAATAAATTCCCAGGCTTTATTTCCAGTAATTGATCAAAGTCCATCTTTAGCCAAGTAAGGTCAGTTAGAGGGAACTTCAGATTTCCCACAGCAGTGATTTTTAAGTCTAGTCCTTGAGGAATCCCTTTATCATTATGAAATTTATTTTTATTGCTATTGCTTATCTCACTGGTTTTGTAGGACTCAAATATGATAGCCTGTTTTATTTACATTAAAGAACACGTAATTATGCTATGATCACAAATAAGTGTTTTTAAAACAAAAATGGAACATACGGAAAATGACACCGGTCACCATTGATTTGGGGCATCCAGATGCTTGTCTCCTCTCATGCTGCTAAATGGTTAGTTGTACTTTTAATTAGGGAGCAATGAAAAACTGATGTCTAAAATATTAAAGTAAAAAAAATGGAAGCTTAGTTCATAGTCTTACAATCTTTTTATGAGATAAGATTTATGTACAATAAAATGCATCTTAAGTGTACAACTTGAGTTTTGACAATGTATTCATTTATGTAACCACACCCTAATAAAGCCAGAGATCCACCCATATGCTCTTCACCTGTCATTCTCCATCCTATAAAAGCACCACTCCTGATTTCTCTCATCACTGACAGTTGTTTGGTTTAGAACTTCGTTGAAATGGAATCATAGGTACCTTTTACATTGGGTCCTGCCACTTAGCATAAGGTTTTGAAGATTTATTATAGTGTGTATCAGTAGTTCATTCTTATCCATAATTTGTTTGTTTTTATTGGTGAGTACTGTGCTGTTCTGTTTTATAAACACACCACACATTGTTACTACGTTATCTTTTTTATGGACATTTAGGTTGTTTCCAGTATTTGTTCTCGTGAATTACGCTGCTATGAAGAGATTTTTAGAGAATCTCTATATTTTTTCACTTGTTAATTAAATACCTAGGAGTGGAATTTCTAGCTCCAAGGGTAGCTACATGTTTAATTTTATAAATGGTCAGTTTCTGAAACCAGTTGTGCCATTTTACACTCCCATCAGCAATATATGTGGGATTCAGATATTTTATATTTGTTGATGTTGTTGGTCTTCTAGTGAGTATGAAGTGATATCTCATCGAGGCTTTAATTTGCTTCTCTCTGAAGAGTACTGAAATTGGGCATCTTTTTGTGCTTATTTGCTGTTTATGTATATTTTTGTGAGGTATATGTTCAAATCTTTGACTCATTTTTTAAAATAACCATTCTATATTATAAAATAATAGGAGTTATTTTATACAACTTGAATAAAGTTAACCATGCTCATATCAGGAATAATTATTGGCATAATTCAAGATACACCAAATCAAATAGTATATCCAGGCACAGAGGTATTTAAAAATTAATTTTTTAATGAATAACTATATCCTATTTAAACTTTAAATAGTAATAATGTGTTTGCAAAGTAGTGAGGCTATTCTCTATTCACAAAAGGCATTTATACTGTATCCCCAAAGGATAACAGTTCAGATTGGTTAGCTTCCCTTTCCAGAGTCAAGTCAGTCTCTTCTCATATCCCAAGATGGCCTACTACAAGCAGCTAGGGTGCATGGCTCTCACGGAGAGGAATGAGAGGAGCAAGTAAATACAGCACCTTAACTGAAACATCCAGGTACTCACACTGGGAATAATCATGACTCATTTTTAATTGGGTCATTTGTCTTTTTTATTGATTGGTAGGATCGTTTATATATTCTGGGTATGACTCATTTGTCATATATACATACTAATATTTTCTCACAGTCTGATACATATCCCTTTTATTTCCTAAATGATATCTTTTTTGAGAAGCTGTTTTAATTTTGGTGACTAATTTATCATTTTTTCAAAATGTAGTGGTTTTTGGTGCAAAGAAATCTTTTCCTATTTCAAAGTAGCAATTATTTTCTTACTTTTTTTTCTAGAAACTATATAACTTCAGCTGTTAGGCTTAGGTCTTCAATCCAGTTTGAGTGGATTTTTGCATGCGGTATAAGACAAAAGGTTGAGATTCATTTGCTCTACATTTATCTGGTTGTCCTTGTGCCATTTGTTAAAAGACTTTCTTTTCCCCATCGAATTGCTTAGACAGCTTTGTTGAAAATCAGTTCACTGTATATGTGTGAAATCTATTTCTAGACTCAATCCTGTTCCATTGGTCACTTGGTCTATCCTTACTCCATTACCACACGGCCTTGATTACTGTAGCTTTATAGTAAGTCTTGAGATTAGGTAGTGTAAGTCCATCAACTCTGTTTTTTCCCACCAGATTCTTTTGGCTATCCAAGATCTTCTAATTTTCCATGTAAATATTAAAATCTGTCAATTCCTATGAAACAGCCTGCTGGGAGTTTGATTGGGATTCCATTAAATCTGAAGTTGAATTTAGGAATAATTGATATCCAAATAATATTGCGCTTTCTAATACATGAATGTGGATATCTGAACAGTGTATTGTAGATTTCAGGAAAGAAGTCTTGCACATCTTTTGTTAAATTATTTGCTAAGTATTTTAAATTCTGTATGCTATTTTAAGTGGAATTATCTTGTATCAGTTTTACTTCTAGTATATAAAATAGGGTTGATGTTTATATTGGCCTTACATGCCTTGTGATTTTCCTAAATTCGCTTGTGAATTCAAATAATTCTTTTGTAAGTTTTGTAGTATTTCTAGAAACAAAACCATATCATCTAGAATTAGTTTCACTTTTGCCTTTTAGGTCTTTACACATTTTATTTCTGTTTCTTGCTGTATTACGTTCACTTATTTTACTCCAAAATAAGTTGTTAAATAAAAGTGATGGTCAGATATTTTTTCTTGTTTCCAGTCTCTGGGTGAGTTGATCATGCTATTCAGTCCACCCAATAGATTCAAGTCACTGACATGTCAGTTCCTTTTATCTTGAAGGGCTCTCTATAGTGTTTGTTATAAGGCAAATCTACTAGTAGCAAATTCTCCAGTTCAGTATTTTACTCTAAGGAATCATGTTAGCTGTAGGTTTTTTGTGGTGCCCATTTATCAGATTGAGAATGTTCCCATATATTCCTAGTTTTTTGAGGACTTTTATTATGAATTGATTTGAATTCTGTTCCTGGTCTTTTCTGTGTGATTGGAGATGATTATATGTTTTTTATTCCTTGATTCTGTTACTGCAGTGAATTACACTGTTGATTTTCAAATGTTAAAGCAACCTTTTCTTCTTCAGATAACCTAACTTTGTCATGATTTATTAATATTACCTTTTTATATATTGCTGTGTTTAGTTTTCTAATATTTTAAGGATCTTTGTGTTTGTTTTCTCATGAAGGATATGTTCTGTAGTTTTCTTATAATATGTTTGTCTGCATTTGGTATCAGAGTATTGCCAGCCTCATAAAATGAGTTGAGAAGTGTTCCTACCACCTGTATTTAAAAAAATAGTTCGTGTAAGATGAATATTATTTCTTCATTAATAGTTGACAAAATATACCACTGAAGCCACCTGGGCTGCAGTTGTCTTTGAGAATTTATAATTCAGTTTCTTTGATATAGTACAATTCAGATTTTCTGTTTTATCTTGTAACAGCTCTGTTATATTCATATTTTTAGGGAAATTGTCTATTTTATTGAAATTGTTGACATTGTTAGCATAAAGTTGTGCATATTCATTTTTAATTTTATTGGTATATATAGGATACCTAGTGGCATGCCCTCTCTTACTGATACAGGTAAAGATAATTTTTCTCTTCTTTTTTCTTAATCAGTTTTCAAATGATATAAATATCATTTATTAATCTTATTTTAAAACAACCATTTTTTGTTATATTTTCTCTATTATTTGCCTTTTATTTCATTGCTTTCTGTTCTTGTTTCCTGCGTTCTACTTGTGCTGGGTTTAATTTGTCCTTCTTTTTCTGTTTCTTACAACAAGAACTTAGATTATTGAGTGTAAACCACCTTTCTAATATAAGCATTTATGGCAGAGCATACGTTATCTCCTGGAGAATGCTCTATGTAAGCTTGAAGAGAAGGTATATTCTCTATACATTAGGTGATGTGCTCTCTAAATGTCAGTTAGGTTGAGTTGGTTGATCATGTTATTCAGTTCACCCAATAAATTCAAGTTACTGTCATGTCAGTTCATTTTATCCTGAGGGCCTCTCTGTAGTGTTTGTTTTAAGGCTGGTCTACTAGCAGCAAATTCTCTCAGCATTTATCTGTAGAATTTTACTGTCATTGTTTTGTGGGATCCTTTTGCTGGATATAGATATTTTTGGTTTAACAGAATTTTTTATTCCCCTCCACATTTTCATTATGTCATTTACAGCCTTCTAGCCCTCATTGCTTCTGAAAAGAAGTCAGCCATCAATTGTACCGATCCTCTGCAGTGTGGGATATCTTGCTTTTCTTTGTGTTTAGAGTTTTCTGTCTTTGGCTTTCCACAGTTTTACTATGGCATGTCCAGGTGTGGATCTCTTTGTATTTGTGTCTGATTGAGCTTCTTTAATACAGAAAATAATTTGTCATCAAATTTGGAAAGTTTTAGCTGTTATTTCTTCAAAATATTTTCTATCCCTGCCTTTTTTTCTCTTCTTTTTTGTCCCACATATTTCACTATGTTCGATGTCCCACAGGTCCTTGATGCTTGGGTTCATTTGTCTTTGTTCTTGGCTCTTCAGATTGAATATTTTCTTTAGTTTCACTGATTTTTTTTTCTTCTGTCATCTTAAGTATGCTGTTGTGATTTTGGGGGAATTTTTATTTCAGTTACTGTAATTTTCAACTCTAAATTTAAAAAACTTCAGCTGCGTCTTGATCTCTATTTATTGTTGACATACTTTGCCATTTTAAAAAATTGTTTCTTTTTTTTAGATTAATAATGCTTCTTTCAAGTCTTTAATATCAGGGATATTAGAGACAGTTTCTACTGACTACTTTTTTCCCTGAGTATATGTCACACTTTGCTGTTTCTTTGCTTATCTCACAACTTTTTTTTGTGAAAATTGGTCATTCTAGTTAACATATTGTAATAGCTCTGTAATTTGATATTTTTCCCTGAAGATTATTGTTTTTTCTACTTTTTTGTTTATTGTTTAGTAACTTGCCCAAGCTACTTCTATGAAATCTGTCTCCCCTACAGTGTGATTCCACTGATATCTTTGCTCAGTTTGTATATTGACAGAGACGTAAGTATTTTCTTTAATTTTTAGATCTGTTTTCCTAGGGGTCATCTTATATGTCTGTGTAGTTTGGTGGTGAGAGGTCATATTCAACCACCCTGTGAGTAAGTCTTCTGTCAGTGACTGTGTGTATGGGGTGGGTAATGCATTTAAAGCTCAGACTGTTTGAAATTTTGCTCCAACCTTTGTCTGTGCCCTTTAAGGTCTTTATATCCATTTACATAACCTTAGGCTTAGTTAGGAGTGTGTGAATAGCTTGAGTTGGTATTCTGGTGCTCTCTGCATGTGCTCTCAGCCATAATTATGGTTTCTCCAACCATGACTAGAACCTTGGGTGAGAAGAACAATTGGTACTTCCTACTTGTCCACTGTTGAGTTTATCACGTCCATGAAACATGCCACTGGGAATGGACATCATCCACCACTCCAAGTCAGGTGAGCCCCTTTATTTGCACAGATAAAGTGCCAGCATCGTGGCTTACCCTAACCTGGTGGAACCTTCATGTCAGCCATACTGGACAACAGCAATTGTGAGATACCATTAATTGTAAGTTTTCTTAACATTTCCTTCAAATGTGAGAAGATATGTAGCTAGAAATTGATGAAAAGTGGTGTATCAAGAAAGCAGTACTTGAATCAATCTTGAAATGCATTGCTGTATTTGTGAGGGTTTTGATCAATCCGCCAGCCCCTGAACCTTCATAGAAACCAGCACCATTTTCTTGGGCCATTTATCAGTGTGATAAACTGGACTAGGCCATAGCCAAAGAGAAATAGGCCATTTCCCAAAACACATACACCTAAAAGGTAAATATTTAACCCAATTTCTGACTTTCCTACCAAAGATTCAACATGTTTTAATCTTCACCCTTTTAACCTCCTTCCTTAAAAGAGAAGGGTACACAGTTTTGCCAAGTGCAGCATACTCAACCCCCTATAGAAGACAGTGCAAAACTGACTTAGTATTATATAAGCATTCACCTCCATTATACTTGATTCTTTAGTATAACATCAAGAATAATGTCCACAAAAGGAAGATAGAATGCAAAGAAAGAATAAAATAAGGTAGAGAAATATACAAGATTGATTAAAAAGCACATACTTTTAAATGGAGAAGACAATTTGCTGTGAAGTTTTTTGGTTTTAGGTCTATCTGTGGCAAGTTCCTTTGTTTATTCACCTTGCTTTATAGATTTCTAGCTCCACATTTCAATTGTTTGCTTTTCTTTTAAATATTAGTCCATTTGGAAGCCAAAATAAACGGATAATGGAGGAGTAGAGCCTTCAATGGAAAATCCTCCTCACCAAATGGAAGGGTTGGTTTTGGAACAACAAAAAAGTATTATGTAACAGTAAGACTAGATCTGTAGGAAAGTAAAAAGTTAACATAGTAATTTACTGTTCATTGCCATAATTCCATAGTGAAATCTCCAGAAACTATATGTAGAGACAGAAGTTCATTGTAAGTGAATATCAGTTGATTTTTCCAAATGTGTTCTGAAGTTACTATAACATCTAGAATGAATTGCAAGAAATATGCAATGAAAAGTATTCAAAAGTAGAAGCATCTCCATTATATCTGCATTATCTTGAAAATATTTTACCTTATGTATCTTGTTAGTTACATGTTTTTAAGTTTATTCTTCCCTGGCAAAAATCAGTTATGGTATTGCAGAGCAAAATTCCTTTTGAAAAAGATACCACTTTACATACAGATTATATTATCACCTATAGCTAAGCCGAAACATGAACTCTAGAATGTAATCAAATGAACTGCCTCTGAAAGGTATAAAACTAAGCCAAAAATAAAAAATAAAAACAAGAAGTAGGAAATTATCCCTAAGTTATGGTAGAGATCTTTTCTTGTAAGAGAATTCCCTAGAGGAGAAGAAGAATGAATAGAGAAGCCTTCCTTTATCATTTAATAATTCACAGAGAGATTGACAAGAGTGAAGGTAAAGTCTTTGTGTCTCAACCTGGCATAAAAGAGAACAAATGATTGCTAAATGGCTGCAGAGCCAGAGAAAACATGACACTTGTTGTTAGAGTTTTCCCTTTATATATCCAGAGTACAGCAAGTCCTCCCCTAATGTCATCAATAGATTCACAGAAACTGAAGCTTTAAGTGAAAGAACACATAATGAGACTGTTTTACCATAGGCTAATTGATATAAAAAAGAGTTAAGTTCCTATGACATATTTCTGGCCCCAAAAACATCACCAAACTTCTAAATAAAAACTAAAACACTTCTAATATTAAACATTGAAATAAATGTGAGCTACACATGTATTTAATAAGGATTAATAAGATCATTATTTACTCACTTACTCCAGTTCAGGATCTTGGGTGGCCACAACCTATCCTGGCAACTCAGGGTACAAGGTGGGAACCAGCCCTGCCCTGGAGGTCATCCCATGACCGGGTGACTCACACACACACTCATTCAGACTGGAACCACATGGACATGCCAGTTCACCTAATGGACACAGCTTTGGGACACAGGATGTCCAGGAGAAAACCCACACAGACATAGGGAGAATGTGCAGACTCCTGCTGGGAATCAATATTTTTTTCTCATCAGTGTTATAAGGAAGCAACATTGATTGAAACAACATTATTTAAAGACCTCTGTACTATGTCAGTCAAGGTTCCTACGGGAAGCAGATGGTACACTCAAGCTAGGTTAACTCTAGAGAGTTTAAAAAATAGGACTGTCAGCAAAGCCCTGAGAAGAATAGAAAGAAATTTCAAGGGATAGTACAGCACCCCGGGGCTAACAATAATAGAGTTATTACCACCCCAGGTCCAAAGGACCCAGAAGAAAGTGCATTTACGGAATCAGAGAAAGCCTTCTAAGGGGACATAGCATAGCAAATATGAGCTGTCCCTACAGGTTAAAACCCTGGGGAATAAAGACCATAACCTCCCTCTCCTTTCTCCCTGTGGCCTGGTGTTGTGGCTCATGGTGTCCATACATCACAGGAAGCTGGAGGAGTAGGAAACCCATTGGTATCCTTTGTACAGATCACCCTCCTGGCTGTGGTAGAGGGTAGGTGGAGTGGGTGGGGAGTGGGTCTGGAGGGACAAAAGGAAGAAGGCTAACCCTTGTTGCAAGTTCGGAATGCTGCTTCTGTGGGACAGTCCAAGGGAGGGACATGGTTAAAAGCAACCACAAAAAAATTAAATGTGATCACAAAAGAGGAAAACATACATGTCAATTGCAGGACTCCAATTCAGATTTTCCTAGGAAGGGTCTCCTCCCCTCTCTATTAAACTACCCAGTGGGTGTCCTCGTGTAGCAGTTTGTGGTCCCATCTCTTTTGAACCACGCAAAGTGTTTCTGGGGCCATATGGGGAATTTAGTAGAATTTTACATTTTTTTGAAAACCTGCTAAGTACCAGATATTTTGTCAAAAATAGGTAATATAAAGGTAAGATAAAGACTCAATTCCAGTCCTCATAGCCCTCATAGGATGAAAGGAAAGAGATCCTTAAGCCATGTCTCTATGAACCTGTTAAGGAAAACTAGAGAAGACAGACAAGGGAGAGGAGAAGGGGGACTGGGACCCATCTCTCCGCTTTGGTACTATATATGTGTTAAATCATTCTTTCTCTTACTAACCCTATGAGATTCATCCTGTTTGCATCCCCATTTCATGTATGAGAAAAGCAAGGCCAGTAAATTTTAAGTAGCACGCTCAAGGTCACACCATAAGTAAGTCATGGAGGTGGTATTTGAGCTAGGTAGTGTGGAGCTTAACGTTATTAAGATAATGATGAGATCAATATAAAGAAATTTCATTTTCTTATATATTTTTATCTAACATTTCAATGATCATGGTTATTATCAAATTATTTTAAACAAATATGTGGACATAACAGTTATAAATAATTTAAACTGTATTCAATACACAAACACAGTAACACTCTAGTATCTAAACTGAGAAAGTATGGCCAAACATAGCTTCATAAAGCCTTCATGGTATTTATGATTCCCTAGGAAGACATAGAAAGATCCATCTCTTCCATACATATACAATCTTCAGGATTTCTCTTCACTATAGTGAGTATAACTTTGCTTATATCAGCCAGTATTTTAGAGCAATTATGCATAGACCTGTAGTGTTCAGTAATATAACTCAATAGCCTCTCAACTTTAAATCACTAACATATTTCTTGTAAAAGCAACAGCTCTTTCTATGGAAGGCTATTAAAATGAAAAGCTCTACAAAATTAAATACCCCAAGACCTTAAGAATAGGGTGTGCATTCCACTATTTATATTGAAAAAGAAACTGCTTATAAATTGATAGCATTATAGCTATATTTTATTCTTAAGGAAGGAAAAAAATGCAGAATAACAATGGGTTTTTTTCCCCTGAGCCTGCTTTACTTCCCAGCTTTGAAGTAATTTAAGTGCTTAGAAAAGCATGTTGAGACTATTAGTCTGCTCTGATACTATTTTTGTACAGTAAATAGAGTTTGTAGGTATAAAAATAGTAAACTGCCTCCCTGTTAAATAAACAGTAATTCAGCAAATCAGATCCATTGACCTTCCAGTCAGTCTGAATCCTTGCACAATTTGAGTTGTAAAAATAGTCAACCACAGTTCCATCACTCGTATTCAGTATCTATTTGATGGATATTTAGCTCCAGCTATTATGCTAGGCATGCTCCGAGAACCTATAGAGATAGGTTCTCTTTAGGTTTGGGGGCGTTAGCCTCTCTTTGCTGAGTTCTGCTTATACACATTTACTGAAAATTATGAGTAAAGCTACACCATGAGAATCCTTGGAGAAGTTATTTAACCTCTCAATGCTCCCATTTCCACAATCATCAAAGTTATATTATAGTTTTTTTTATTTTAGCGTTGTTGTATGAAACAAATCAACTGATAGATGGAAATAATGTAATTATAACAGGTACTGTTTGTAACACCCAGGACCTTACATGATTACTATGTAACTTACAGATTATTGGGAACGTACAATTATTGTCTTACTGGGGACGCTGAAGCTTAAAGTTTAGTACTGTCCTCAAGGTCATAGAGCTGGTATGTTGCCGCACCAGGGACTCACACCCTGTCCCGTCTGACATGAGGCTCTGAGCCACTAGCTGTGGCACATTGCTGTCACCATACCATCATTTCTACTGAACTCTCCTAAATCCAGTATTCGGTAACCAGAGAAAAGCCTTTTCCCAGTAATAATGTGTAAAATAATTCATACTGGTAATATTTTAATATACAGCAATCTGTTTTATCCAACTATGGAGGAATATAAGAATCAATATATTATGGCTTTAGGAAAAAATTACCCTGAGGACCATCCAACTTTTTTGACAGACACAATAATTTCTGAAAGATAGCACTTGTGTTCTCTTTAATGTTGTTTTAATTTTTTAAATTCAGTTGTCTATATATGTTACCTAAGGCTTCTTAATGACACTGGGAAATTTTAGTTCTGTCTTATGATAATTATAGAGGTCAATGTTTCCATAAATTATAAACGTACACTTGTATTATTACAACAGTTTATTAAAATTGTGAACCTCCTGAACTTAGGAGTTTTACATCTTTCTAAAAGCCTTGTACCATTAGTATCAGTGATTTAACTCTTAACAGAATAAGAACCCACAGTGCATAAGTCTTGTATTTCTGAGAAAATGGGACTTACCTTTTATTAAAGAGGATCACATAGAAATATATATGTAGTGGTGGGAGCTCAAATAATTTGACCAAGATTTTTCTTGACTTGATATCTCAGTAGTATCTGAGAGAAAACCAGTGTCTCTGGGAGTATATTTAGGGCCATTCTGTGTGCTGTAGTAGTACATGCTCTTGAGTGAGGTCAGGAAATCTGGATTCTGAGGAATGCTTCCTAAGCTCTTGGGGCTTCAGTTTTCTCATCACTTAAGGAGGTGGCCCTTGGTCTGTTTACTGTATACATTCTATGCAGTTGAAATGCTAAAAGCATTTTACATAAATTCCTTTTTAAAAATATTTGACACTATCCTCTGGAAGGTCATTAGTACTGAATTGTTATAAATCAGTATAGCCCATTTATCTTAGTCGGTTTGGACTGTTATAACAAAATACCATATATTGGGTGGCTCATAAGCAACACAAATGTATTTCTCACAGTTGCGGAGACTGGGAAATCCAATATCAAGGTGTCAGCAGATTCGGGTTCTGGTGAGAGCTCGCTTTCTAGTTCATAGGTGACACATGGTAGGTGCATCCTCACATGGTAGGAGGAGCCACAGAACTCTCTCTTTTATAAGGTCACTAATCCCATTCAGTATAACTCTACTTTCAAAAGCCTCTCCCTCTATCACCTTGAGGTGAGAGTAATTGAATATATGAATGACAGGATTTGAACATACGAATTTTGCAAGGGCACAAACATTCAGACCATAGAGCTATCCCCAGAGTCCAGAATATTCTATTCGATGCGCCTCAGGACCCCACAGCCCATCTTGAGGGACCCTCATTCCTTGGCTCCACCAGTGCCTGTTGGAGTCCCCCACAGGGCCCTGGACCTCCAGTATCTCCTTCAGCCTGGAGTAACCCCATGTGTCTAATGGCTCTTCTACGGCCCATTTGCAGGAGACTTCCTTTTCAGCATGAATCACTTAAAATTAGGGAGTGAAAAGAAGACATTGTTCAATTTGGAAGAGTGGAACAGATGAGGTGCATGTAGTTCTCTCTGTCCAAACACAGTGAGTATCTGCTTCTTGGGATGCTGTGATAGCCCTTGTAGTTGACTTTCCTCCAGAGCCAGCCTTCACATTTGTGCCTCTTCAGCTGTGCACTCTCCTTGTGTACCTTCAGTGGCTAGAGTCCTCTGGTGAGGGGTATCAAAGAAGGCTGACGGCAGAAATGATGGGATGCCTCTGCAGGGTACTTGGCCTCCCTGCCTTTGGGGATACCACCCAGAGTATTTGTTTTACCCATGAATTGCTTCTTCCAACCATACTTCACAATTAGATATTTACTTCCATGTCTAAGGATAGGTAGGGATGATGTTTTTTAATCTTGAAACTGTAAATGACCGTCAGTAGCATACAATGTTGACATTCCTTTCTGCACCCAGCCCCTTTCACTTCCCACATCCTCATTTTACGTGTGAGGAACTGAAGCCTACATCAAGTCACAGTAATTATTGGCAGAACTCAAATTTAGTTCATATGACTCTTGTAAACTTTCCAACACACTATGTAACTTTTATGGGAAGGGTTCTTTTCTTTCATTTTTTTCCTAAATTATCTCTAACATGTGTTCCCTGTCATTCAGTAGCATTTGGTTATTTTTACATAGCTTTGGAATTGTTAGAGAAAACACTAGGGCTGCCAAAATATATTTGTAAATAATCATTCTAAAAATTTCTCCTGCGTTTTAAAGTTGACTGATCTCTAAGGCCTTCTAATAATGCACAATATGATAATATATTTATAGTAATATAGAAAAAGATAATAGGGCAGTCCTGGTTGATAATTTTTATGAGTACCTAGGAATCAACTGAAAAATGATTGGGTATTGTTCTCACAAATTTTATTTTATCAACTGCTGTCCAAATGAAGGATGCTATTCCTTAACATGTAATTAATTTCTTTGAAAAGCATATGCACTTTTGGTTTCATTTGAGCTGGGTAATACTTTCTAAATTATGTTTGGTTAATATATCTTTACTTTATTTAGGGTGCTAATATATGTCTATATATTTTATCTTTCCATTGAACATTTTGTGCAAAAGCGTACAGTAACTTGATTTTTTTAATCAAAAATGTGTATGTAGAAAATTCTGTCATGTTCATTATATAGGGAGCATCACTATTCCATTCAAACGATTGAAATTTTTAAAAGTTACTTCAGTGTCACTTATACTGAAAAGAATTTCACTCTGATTTTTGAAGTCTCAGATATGTGTGAAAATTTTAAAGCAACTTGGTGTTAGAATCATGACATCAACTGACCTTAGGCCATACGTGTGCACCTGAGGCATTTAAAGGTCTTGCCAATGCAGTTCCAAGGAGGACCATTTTCTGTGTTTAGTTGACTGAACAAGTAGGATGTAACATCTCAGAGTATCACTTAAAGAGGCATAATGTTTATTTTTCAGATACACTTTTATTGCTATCTTTAAAAATAACTTCTAATATGATTGCTTAAGTTAATCATTTTTTATGTGGTGGTGTTTTATCTAGGATCAACTTTAGAGACTCATCCTTACTTTCTTATCACTTCTGTTAACAGTAACAGTAATGACGCTGAAATTCCCAAAATATCCTAGAGTTGAAATATCATCCAAATTACACTTGTGTTTATTGGGTCAAGTTTTCCTTAATGCCTGCGTTAGCTTGGGGAAGTATGTGAACTCTTTCTTGCCATGCTACATTCCAGGGAAAAGGACCCTTGGAACCCTGAATGGGAAAGTATCTTCACAAGACATTCACTTATATTTTAATCAAATGGAGGTCCAATTTGCATTGAAATATGCATGTGCAAAGATGATTGCATGGGAAAGAGAAAGCAAAAAGTTAAAAATCAGTGTTGGAGTTGGTAGAAAGAACTCAAGCCCTGTAGTGTGTAGCCTGGATTAAGCCATGAACTGACCAGTAGCCAACTTGTGTGCACTTGAGCAAGTTACCTAGCAACTGTGAGTTTCCTCATGTGTAAAATAGAGATCATGATACCTTCTTCACAGAGTCTTCATGGGATTTGGTGAACCAGTGTATGGGAAGGTACCTGGAACAGTTCCTAAGGAGGGTCTTAATAAATGTTGAATATGAATTTTTACTGCTTGTATTCTCACAAATCTTAACTTAGTTTAATCACACTAAAAAAAAAAAAAAAAAAAAATCATGGCATGTGGGGCCAAGATGGCTGACTGGAAACAGTGGCAATCAGAGGCTCCCATCTAAAAAAATCGTAACTAGTGTGTGAATCCTTCACTGGCAACCAAGGTATCCAGGTTCTCTCATCAGAACTGACGAAGTAACTGATGTGATCCATGTAGAGGAAGGAAGGAGCAGTGTGGTGCTGTGGCCCACCTGAGAGCCACATGGGTCAGGGGAGCCCCAACCCCCTGCCAAGGGAGGCAGTGAGTGAGTATGCTATCCAGCTGGGGAAACCGTGCTTTTTTCATGGAACTGTACAACGCACGGATCGGAAGATCCCACTCTCAAACCCACGCTACCGGGGCCTAAGGTCCCAACCCTGGAGCCGCTCAGATTCTCAACAGCCTCTCAGCTGGAATCTGCCTAAGTCTGCAGAGCTTCTGGGGAAGGGGTAACTGGCACCACAGCTGTGGCTGCCTGCTGCCTAAGCCATTTGAGCTTTTTGGGATGGGGGCAGTGGCTAGCACTGGGACACATAACTGCCTAACATACTAAGCAACCTGGGTTGGGAAAGAGTGGCATCCATCTCTATAGCTCCAGGCTGCACTTTTCTCCTATTGGAGCCAGGGAGGCTGGATGGCTTGGTCCCCAAGAAGTGTTCCTCACAGCCCAACATGGCTGTGGCATACTGTGGCCAGTGCACCCCCTCAGATCTGATCCTGACACATCCTTCCACACTGGCTAGGGCTTCCCTGGTAGAACTCCAGCAACTCTAGCCAGAGGCTCAGGGACAGAGCCCAAATCTCCCTGGACACGAGACCCTAGCGGGAGGGGTGGCCGCAGTGTCTGCAGACCAACAGACTTAGCCTTTCCTCCTGGTGGTTCTGAGGAATCTGGGCAGCCCATACAAATGGGTTTCCCCCCAGTGAAGCACACGCCTTCCACCAAGGGACAGTGAAAGTGCTTCATTAATGGGTCCTGTTTCCCATGCCACCCAACTGGGTGAGACCCTCCAACAGGAGTTGTCAGACACCCTATACAGGACCTATGCTATTGGCATCAGGTTTGTGCCCCTCGAGGTCAGAGATGCCAGAAGGAGCAGGCACACATCTTGAGTGACATCTCCAGGCGCTGGAGTGAACCAGAAGAACAGGACCTGAAGTGAACCCCCAGCAAACTGCAGCAGCCCTACAGAAGAGGGACCTGACCATTGAAAGAAAAACAGAAAGCAGCAACAGCACCATCAGCAACAACAAAATCCCCACAAAAACCCCATCCAAGGGTCAGCAGCCTCAAAGATCGCAACTAGACAAACTCACAAAGATGAGAATCAATGAAAAAAATGCTGAAAACCCAGAAGGCCAGAGGGCCTCTTCTCCTCCAAATGCTTGCAACACCTCTCCAGCAGGAACACAGAACTGGACAGAATTCAGTGGACGAACTGACAGAAGTAGGCTTCAGAAGATGGGTAAGAAAAAGCTCCACTGAGCCAAAGGAGCATGTTCTATCTAATCCAATGCAAAGAAACTAAGAACCTTGATAAAAGGTTAGAGGAGCTGCTAACTAGAATAACCAGTTTAGAGAGGAACATAAATGACCTGATGGAGCGGAAATACACAGCACGAGAACTTCGTGAAGCATATGTAAGTATCAGTAGCTGAATCGACCAAGGGTATCAGAGTTTGAAGACCACCTTGCTGAAATAAGGCATGCAAACAAGATTAGAGAAAAAAGATTGAAAAGGAAGAAACAAAACCTCCAAGAAATATGGGACATCATAAAAAGACTGAACCTATGATTCATTGGAGTACCTGAAAGAGACGAGGAGGGTGGAAATAAGCTGGAAAACACACTTGGGGATATTATCCAGGAGAGCTTCCCCAACCTAGCAAGACAGGTCAACATGTAAATTCAGGAAATACAGAAACACCACTAAGATACTCTATGAGAAGATCAACCCCAGGACACATAATAATTAGATTCCCCAAGGTTGAAATGAGGGAAAAAATGTTAGGGGCAGCCAGAGAGAAAGGCCAGGTCACCTACAAAGGGAAGCCCAACAAACTAACAGCAGACCTCTCATCGGAAGCTCTACAAGCCAGAAGAGATTGGGGACCAATATTCAACATTCATAGAGAAAAGAATTTTCAACCCAGAATTTCATATCCAGTCAAACTAAGTTTCATAAGCGAAGGAGAAATAAAATCCTTTCCAGACAAGCAAATGCTGAGGAATTTCATTACCACCATCCCTGCCTTGCCAGAGTTCCTGAAAGAAGCACTAAATGTGGAAGGAAAAAATCAGTATCAGCCACTGCAAAAACACACCAAAATATAAAGACCAATGATACTATGAAGAAACTGCATCAACTAGAATGCAAAATAACCAGGTAGCATCATGATGAAAGGATCGAGTTCACACAAACAATACTAACCTTAAATGTAAATGCGCTGAATGCCCCAATTAAAAAACACAGACTGCTAATTGGTTAAGAGTCATGACCCCTCAATGTGCTACATTTAGGAGACCCATCTCATGTGCAGAGACACACATAGGCTCAAAATAAAGGGAGCAAAATTTACCAAGCAAATGGAAAAGAACAACAAAAAATCAGGGCTTGTAATCCTAGTCTCTGACAAAACAGACTTTAAACCAACAAAGACAAGGGCATTACATAATGGTAAAGGAAACAATTCAACGAGAAGAGCTAACTGATTTGCTTTAATGCGACCCCCAGAACAAATGCCAGAGAAAAGGCAAGTAGGCAAGGCAAAAAAAACTTTATTTACAAGCCAATGTGATGTGAGGGAGGGGCGAGGTTCACCGGTCTCGGACGGTGGAGGCAGACGAAGTCGCTCCAGCGTTCTCAGGCGAGGTTCCTAGGTCCGCACAAGAGCAGGGGCCAAGGAAGTTCGCACCGGCATTCTCGGACGAGGTTACTGGGTCCCGCGTACGAGGAGGGGCCGAGGAAGTTGGCTCCGGCATTCTCGGAGGATGTTCCTGGGTCCCGCGCATGAGGAGGGGCCGAGGAAGTTCGCTCCGGCGTTCTCAGAGGAGGTTCCTGGGTCCCGCGTATGAGGAGGGGCCGAGGAAGTTCGCTCCGCGCGCCCGCCGGGAGCGGCTTTTATGTCCTGGGCCCGGGAGTGGGAGGGCAGTGGGTGGGACATAGGCGGATCGGGGGCGGGGCGGTAGGCGTGGCTAGGCGGGTTCCAGTTTCTTTCCCTCGGAAGTCAGGTTGCGCCTGCGCAGTCCACCCGTGTCTTTCCCGGGCGCGGGAAAGTTGATGGTGAAGAACCCGGAACTGCGCCATCTTGCCTCCGTTTGTCCAAACAGTCCAACCTTTTATTGATAATAGTGATAAGGGGCGCCGTGGTCTGTCTGGCTACTTCCTGCTGTTAAGGGACGTCGTTGAGGTTGGGGTCTACGGTTGGTATTTGGACGCACGGATGAAGAAGCATCTGGTTGAAAGTGACGCATGTGATCTCTTGAACTTTGGCTCAGAGAAATTTGATTAAAACAGGAGCGAGACATAAGACAAAACAGAGGATTAGTATGGGAATTAGGAAAGGGAGCATCTGTTGTATTACGGGCAGCAGCCATACTGGTGGTCCGGGGGTGAAGGGGGTATTGTAGGTTTTTAGTTCTGCTTTAATCCTGTTTAGGGTTTGGATGTTAGTGTCCACTAGGCCTGACTCATTTACGTAATAGCAGCATTCTTTTCCTAAGAAGAGACATGTTCCTCCTTTTTCGGCAGTAAGTAAATCTAATGCTCGCCTATTTTGTGCTGCTACCTGGGCCACT